>NC_092333.1:651817500-652145000 GCF_046630445.1 Rutidosis leptorrhynchoides
AAATTTAATCAGAAATTTTCCGGGTTATCACAGTACCTACCCGTTAAAAGAAATTTCATCCCGAAATTTAGTTGTTGCCATCAATCAGCGTTGTTTGTAAACAGGTGAGGATATTTTCTTTTTATTTGGTCTTCACGTTCCCAGGTATGCTCGGGGCCTTGCGTGAATTCCAACGGATAGAATATTGTTTTGTTTCTAGCGTTTAAATCTTACGATCCATAAATTCTATGAAGTGCATTTTATTTTTAATGCGGAGGTTATCTAAAGGATTTAACAAGAGTGTCATTGATTATATTTTCTCATAAAGAGATGATGACGCTATACAAGCATTTCAATACACATGAAATGTGTTATGAATAATAGTGAGCTTATTTAAACCTTAAGCATTTATGCCACAATATTAGGGTAGACAAAATAGAGAGGAGTTCATGAAAATCATAGTTTTGAAATTTGTTAGAGATCGTCATTCTTTACAACAAGAATGATGAATAGAGTTTTATCAACATTGGGTAATATGGATGAAACGATTCGATTACATGAAGGGTATAAACGAAGCTATCGTAAAAGATTGAAATGAGGAAATTAAATGTTCGCCTTATCTTTTGACATGGTTAAAGTTGATTTCCAGAATTTAAAGGATTTAAAGAAATCTTCGTAATCTATAAGATTTGATTCTCCGGTATTTACAGAAATTGGGATTTTCTTTGATTAAATGCGGTGAATTGCCTAGATTGCTGTGTCTGGAATTTCGCTATAAATTAGCTTCTTCTGTTTCATTATCTTCACCACTTCTATACTTTCTTCTTTAATTCATACTTCCAAAAGATTTGTTAATATGCTTAATCCAGTTCTTGTTCTTGACCTTATATTGGTTATCGCCACAATTATTCTTCTTTTCCAACTCCCACCAGAGGAGTCTGTTTACTTCTACTATGCTCTAGGATTTATTGTGTTTTTAGTTCTCCCGTGTCTTTATATTGCTATACGCATTGATATACACGTTTTGTAATTTCAGTGTCGTTATCGGGCTTTATATTTTCCCTTATATATCGAAGCTTCATACTTTTATAAAGCAAGTAATGGTCCAGAATTCGTAGGTATGAAGTTTCGAATGATCATAATATAGAAAGAAAAGGTAATAGCACGATTTGATTTGTCAAACTACCAGAATATCCGAAAAAGACCGAATCATCAAGAAAAATATTTTCTTGATATGTTTAGAGGTTAAATAGAATGAAAGAGTTATGTAACATGGTTCATGATGAGGGTATGATCTGTGAACCTTTATCACGTTCCATTAGAAACTCAGCATGACTTACTGTAATATAATCACGTTGGCCTGACGTCATTATATTACACTAACTCATGCTTCAATTCCCAACACTTCTCCAGAAATCATTTATAATTTAAACTTGAATTTTACAGAATATAGAAACTAAAATAGTTTCCTTTATGATGTAATGAATATATTGCAAAGAGATAATTAATTGCGTACAAGAATCGTTATGAAGATATCTTCAGAAATATCGAGGATATTTATAACGAAAAATACGATGATATTTTAGAATTTCTAAAATTGAAGGATAATGAAGAAATTCTTCTGTAAGGATTTAGAATACGTAAAAAGATCTTCTGTGATTTCCTTCAGAAATCGAATCATCTAGATTCTTTGGTTATAGGTTTAGTCCTTGGGATTTGTCCACAGCTTCCTTCATGTTTTGCTCAATCCGTATTTCAATACCGGATTTTCTTTTGAGCTTTTCCAACACACAATTCTTTATTATCAAGCTTTTGACCATTAAGACCATCTACGGCCTTTGCTGCTTCATCAGCATTATTAGGGTTAACGAATCTAAATCGTTGGTTATAGTTCTAAGGTGTTTTCAAGAATTTTGAAGAATGTACAATGTAACATATTAATGTGAGATATAAATATTTCTCGGGTATTACCTACTCGTTAAAATATTTTCACAATTAACAATTTGTACAAAAGAGTTTTAATTACAGTTTTTTTTATGAAAATATACGTACATATATATTTTCCTTCAGATGTAATCATGGATTTAATGAGTTAATATCATATTAGTCTCATCAGATTTGAGGTTGGAACAAGAATAAATAATCTCCAAAAACTTTTAGAAACTACATATTCTCTGCAGAGTATTACTTCAATGTAATTATGAATTAATACTTCTTCATTTGTTGTTACTGGTATTCCTTGGTATCTATGGTGCGTATGATGTTGATGCTCGTGGCATAGATTGTGATGTTGAGGCTTGTGATGCGGATGTTGTTGTTGCTGAAGTTAATGGTGCTGATGTTGTTGCTGATACTGATGCAACTGCTGGTGCTTATAATGCTTGTTGTGTTGATGATGTTGGCGGTAGTGTTAAGGCTGTTGCTGATTCTGGTAGTGCCGTCGGTGCTGGTGATGTTGACGATACTGCTGGTGGTGTTGCGGTTGCTGTTGGTATTGCTTGTGGTGTTGGCGATGTTGGTGGTACTGATGGTACTGGTTATGTTGCTGGTGTTGCTTGTGGTATTTGGGTAGTAGGTGTGAGCCTAGCTTCCAAATCGTGCACTATTTCCTCCAGGGTTTCTACTTTATGCTCAAGTCTATGAATTAGTTCTACCCATTCTTCCGTAAGGTTTGTCAATTCTTGATATCTAGTTCGAAGTCTTCTAACTTCTTCTAATAACCCTATCTGGTTAGAATTCAGGAGTAGAGGATGAATACTGTCTTGGGCTACATCGAGTCGACCTTCGAGGCGGAAAATCCTTGCGAAAAGAGTGTAAACGGTATTGCGAACAGGTTCGCCGGTAAGCGGATCGAGTGCTCCGACGTTTGGTGGTAAGTTTGGCTCGTGATAAGGAGTTCCTTCTTCATTTCTCCATAGGGTGAGTATTTCGCGAACCCATCTCCATTTTCTAAAGAAATTACGGTAATTGATCGGTGGGTGTGCTCCCGCCACGCTATCTTCGGAGCTAGAGGAACTTGAGGAATCAGGTGAGAAATCCATATTATGTGTTTGGAATAGGATTTGATATGAAATGGGTGTTGGATACTGAATGATATATTCGTCTCCTTGAATACGTATATATGGCAAAAAGATTTCCGTAATTTACGGAGGAAATTTAGTAAAAGTGTTAGACAAAGTCTATTCGGATAGATATGATAAGATATGATTTGTCTATACTCCTTTATGCAATAATTGCAGTATGACGTGTCGAGATAAAAATGATAAGTATGTAATCAGATAATCTTTCGATTAAAGACTTTCAATTCGTAATGGCCTATTCAGGTCTAGGGGCTTGAGCTATAGGATCCTTTAAATCGGTAATCCAAACCCTTCCATTCTAGAGTTTCGTAGACGCCATCCGTCAAGAAAATTTAATGATCAAAAATAACGAGAAAGCAAAGATTTTGAAAGTAATGAATATGAATAGTAGAGATTTCAAGAATCATGGATAACATTTCATGTAATACATATGTAATATACAAAACCATGATAGATGACAAAGGAATGTCGAGAACGGTGTCGCATTTAAATGTGGTGGCAGAATTGAATAGTACTTAGGAAAGAGAGCAGAATTCTTAGATTGGCTTGGCATTCTAAGGAAGATTAAAGAATTTAATAAACATAGTTTCTAAGGTATAGTGTAGCATTTATCAATTAAAGGCAATAATTAAAGGCAATATAGTCAAGGAAAGTTGTAGTCCTACATTGCTAAGGTACCTAATTGTATAAGGCACATATAAAATGCAATCCTGGTTCTTTACAACAACACTGCTCTGATACCATTTCTGTCACACCCCCAAATAGGGCATGGGGTATTTGTGACTAATTATATCAAATCACAGTTGTATAAGTGAGAACAACTCTATATGAGACGTTTTATTGAGTTTTGCAGCGGAAGATAAATAGATTACATTGTATTTAGAGCATTAAATGTCTTTAATTGATATGATATGTAATAAATACTCCAAGCATAGCAAGCAATCATCATCAAAGCAGCAGATATACAGCGGAAGCAATATTTAAGTACCTGAGAATAAACGTGCTTTAAAAAGTCAACACGAGGTTGAGTGAGTTCATAGGTTTATCATAAATTAATAGTTCAGTATAGCATTAGACCACAAAATTTCAGTTTAAAGTTGATTGATACCAAATATATCAATCGAAAGAGTTGATGTTTGTAATATCGCTACTAGACAAAGTTACCCCGTGACACTTGTTATTCATGTCGTTGAATCATTATTATGTATCCAAAGACCAACGGTCAAATGGACAGAGACGTCACTCTCAGTAGCGCTACTCACAATAACTAAGTTTGCATCTTATACCTCAGCAATTAACGATATTACGGCAGGGATTAGCATGACAAAGCACGTATATAGCATAAAAGTTTGAGTACTTGTGTCTAACGTGTAAAACAGTTATAAAAGTTGCGCATGTATTCTCAGCCTAAAAATATAGATAAAAAGGGAGCAGATGAACTCACGATATGATACGATAGTTTGTAGTAAATATGCATATGACGTATAGAAACAAGTGCAGAGTTGTCCTCGGATTCACGAACCTATATCAATTATTTATATATTAACACGTATATTGAACATATAATGTTAATCAAGCCAGTTTGTGTATAATATATTACTTATAGTAATATATTTGTTATTTCAATTATATATGTTATATATATATATATATATATATATATATATATATATATATATATATATATATATATATATATATGTATATATATATATATATATATATATGTATGTATGTTATTTTTATATGTTATTTGAAAATAGTACATTAAATATATTTATTATAATTAATTAAGTAGTGTTCATTATAAAAATATAAATATAGTTACTGTTGTAGGTTTTGAATATATTTTTATATAACGAGTATTTATTTAGTAAAATAATATTAAGAAGTATAAATATAAAGTTGTATCTTTTTACGATAATAATAATAATAACCTAAATGAAATTTTAATTATAATCTTAATAACAATGTTAATTTTTAATAAAATGATAGTTTTATTAGAAATTATAATTTTAATAGAAATATTACTTTTAATAATAATAGTAGTTTTTAATAAAAATGGTAAGTTTAATAATAATAATAATGAAAATAATAATTTTTCTAATAATTATTAATAATTAATAATAATAACGATCTTATTACTAATGATAGTCTTTATATTAATACTACTTAAGGATAATACTAGTAATGATAATAATATTAGTAATAATGATAATAATGATAATCTTACTTGTAAATATAACTATGATAAATGATAACTAATACTTAATAATAACAATAATAATAAATGATCCTTAATTCTTATTTTAGTAATAATAGTAGTAGTAGTAGTAGTAGTAATAATAATAATAATAATAATAATAATAATAATAATAATAATAATAATAATAATAATAATAATAATAATAATAATAATAATAATAATAATTATTATTATTATTATTATTATTATTATTATTATTATTATGATAATTTTTAATAATACTTATATTATTTATTATAATGATAATAATAATAATAATAATACTACTAATAACAATAACAATAACAATAACAATAACAATAACAATAATAATAATAATAGAAATAATAATAATAATAATAATAATAATAATAATAATAATAATAATAATAATAATAATAATAATAATAATAATAATAAGAATAATAATAAGAATAATAATAATAATAATAATAATAATAATAATAATAATAATAATAATAATAATAATAATAATAATAATAATAATAATAATAATAATAATAATAATAATAATAATAAAATGAGAAACTACCTTAAGAGCTTTCCTAAAAAAAATGCCACCTCCCGGGCTCGAACCCGGACCTCTCGAATACCCATACACCCACCAAACCATCCGTCTATTTCTGTTTTCTATTAATATTACCCGTTTTAATTTCTATTATGCTAAATATTGTGTTCATCCTCTTCATCACCAAATTTCAATCGGCCAAGGACAAATCAATACTAACCACAATTAATCTTTTTGGTTTTAGGATTTTCAAACAAAACAGAAAAAATTAAGGTTCACTGAATTAACAGAAAACAAAAAAATTTTAAAAAAAAATAAAAGCAGCAGCTGCTGTGACTTCGTAAAAAAAAATGAACTCAAAACCAATTTTAAATTCTAGATTGTTTTAGATAAAAATTCTAACATGAATTAGATAGAAAAACTTTCCTAGAAACTCCAGAAACCATCAATTGATCATGAAACAGAAACAAGAACTCGAATATGATGATGAACACTTTGGTTGACTTTTTAAAAATTAAACTTTGACTTCCAAATTCATACTCGATTTTAAGAATTGAAAACCAAGATTTTGCAGATAGTTTACTTAAATGATTCCTAACAAGATTGCATTATTAGAATTTGAAATGGAATTCGTTTTTGTAGTTTTTGAAAATATGAACAATAACAGAGGGATACGACATATATATTTTTTTATATTTCTGTTTAATTTTAATTAAACAGAAGATTATTTTGATAATGATGATGGATCCCTTACACTGAGTAATTTGATTACTTTATAGAATTTGGAAATCGACAGGATTGATCAATCAGAGAATGAATAATATAAAAAAAATTTATAAAGCAGATCACTATATATATAAAAAAATATAAAAATAGATACGATCAAATTAAAAAATAAAAAGCAGATATATAAAATGAAAACATACATGGAATCACGATGGCTAAATAAAAAAAATAATGCTCTTGACCTAATTAGGTATCTGTCTGTACCTTTATTATATTTTTTATAAATATTAATAAATATAATACTAATAATAATAATAATAATAATAATAATAATTATATTAATAATAATAATAATACTTTTAATATTATGAATAATAATAAAAATAATAATAACACTAGTAATAACAAAAAAAATTCTAATAAAAATAAAATGATGTTGATAATAATAATGATATTTATAATAATTTTAATAATTTTAGTCAAAGTGATAATACTAATAATTTTATTAATTATGATAATGATAATTATTAATATTAATAATAATAATTATAATAATATTAATAATAATACTGATGATTGTAAATGATATATATATATATATATATATATACACACAAATATATATTTACATATCTTTTTATAGCCGGTTGTTGGTGAATCGTTGGAAACAGTCGAAGTTAGTTTAAATTTAATCGGAAATTTTTCGGGTTATCACACAAAGGATTATTTTTATTTATTTTTTACTGTACTATGCAAGTCAACTTGTGTTGTATGTTTAACTATTATGGAGTATTAAAGTTATAATTGTAGTTAGGATAATCTCATTAGCTTATTTATTTAGCATTCAAGAATATAAAGTTACTAAAACCATCTCTAACGCAGCGTGCTCACCACCACTTTTCACCGAGCACACCACTAACATGCATATAACGCGGCGTACTGGTGGCATATGGACTAGGCGTGCTTGAAAGTGGCACGGGAAGAATTCATGCGTGTTGAAGATTTCCTCTTTTTTTATTGGTTAAAATTCTATTTTTATTTAATTTTAACTCACTATTTCACCCAATTTCCAATCATATTTTAACACATCACCCAACACGCCACTCAACACTCCACCTCATTATTTACCAGCACGCCCATCAAGCACCTCACCCCCACCCAGAAACACGCTAAAACGCCTCGAAGGGTTAAAGATGGTCTAAATAATTGAGATGTTTTAAATAGTGTACTCAATTTACTTTATCAATTTATGTATGTAGTAAAAGTATATTTATTAACATTTTATTTTTAGTCATTATAAGGTAATAGGTTATGGGTCGGGTCATACGGGCTGAGTATATGGAGTCGGGTCTTTTTCGGGTATACGAGTCGGGTAATCGGGTTTGTGTCTAAAACCATCCTTAGACTCGGACCTGTGAAAAAATTATAACCATCCTCATACCCGGCCCTATACCCATTTACGCGGCCTCAACCAGGGGCATAAATATCCGATTTCGGGTCTCCCCACCGCATACGAGTTTTTTTGCCATCTGATCATGCATAGTTTTTTCATAAGGAATATTATGCATGAATGACGAATAATGCGGGGTTTAAGGATATTAGTATTTAGCTCTTATGTCTGCCTACTGTGACTAACCTAGATCATATATCGATGTGGTGGTTAAATGGTTAAATCCACCATTGTGATGGCCCGCCAAAATCCCTATTGACGCAGCACATCATTCATCGATCCCATTGCAAGGTTTGCCCTCTATATGATACGTTTTACAAACATTTCATTCATTTCAAAAGACGCGCTTTCTATATAAGAAAGTTTTAAAATCTGTATACATTTTTAAAACATGTATATAAATGTTTTCGACTTGTGGTGATTTCTACATATAGACAATCCCAATAAATGATAGTTCATAATAATACATCAATAGACTAAACAGTCAAAATATAATACATATTAATGCTTGAATGCAAAGTTTCCTTAAAAAATATGTCATGTAAGACTCCATGCACATAGTAGTTAAACAGTGGAAGCTTCTTTAATACCTGAGAATAAACATGCTTTAAAGTGTCAACCAAAAAGGTTGGTGAGTTCATAGTTTATCGTAATCAATCATTTCCATAATAGTAATAGACCACAAGATTTCAGTTTCCATAAATATCCGTACACTCGCAAGTGTATAAAAGTATTTTATAATTTATTGAGCGCTTCGGTAACCATACTTAACAATTAATGTGGCATATTCCCTTTATTATGAAATCTCCCTACACTGTATCAAGTGTAGTAAAAACGAAGTATTATGCAACCGTTTACGATACTAGAGCGACTAGCCCGGTTGGGGTTGTCAAACCCGATAGATCTATCAATAGGATTCGCGCTTACATGCTCTTACAACATGTAAATATTAGTTACCAAGCTATTAGGGAAAAATATGCAAAGTGGTACAACTCAACGTAGAATATGTTTTTAGTACTTGTGTCCATTTCGTAAAACAGTTATAAAATACGCATGTATTCTCAGCCCAAAAATATATATAAAAAGGGAGCTATGAAAACTCACATATCAATATTGTGGTTCAATATTGTAGGAAAAGTATGCAGACGTAATGTAATTGACAAGTGCAAGGTTGGCCTTTGATTCACGAACAAAACTCCCGATCAATACCCATAACCTCCTTATTTAATACCCATGAATTCCTTAGCTTTAAACCATTTGAAAAACCCATTTTGAAATCACTTGAACATAACTCCGTCGTAGTATTTTATGTATATTACTAATAATAATAATAAGACTACTTAATAATAATAAGACTATTAATAATAGGAGTAATAATAATAATTATATTATAGTAATAGTAATAATAATAATAATGATAAAATCTTACGAAGTAATATATATGTATGTATGTGTAAAAATGATCCATTACAGAAACTGAATTGAGTCATATATATAGTATAATAATATAATATAATAATATAATATAATAATATAATAATAAAAAAATAATATAATAATAAAAGGAATCAAACGTGTGAATTAGAATTCAATAATATCTGCTGACAATTTTCACGGACCGGTATTTCGTACTCTTGTTGCTAATAATTGATGGGTAAAAGTATGAGTAAAAATTCCACTTTTTATATTTGAATACATATATATCTGTTTTGGTCTTAAGCTTTATGAAATTAGTTGTAAAAAGGTTTATTTATAAAGTTTATAATCGCAATATGTGTTTTCCTGGTTCTTGACTGGACAAAGATATATAATATAATATAAATTTTAATATAATAATATAATAAATATAATAATATAATAAATATAATAATATAATAATATTGAAATAAAATATAATAATAAATTTAGAATCAAATTTGAATCGTAAATTTTTAAAAAGTCGTATTTATTAAATACTTCAGGGGTATATTATGTGACTTATAATTAATAATTTCTATCATGTCGCTTTCATGTAAATAGTAAATTAATTAATTTCATTTCATTTACTATTTATATGGATAGTAAATGAATTAATTTCGATTCAACTATTTAAGCTACTCGTTGTTGTACGTTGTGCTTTACAAATTCTACATTTTTAATTTAACTTCGTTTTTTAAAAAAAATTACAAAAATTATATCATAAAAATAAAACGACTTAATACGTAAAAATTTTAATTTGAAATAGCATCGTTTAATGGTAAATTTTTATCATTTCATATATAAATCATGACGGGTTCGAGTTTTAAATTATAGGTTGTTCGAGAATCGGAGGGTAAAGTCCAATGGTTAATTAAATGTATGAAAAAAAAATATTTTAATGCACACATCAATTTGCTTATCTTGTCGGAATTATCAGAGTTTAAATTTGACCGAAATTTCCGGGTCATGACAACCATCGATAATGTTCGTCGTGCAGTGACCTTGTAAGGTCGTAGGTTATCGTCAATAAGAAACTGACCTGTTAACCTTTGTGTTGAACGATGATTGATGTGGTAGCACGGGGTTACAAAATAGTGTATATTTTTAATACGGAATGCTACAAAATTTAACAAGTTTTAATTAAATATTTACAAAATGGATATACCAAAACCTTGCTACAACACAATAGGCAGTGTACCTAGTCGCGAAGTAGTATAGTTTTTAGTAAGTCCGGTTCGTTCCACAGGGAGACGGGCTTATGAAACACTTTATTTTTATATAACAATATATAAATATAAATATAAAAAGGGGTTTACCGTTTAATGACCGGTTTGTCGATTTATATTTTAAGCGAAGCGTATAGTAAATGATGATATTTAAATAACAATAAAATAAATAACAATAATTAAAATGACAATAAATAAAAGTACGAGAAAAAAATGAAATAAAATATAATATGCTTATTTAAACTTCCGTAACCATGATGGTTGACGTGTTGATTTTAGTTTTATGCCCATGGGTTAATTGTCCTTTGTCCTGGATTATTTAATATGTCCGTCTGGTTTTTGTCCATAACAGTCCATCAGTCATAAATATAAAATGCGAGTGCCCTCGTCAAATTATTATTATACCCGAAGTTAAATATTCCAACTAATTGGGGATTCGAATTGTAACAAGGTTTTAATACTTTGTTTAATGAATACACCAGGTTATCGACTGCGTGTAAACCAAGGTTTTACTACTTTGTTAACAATTACACCAATTACCCTTGAATGTAATTTCACCCCTGTTTTAATTATTCTAGTGGCTATTAATCCATTCCCGTGTCCGGTTAAATGAACGATTATTCGTACATATAAATACCCCGCCCATCGTGTCCGATCGAGTGTATATGGTAATTTATAGGGACGCCCAATTGTAAATCTTTATATTAACATTAACAAAATATCATTTAGTTAAACAAATATAAAGCCCATTAATAGCTCATAGTCTAATTTCCACAAGTGTCGTTCTTTTGTCCAAACCCCAATTATGGTACAAAGCCCAATTACCCATTTTAGTAATTAGCCCAACATCATGATTACTTCGGATTAAATAAGCATAATAATAACTTAAGTACGAGACATTAATTTAAAAAGGAGAACATAGCTTACATTGATTATTTATCGCGTAGTGGTACACGGACAGAATTTCGACTTCAAAAACCCGTAAAATAACCTTTACATAACCTGAACTAATCTAATATAACACTAATCTATACTATATATATATATATATATTTATTATCTTATGGAGTATTATTATTATTATTTGTGTGTGTGGGTTGTAAACTGGCAAGAAAACGTTGCAATTTATAGACCTGGCCAGATTTTTGGGCTCATGCGACTCGCATGAGAATGGCCTTCCAGCCATGCGACTCGCATGGCTACCAGGGACAGCTCACATACTTTTTGTTTTTACGTTCGTCGACATATTTATTAAATATATATAAAATATAAATAATTTTAATAATTATTTATATATTATATTATATTTATATGCATAGTAGACTAGATATTTTTGGTCCATTGCGTCGGGCGTTTCTTCTTGGCTCGGGTCCCGGTTCCGGATTTTCGGACGTCTTCGCGTATTATTTTATATCGTGTACTTTGTGTGTTGTAACTTGTACTCTTGTCATTTTTAGACGTTCCTCATCAATATTTTGAACCTTTTTAATTGTATCTTGTACATTTGAACTTTTTGGACCTTTCCGTCTTCAATTCATCGTTTTCGCCTTTTGTCTTCGCACTTATTTAAAATAAACGAATATTACTTGAAAATGGAACAATTGCAACTGAAATCTTGTCTTTCTTGGGGAATAATGTTATGAAATATATGTTCCTTTTTAGCCTTATCAATATCCCCACACTTGAACGTTGTTTGTCCTCAAGCAATACAGTCTTGAAATAAAAACATACAAATCACTTCTTTATTCTTCACACTTTATACATCAGTGATTTTGATACGGCGGTATAAACAATGATAGTAACGATAGAACCATGGTTAAAGGTGGGTGTGTCATCCACAGTTGCCTTGGGTTTAGGTCAACGACACTTACAATCAAATAGCCGATTTACTTTCGGTTTTCAAAGCAAAGTGCACATTTGAAAGGTGGTTTACAGTCCCACATGACTATAAAAATGTAGATCCTTAAGGAAATTGGATCTTTATGAAAACATTTGATCTTTTTAAAAATTCAAGCTAGATTTTACCCTAGACAAGTTTTCTGATTTGATCCATCATCGGTGTTGCAAAATATATTTGTGGATCAATATTTTGGCTTAAAACTTTTAGGTTCGTGTAATCCACTGCTATCCCGGTATCGGAAGCACACATCCAGTTTACTTGTTCCGTATATTACTTTTCGGTAAACTACCGTCCGGTTGTAAAGGAAAGCGATGAACAAGAAACTGTTAAGGCAATGTCTAATGACATGCATTTGTTCATGGTCTAATTAACGTGTCGGATGCTAGTACTATCCTTGGTAGGAGCAATAGTAAAGATCATCCTATGATTTTTCGGTCTGGCACAAGGTCCTGTCTCCGACCATGCTATGCAACCACCGTTCTTACGGTTGACACCCGATTTGGTTCAGGTGACCTAATGAATTCCAGGTGAATTCCTAGGATTTAACGTTCAATGGTAATGAACGCATTGAAAATGGATTTTCAGAAAACAAATCGGTTTGTATTTTTGATCAAAATATTTTCTCGTTCAAGCTCGAGTTTAGATATCATTGAATTCCATGAGTTTGAATTCTCAATCTTTAAGGTCAATCTCAAGGATTGAGTAATATCAGTCTTAAAAGCTGATTTTTAATCTTTAAGGAGATTATCCTTTCTGGGGATCTGATTCATTAGTCTTATCAAGCTAATTTGCACGGTGCCCCCCATTGTACGAGATAAATCCTTCTCATGGTTAGGATAAATCTGACCACTTGGCGACTCTGTTTGATGCTGAGGTTCGTGGATTTCCAGCCGATTTTAGTGATGACTTTTCTAGATTTTTCGTCAACTTACAGCTGGTCTGGACGACAACTTCATGACCTAAATCAAGAAGCGCGTGTCTTTTTCGAAAGACTTTACTTCCTTTTAATGATGAAATTGATTCATCGTGTAGATCCATCTTTCATTACAGTAAATCGGGTAAAACGGTTAATTTAGTCCAAAACAAAAGCACCTGCAATAAACTTTACAGAAACATGTGATAGATAATTTTTTATTGAATAACTTGGTATATTCTCCCCACACTTGGCTTTTTTCATGCGTCTTTTTATATCCTAATAAATAAATTCAAGCGTTTTAGTTGTTTCTCAATTTATGTCCTTTCCGAGGTAACGATAATTTCGGTATTAACACCTAGTTTTCATCGTTCATAAATATGTATAAACATGATTTTAAATTCATTTAGTTGAAATTTTTTTCAAATTTTCACAAAATTTGGCAAATAAACCAAGTGTAAACCCGAGAGAATTTATAACCCTTCCCCACACTTGAGATCATGCAATGCCCTCATTTGCATGAAATCAGACTCTAATTATAAATTCATGAGGGTGATTAGTGTAGAAAAGTGATTAAGAATACCTAGTTTGTACTTACAAAGCTCGACGAATGATAGATGGCGCGCCTCATCGTTCATTCCTTCTTGTATTATCACACATGTTTTTCTTCAAAAATGGTTGCTTTTCTGAACTGTTTGCTAATCTTTGAAAATGCATCTTTTACCCTAAGTAATCATGCATGTTTATTAACGAGTTATGCACTAACCCGAACCCCTAATTTAACGTTAAGTGGGGTTAGACTTCCCTACACTTTAGCTGACGATATGTGAAGTCGGTGGAATAAGTTCCTCGAATTAAAATAGTGAGCCAGTTATTTATATCTCGGGTGGTGTATAATATATCAATGGGTTTAAAGTTTAGACTCACCCGATCGTCACTACTTAATTCTTTTTTAAGTGTAGCTTTTAGTAAATGGATATGTCTCTTTTCTGGTTCTTGGTCAAATGGATCGATATACACCGACATACTTATATCTATAGGGTGGTCAATTCCAAAAGTGTCCTTCTGTTTATTCTCGGGATTAAAGTTTTCACCTCTATTACCCAATTGGGTGAAATCCGAGGTGTCATTATCTATTACAGCTCGTAGTTCATCTTCAGTAGATGACTCGTCTATTGAGAATATTGGGTTGGAAAGTTGTGGGATGGTAAAGTTCGGTTTGACCTCGGGGGTAAAATTTTCAACGTTATCGTTTTCCCAAGAGTACCAATTTGTCACCCTTTCTTCTTCTTCATCCTTCATTGATGGATTGATTATTTCATCGGTAGAGGCTAATGTGTCGATATGTTGTGAATTTGGTAAGACTGAATAAAAAGTATCATCGGGATAGTTGGTGATTTCGGAGCTCCCGAATTCATCAAAATTCGATGATTTGAAATTTTCTTGCACAATACTCCTCAGATCAACAGGTGTATAATCTGATAGAGTTTCAGCTTGCCGGTTTACAAACTCTCTCATTTGTTCCTTTTGAGCATCAAGTTCTTCGAGTTTGATTCTCATATAATCTAAAGAATTTTCAGACACGTAATTTTCCTCGTCTTCTGGTTGTTGAGTTTTGATAAATTCTTGGGAATAATCCCAGTTTGAATTGCGTTCTTCGTAATTGCTCCATTCAGGTTCTGTGGGTACGTAATTTTCCATAGGAACATAATAGTAACATTCCCATGTTGAGTGATAATCTCCACAGATTTCACAACCAGTTATTGTTTCGTCGTTCGCGATCCAAGATTGACTGACCGAATTGTCATCAACACTCATTTGAGAGTATTGATTTAATTGATTTCGGAGTTCAAAAAGAGTTTCCAAGGCTTTGTTTTCAAATTTTTCCATTTTATTGCGATGGCCAAATTTTAGCTACAATGTGGTACAATCACGAATTATCCTATTAGTTATAAAAAATAGAAAAACTTATCTAAGTTGTCCAATTAATAGACTTTTCTGATTTTTGCCCACGTTTCGAATAGCCAAAAGATGCAGCAGGTAGCCAGGACCCTTTAAATCGGAAGCCCACAACTAGCCACTAACAAATCCAACTATTACTACGAACCAGAAAAATGTCAACGTCCATTAATTTAACCACTTAAATAATTTTTCTTTCCGTTTGAGAATTAGATAAGAAGTAGAGAAAATTTCTAAGTCCTAGAAAACTAAAGCGTCGAGAAATAAGAAAGAAATAGATTGCGCGTCGAAAAGTGTCGAAAAAATAAAAAGGTAGAAAAATAGGCGTCGAAAAATAAAAATAAGAAAATAAAACGTCGGAACTTAAAAGTCTAAAAACTAAATCTAAAAAGTTGTGCCTAAAGGTATTAAGGCTTAGAAGCAATTCTATAGGAAATCCGCAATTACTTAAAGGCACTAAAATCTATTTAAAACTAAAGCGAAAAACGGCGTCGCAAAATTCTAAAGCACCTAAATCTTAGTCTAAGGAATAAGCACTTAAGGGATTTTACGGCAATGCCTAAAAATTCTAGAAATAAAAATGAAACTACGGCAAAAACTAGACTTAAAACTAAGCACGAATGATAAAAATACAAAAATTACGCTAAAAATAAATAAAAGATACAAAATATAAAGGAAAATAAAAAGTTGATAAAATTATATATTTTTATAAAAATATTATTTTTATATTTATATTATAAAAGTATTAATTTTAAATAAAATAAAACTAATTATAAGTAATAATAACTAATTAAAAACTGAAATATAATAATAATAAATAGATTAGGGTTTATAATAATAATAATAATGACCGGTTTGTCGATTTATATTTTAAGCGAAGCGTATAGTAAATGATGATATTTAAATAACAATAAAATAAATAACAATAATTAAAATGACAATAAATAAAAGTACGAGAAAAAAAAATGAAATAAAATATATTATGCTTATTTAAACTTCCGTAACCATGATGGTTGACGTGTTGATTTTAGTTTTATGCCCATGGGTTAATTGTCCTTTGTCCTGGATTATTTAATATGTCCGTCTGGTTTTTGTCCATAACAGTCCATCAGTCATAAATATAAAATGCGAGTGCCCTCGTCAAATTATTATTATACCCGAAGTTAAATATTCCAACTAATTGGGGATTCGAATTGTAACAAGGTTTTAATACTTTGTTTAATGAATACACCAGGTTATCGACTGCGTGTAAACCAAGGTTTTACTACTTTGTTAACAATTACACCAATTACCCTTGAATGTAATTTCACCCCTGTTTTAATTATTCTAGTGGCTATTAATCCATTCTCGTGTCCGGTTAAATGAACGATTATTCGTACATATAAATACCCCGCCCATCGTGTCCGATCGAGTGTATATGGTAATTTATAGGGACGCCCAATTGTAAATCTTTATATTAACATTAACAAAATATCATTTAGTTAAACAAATATAAAGCCCATTAATAGCTCATAGTCTAATTTCCACAAGTGTCGTTCTTTTGTCCAAACCCCAATTATGGTACAAAGCCCAATTACCCATTTTAGTAATTAGCCCAACATCATGATTACTTCGGATTAAATAAGCATAATAATAACTTAAGTACGAGACATTAATTTAAAAAGGAGAACATAGCTTACATTGATTATTTATCGCGTAGTGGTACACGGACAGAATTTCGACTTCAAAAACCCGTAAAATAACCTTTACATAACCTGAACTAATCTAATATAACACTAATCTATACTATATATATATATATATATATATATTTATTATCTTATGGAGTATTATTATTATTATTTGTGTGTGTGGGTTGTAAACTGGCAAGAAAACGTTGCAATTTATAGACCTGGCCAGATTTTTGGGCTCATGCGACTCGCATGAGAATGGCCTTCCAGCCATGCGACTCGCATGGCTACCAGGGACAGCACACATACTTTTTGTTTTTACGTTCGTCGACATATTTATTAAATATATATAAAATATAAATAATTTTAATAATTATTTATATATTATATTATATTTATATGCATAGTAGACTAGATATTTTTGGTCCATTGCGTCGGGCGTTTCTTCTTGGCTCGGGTCCCGGTTCCGGATTTTCGGACGTCTTCGCGTATTATTTTATATCGTGTACTTTGTGTGTTGTAACTTGTACTCTTGTCATTTTTAGACGTTCCTCATCAATATTTTGAACCTTTTTAATTGTATCTTGTACATTTGAACTTTTTGGACCTTTCCGTCTTCAATTCATCGTTTTCGCCTTTTGTCTTCGCACTTATTTAAAATAAACGAATATTACTTGAAAATGGAACAATTGCAACTGAAATCTTGTCTTTCTTGGGGAATAATGTTATGAAATATATGTTCCTTTTTAGCCTTATCAATGATGATGAATTACGTAAACCAGTCGCAAGGATCTGGCAGAGTTATTGCTACGTAATGTTGTATGTCGTTTTGAAGGTTTAGGGTTTGTATTTATAAGCAAACCCTAGTTCTATAATAATCCGAGATTATGTTAATCCTTTCCATAACTAACTTCTCACAATATATCAGATATAATTATGGTAAAGATCTTATCCTTTGTCACCAAGGAATTGACAACCGACTTTAGGGTAACACGCATGATATGCATACCGCACGGTAACCACGCGCTATGGTAATTTAGTCAACGGTTGTGCGTTGAATTGCATTGACTTTCATTAGATGGTGCGTAATAGCGCAATTAGATGCGTGATATCTGCGCTTGCGAATATGCACATGATTACCATCCCTGCTAGGCATCGATGATTGCTTGTGTTGCTGCCAACAAATGAGTTTGAAGGGTGACGCTGATTTCAAATTTGAGATTGAATGTTCGAGATTTCGTGTTAAAATAATTAGTAAAATGTTAGAAGTATTAAATCGATTGTCCTTCACTTCATAGTGATGGGTATACATATAGCATTCTGATGCTAGTACAAGCCTCGCATCGGTGTTTGATGAGGTGTTCATGTTCGGTTATTGCTGAACACGACTATGGTCACATCATCCCTACAAAATCGCCATATATTGATTCTATAGCATTGAGGTAACTAAACTACAATGCCACTGTTGTATCCAGTATTTATTCGCAGATTGATGTCACACTATCATTGAATCAGTCATATTAAGGATTTATACAATTTTGTACTTTTCGTATTATGATTTTCTGTGGTTTTAGTTCTTGTGGAAAGTAATGTAGTGCACTTGACTCAGTGTTCCTGCTTTGGACTATAATGTAAGATTTGAACTTTACTAGTTTTCGAACCTTTGCTTCGCACCGGGAGTTCGGTTTTCAATGTATTTTATTGCGTTTAGTTTGTAAAATTATTGCGTGGTTAACGATGTCGTTGAAGCACAACTCGAGTCGAACTAAAAGGTGTAACCCGTCAAAGATTTAAATGTTATTTTAAATTAACATTATATGTGTATCTTCGCGTTTCGCTATGGGATTGTTGACTTTTAAAAATTTAACGCAATTAAGCCGTTATTTTATATTAACACTTCGTATGATTTAAAAGTAGAAGATTTACTGAGATATATCCAAAAAATACTAAATAATTAAAAAAATAATAATAATACCCATATGTGTTTGTTGTTAATAGATAAAAATAGTTACAGAGCCTGCGAGTGAAAAATCAACGTGTATGAAAAGTACCCCAAATATTTAGCGTTTTTTAAAAAGAATCCGTTTTGCGTATAGTTAGGGACATTGTGTTCGTAAAATTATTTCGAGTTTAACGATGGTGCCATAAAAATTTAACTCGTTGCGAGCGAGAAGATATGACCCATTAAATATTTGGGTAGAGTTTAGTTAAGATTTTTTATGAAAATGTTGATTTGACACTTTACCCCCCTGTTTGGGGGGCGATTTTAATTTTTGAACAAAGTGTGGGGGGCTTTTTTGGTTAAATGGAATTTAGTAAATAAAAAAAGGTGGAAATAACAAAAATGCCCCTGATACTATTTATCATGTTTGTCTAATCATTAATATATTAATTTATCGCTCTTAGAGCACAGGGTGTCTATGTCCTCCCCGGTGTCCATTTTCAGTGTCCATATCATGGACACTGAAATTGACTGACGGTCGTAAACTGGCGGTGTCCACAGTGTCGATTTCAGTGGCGATTTTAATTTTTTATTTTTTTAAATTGAATTTTTAATATTTTAATACTTATATTAATGAAAATTTAGAAATAACAAAATACATAATATTATTCATTAGAAATACAGAAGCTACAAACTACGAACAAACACATCACACAAACTACAAACCTCCACCTTGACGAACCACCATCTAATCTTCATCCGTCTCCGACGTCCTACTACGTGCCTCGTTGATAAACCTCCTAGCACTATCCCTTAGCTCCACTTTAGACATCTCGATTATCTCTTGATCTTCCGGTGTTGGATTGATTGACAACATCCTCAACTCTACTTCAAATTTCTTTGTTTTTAAGTACCTTTTCCTTTCTTCGGCAACTTCATCATGAGATTGAGCCACACTTAAATTAAGCGACTCACGGGAGGATTGTGATGCGGTAGAACCAGATTGCTTCTTCCTCGCCTTCCTTGGCTTACCCGCCGGACGGGCCACGGGATCACGACCATACATTTCTTCGTTTGGGTTGCTACTAACGTTTGCCTCATCATCATCATTCAAGTGCACTTCTTGTTCAACATTCGGATTAGCTACTACTTCTTCAACAACCGGTTCACGTCTCCTATTTCGAGTACCAATAACAACCGGATCCGGATGTAGCCATTTCAGTTTGGTTCTCAAGAAATTCCACGCCATATGACTAAGAAAATCTTTATGTTCCTCTCGCTTATACCTCTCGTCCGCCCTATCACGAAAGTCAACATCATTTTCACCACTCCTTCGATCACTCAACATACGCTTGTAAAGACCGTTATACTTATTGCAATCATGGTTCAACTTTGTCCACTTCGATGACAAAGCATCCTTTGTTCGTTCGAAAGGCGGGCGTCGTGTGTGATACTCGTGGTACACCAATTGTCAAAAAGTTTTCCCTATAAAAAAACACAATACAATTTAAATATTTACTAATAACATATAATATAAATACATATACATACTCACTGTGAACATATAATATAAATACATATATATAAATACATATTTACTAAAACGTATATAAATATATATACATATTGACTGTTACAGAATATATATATATATAAATAAATAAACGGATATAATATAACGTATATAACATTAATAATAATATACGAATGAAGATTAGATGGTAAAAATTATACCCGTTCGTGCATTCCCGTCCAACAAATCTTCGGAAACACAAACCCAACACTCGGCCAAACGTAACTCGCCGTGTTGGTTCCACGTGTTTTGAGTGATATTTGTTGGTGTGTTTCGGGTACGGGTTAAAGTGCCACCTTCGACAACTTTATGTTTACCTTTATCTTTTGCCTTTGCCTTTGCTCGAGCGGAAGTGGGTGTAGGGGCCTCGTCTTCAACATCAACGGATTGAGTGAAAGCTTGAGCGTTTGATGGAGTTCTTGATTGATTCATATTCGCTTGCATATTATTCCAAGCCATGTAACTAGCATATTCATCGGGTGGAATTTGGGTTTGTGTAACTTGAGTGCGTTGTGGTGAAGTTGAAACGGGGTGAGATTGGTTAAATCTATCCCAATTCCATTGAGTACCGTACGGGTCGTCTTCGACGCTAATGCGTGGGCTGTATGAATTTGGATTCATGATTTGGATTGAAGATGAATGTATGGAATGAAAGAGTGGAAGATGAAATAATTGTATGTAAATGTAAATGTAAATGGGGTGCATATTTATAAAGGAAAAAAAGAAGAAGCTGGTAACGGTTACAAAGGTTTGAATTCAAACAGCAACGGTCACAAAATTACACCGTCGAGCCAGAGACTTTGAAAATCGACGTTGGGACCGACGCCAGTCTGGTTCCCGCCGACCGTCGATCTCGGCATCAATTTAGGGGGACGGTGACAATTTTGTTCGGGTACCGAGTTGTGATGACCCGAAAAATTTCGACTAATTTAAACCAATTCTCTATACGATTTATTATTTTGGCACGTTAAACAAAGTCTGTTAGATTGAGTCTCAAAATTTTAGAACTGTTTCATATATACAATTACCTTTGACTACTCTCAACGATTCATGAACAATTATATGTATGTATATATATATATATATATATATATATATATATATATATATATATATATATGTACAAGTAAAAACGACTTTCCTACAGTAAAACCCTAGTTGCTACAGTAAAAATTACTTTGCTACAATAAAACACTATTTGCTACAGTAAAACACAGTGCTACAGTGATTTGCTACAGTAAACACTATTTGCTACAGTAAACACTATTTGCTACAGTAAAACACTATTTGCTACAGTAACACTATTTGCTACAGTAAACACTATTTGATGTCGACGAACTATCAAACAAAAACGGAAAAGGCGGCCATGCGATCGCATGGCAAAAACACTGAAAACTCATGCGATCGCATGAGCTACAGTAAATCGAAAAGTAATATAAATACGCAGTTTGTTCGACGAACTCTTTCACATTAACTCTCAATATTTATATTTATATTATAATTATAATTATAATTTTAAATTTAAGTTTAATAATAATAAGGTATATACGAGGGTGTTTTTAATTCGGGTTTCAAACCGCTTTAAGCTAAGAAAATATTAGGTATTATTCGGGGTATTGTTCTTGAATCCAAGGCCAACCATACAGTCGTCTACCATCATTACGTCTACGCAATTTGCCTACAATATTGAATCGCAATATTGAACTGTGAGTTTATAGATCCCTTTTTAAATACGTTAAATATTTTTGGGCTGAGAATACATGCAATTTATTTTAAAAACAATGGATACAAGTACATACTTATTCTACACTGAGTAAAACCGAAAATCCCTTAGCTTTGGTAACTAGTAGCTGTCAGTACATAGGATGTGAACTGGTGGGCGCGAATAATTGTGTATGAATCCATAGGGCTTGACATCCCCGTCCGAGCTAGAGCGCTAGCCTTTTAACGAACGTATATTATTTGATTTTACTACACGTTGGTTTGCGTGTATTAAAATGAATAGGGTAATTAATATTATAGCGTTAAGTTTAGTTACCAGGGTGCTCAGTTATGTAGAATCTATTAATAAACTTTTGATGAAATCTTGTGGTCTATCTTTATACATGTTTATGACTCGAGCAATTAAACCTATAACTCACCAACATTCGTGTTGACTTTTTAGCATGTTTTATTCTCAGGTCCTTAGAATGCTTCCGCTGTGATGTGCTTGTTGCCTGCATGGAGTCTCTCATGCTTTGTACAAAGTTTATTGCATTCAAAATAAAACTGCGTTGTGTAATAAATAATTGGACTGTGATGTCAACCTATAAATTAAAGACTTATGTATTTCGGGGTTTTGCTTATACCTAAGCACTCGCCCACATGTTTATAACTTTCTATGTTTAGAAAGTCACTTATTTTAATGAATGCAATATTTTATCAAAACGTATCATATAGAGGTCAAAACCTCACTGTGGAATCAATGATTAACGTGTCGCGTTGATATTGCTCTAAACATACATATTATTCGACGCAATATCACTTATATTTCATAGGTTTTTATCATCTACAAAGACATTCAACGCGCATTTCACGAGAAAAACGACAAAAGTGGATAAGAGCTTACTATTTGAAGATTAGACGATAAAACGATAGTTTTAACCAGATTTATATCAAGAAACGGTTATCCGAATGAAAGTACAAGATAAATGAAGAAAAGAGTTCAAATGTAAAGTGCCAAGTCAGTACACGTTAATACGAGGTCAACAAAGAACAACTGAAAAAGAAAAATGAAGAAAATTTCTGTTTACTCTTACACGAATCGTGTAGTGGTACACGAATCGTGTATAATATTTGTGCTTACACGAATCGTGTAGCCATACACGAATCGTGTAATGTTAGGCCAGTTTACTGTTCCAGTTTCCAGAAGGTGGCGGCTACTTTATGTTTTAAAAACAATTCTTTTTAAGTGGAGCTGCAGTAATGGACGAACTTTTGTCTCAACATTCAGCAAATGGACAAGCTTTTTGACTCAACTATACCTAATATTTCAAGCATAAATATGGAGTACGTTCAGAAGATCAAGAGACATATATTACACACAGGAGATTACAACACAAAATTACTATACACATACTATTGTCACTTTTATTATCAGTATTATTTACATTTCAGTTTCAAAGTTCAATTATTAGGATTAGTTTCAATTATTAAGGGAGTATTGTTCGTGATAAAGGGTGTTATTGTACGCGTGAAAGGGGTGTTATTATTGTAATTTTTCTACCGTTTGAAGTTAATGCAAGTGAAGATATTTTAGTAAGTTTACTCTGTTAAAATTAGCGTTGTTATTATGTTTGCATATCTATATTTTTATGTCTACCTTAGTGTAATGGATAGCTAAATTTCCCTAGTGTTTGCTTAAATGTAGAGCCCCTAGTGAAATGGATTGTTACCATTAGTAAAAGTTAAAAATGTAACTTTAGTATTTTTAATATTGAGCCTAGTTAAAAGAACCATTTTTATGTAATTAGGTATTTAACCCTTGCCACTTAATTTAGTAAATTTAAATAACGAAAGTTGTTTTTATTTATATAAATTAAGCTTCAACATTAAAAATGATCTAGACGAATTTATGGATAAATTATTGACACCAATTTAGAAATAAACTTCGGTGGTTTGGGTGATATCAATAAAATTATATGACAGTGAAATTATAAAAAGGGAAACCGTTAGAATTTGGGTATTGGCGAAGGTCAAAACTAGGCTAGGTCTCAATTTAAATACTTAGGGAATAGTAGCTTTCTAAAAAGAATCCAATGAAAATTAGATTTTATTTAGTTAAGTTGTAACCTTATATTTATTCGAGAGAAAAATGTAAAGTTTGATACTAGAACATTTTAAATAGGGCGTAAACTTAAAACAATCCATGGACCTAGGGGTGACACAATTAAGTAAACACTCCCATTTAACTTATTTATATTTGTTATAAAAGTATTATCATTATTATTTACGATTTACTATTTTAAAATATAAGAAAAATACATAAAAACATTTATTTTTCGTAACAGTTAAGTGTCACATATTTTTACACATACACGAATCGTGTATCATCACACGAATCGTGTAAGGCTAAAACACGGCTACAGTACAGCTAGGTTAAAATTAGGGTTTTTGTTATTTAATTATATTTATAATTAGGTTATTAGTTATTTTAATTATTATAATTAAGTTATTTAGTTTTAATTATTATAAAATACTTAAATACATGTTTTAATCCTAAAATTAGTATTAATTATTATCACTTTATAAATTGTAACTAGTTTATAATTAGTAAATTAATTAATTTCCCTTTTAATTTGTATTAGTTTTATTAAAAATGTCATTTAGTTAATTTAATTAAGTTTATATTATAATTGCTTAAAACAAAATTCTAAATATAGAGTTTCATAAAAAAAATTACTATTTTACTAATTACCATTTAGTAACATAATTAATGCATCATAATTAGTTTATTTTCATTTAGTTCCTTTTTAAGTTAATTTTTGTAATCTTGTAATTTTATTTAGTAAATTAGTTTTAGTTATTTTCTTTTACTGTTACTATAAATTGCCTAATCCAAAACCCCCTTTAATTAAGTTTGACATCAAAGACTATTAAAAACCATTAAACACTCCATCTCCCTGTGGAACGAATCGGATTTACCAACAAACTAAACTACACGGATAGGACTAGTTGCCTATATATATGTGTGAAATCAACCTGAAATCAATAAAATACCACATATACAATAAATCAATTCGTGTAACAAAACAACTCAAATCCGTTCATAAATAAAGGTTACGATCCAGCACATCACGCGTCAATAGCGATTTTGACGGGTCGTTACACGAGTGCTCTTAACCATCACTGTAGTTTACTCTCTTACCCATTATTGAAACATGTTTAAATAAAGAAAGTAGTTGGGCGACCTGGCTTTGCGCCGGTTCTTCACCTTTGATTAACATTAATTACATAGCTAATTATTGAAAAAGTAATTATATATCTTCTTTTTTTCGCTTTGTCCAGGAAGGACCAAAAATAGTTATGTGATTGATTTGTAATAAGCGTGATAGTAATTATTCATCATTTTTTGCTTTACTTTTCAACTTGTCGAGAGAAAAGACCCAAATGCTTAATCAATAAAGTGAGACGTACATCAACGATTTGTACAAATTATTTAATAAAATAGGAAAAACTATATATAATAACAATAAAACAGTTATTAAAATATGAGTTATGTAGTTAATTTATAATAAGAAAAAAAGTTAGACAATAATAAAGTGAAAAATAATGTGATTGATTTAATAATAATAGTAATAATAATAATAATAATAATAATAATAATAATAATAATAATAATAATGAATAGTTATGGAGTAGTAAAAATTACTTGGTTAATCTGTAATGTATGAGAAGTTTAATAGTCAAATTATAAAGGGTGAGAAGTTTGTGGTGATTTTGTAAAAGCTATAAAGGTAACTATTATAAAGGATGTGGATGAATTGTAAGAAAATAATAAGTTTGGTGTGCATTTGTGAAGCTTTGAAACTTAAATATTCATATTGACTTTGTCTTAAAAACCTAACGGACGTTACCATGGGGTACCAACCACGAAACTTAAAGAAAACATAGGTACCCAAGATGCAAAAAACAAAGTTAAGGTTTTATCATGAAAATGTAAACAAACAACAGGTATCAACGGCGTAATTTTATCTAACTTTTTTTTTCGGCGAAAATATTATATATATATATATATATATATATATATATATATATATATATATATATATATATATATATATATATATATATATATATATATATATATAATAGATCAGAAGATCCAGTGGTGTACATTGGAGTTACATTGATTGTGAGTACTTGGTCACACACGACCAAAACTCATTGACAAACGCTCACAAAACGAGCGTCATTGAAATTGAAATTGAAATTGAAAAAGAGAACAAAGTAATAAATAATAATAATTGAAAGTTTAATGATATTTTTAATAGTTAATTTTTTTTAAGTGGACGGTTATTTTGGAACACATATAAATAATAAAGTGGGCATTTATATGGCATTTATATTGAGACATATAGAGCATATACAGTTTTATGCATATTTAATTAATAATTTTTAAATCTTAAAATCTTTAGAAGTTATGCAACTTAACATCCATGATTTAGACGATACAGAACCCTTTAAACTAACAACAACACCACAATAAAACTCAATTCCGCATATGCGAGGTATGGGGAATGCGAGATGTAAAAAATCATTCTCCTATTGATGCGTGCGTGACAATACATCTTTTACCCTCTAAATTTATACAAGATTCAAATTTTACAAATAAGCACACACAACTCACGAGCACTTAGAACTCGGTCATTATAGTATTTTAATGTAAGTATTTGTTTCAAGTTCGTCCCAAGAGAGCGGTGTAAGTCGGATAATTGAAACTATTAATTGTCCTAGTGTTTGTTTGATTGGGGGTTTTGATTGATATCAACTAACAACTAAAACTTGTGCAATTAAACAAACCTAAATTAACAAAGTAGCAAAGTATTAAAGACTTAAATCAATTAACTAAGACGTGTTCACATATCCAATCCTCTCTATGCTTGTCTTGCCCCGTTTTGCCTATTTTGTTATCTCATAAGTTGTTGAACTATTAAATGTTAGAATCACTTCTAAACCTCAATTCGAATGATACTCCACGAATTCACATAAGCTTTGTATCCTAAGATCGAGTTAAGCATGATTTGGTCATTAAGATTGAGCTTGAGATAAAATCACTTAAAACTCCCAACTATAGAAATCACTTAAGATAATCAGCACTACTATGTTGACCAAAGGCCAATTGAAAACTAACTTAGATCAAGAACACAATCACTTGTAATTCCCTAGCTAGTTGTCTAGATCACCTAAGGTGTTAAAGCACACATTGATTCACTTCTCAAATCACTAAGAGGGCTACTCAACATATGTAATCAAAGTCAAGCCTAAAACAAACTCATAGTAATGGATCTTTAGCCAACTCAACAATACATGATCATGTAATTCATTCAAACAACAATAATCAATTGATTAAGGGCATATCTTATGCATTAGAGATTCATAGATAAGCAAACACAAGTGATTTAGCCAAACATAGCAAAGATTACACTAGCAATAAGCATAAAAACATCAATAAACATCATCTTGAGTGATTACAAGTAATTAATTCAAAGCTAGATGAAGAAAAACAAAGATTACAACTAATAAGTGCAAAATGAGTAAAGTAGAGTGAAGATTACAACCCAAAATGAAGAAGAAACACTAAAATGGAGAATGGATGATGTGAATCTATCACTAATCTTCTTGGAATTGGAGTTGGGAGCATGAAATTGGACTTCATCTTGATGGAATCATGATTGGAACCCTTTTAGGACTCCAAAACGGCCTAAGGAACCAGCTCTCTCACTCAAAAACCCCAAATTTGCTTTTATAGGTCGGCTGAATTTTTTTACTGAATCAGCTACAGAA
Organism: Rutidosis leptorrhynchoides; assembly: GCF_046630445.1. Taxonomy (NCBI): domain Eukaryota; kingdom Viridiplantae; phylum Streptophyta; class Magnoliopsida; order Asterales; family Asteraceae; genus Rutidosis; species Rutidosis leptorrhynchoides. The sequence goes on from NC_092333.1 coordinate 651,845,696, forward strand.
GTGCCGCAATAGGGGTAGAAGCGCCGCTTTTGGGTGCGCCGCAATAGACCAGGAGTGCCGCTTTTGAGGCTGAGAGCACCGTTTTTGGTCACTGACTTTTTAATACACGTTTTAGCACATAGGAGCGCCGCTTTTGACCTTAGGAGCGCCGCTTTTGACCCTGGAACTTCATTTTCACTCCAAAACTTCACTAGGTTCATTCCTTTGGCCCAAGGGTTGATTACTTAACATAAATATGAACTTTTAGGCCACTTTTGTCCCGAAACGACTAAATACCACAAACTGCTCACAAATCATCACAACCCGTATCGAAATGCCACGAAAGTAGGCAGATATTGCGAAGATAAATATGTATATTTTGAGCAATATCACCTATCCTATACTAAAGACAAGTCATTTCTCCACCCGAAGTAAAACACTCTCAAGAGTAGATAAAGTCATCCCTCTCAATGTTCTATGGATAGATAGATTGCTTCTAAAAGAACCTCAGACTTAGTGGTGTTTACTTAGTGGTGTTTAATATTTGTTTTCAACTCATTAACTTGAATATAGATAATAAAAAATTTGTTTCGGTTTATACTTCGTTTTTGGTTTATATTCAAACTTAGATTCAATTTTTAGTTCGATTTTCAGTTTATTTTTTCGATTTTGGTTTAATCAAAAACCAAATTCAAATTAATGTATACCCCCGTTTTAATTTGTTTTTTTGTTTTGTTTTTTTTTTTTTTTTTTTTTGAAAAGCAAGAAAGTAAGTTTATTAATAATGATGGTATAATTACATGGACCTATATGGATTATACAATTGACAATCGGGAATACAAGTGATAGGAAAACAGTTAACCATAAGGATAACCGAAAAGATCTAATTTATTTAAATGAGGGGGAACGAACTTGAAAATTCAAGCCGGGAAGAATGAGGGAAACAGTGCCGATCAAGCGACTACAAATTTTCCAGCAGACGACCCGATTAATCGACCCTCATAAGAAATAAATTAGGATCAATTGGCCATCCACCAACACGTATGTAAACATTAACCAACACCTACACGATGGGGGATCTGTGACATAAGAAGAAGGGTTGATTAACCATTGATGTCATTCTATTTGCTTCTTTTTTCTAGAGCGATTTGAGATCCAACTATAACTTTGGGATTGGATTTCGGATAGGATTGTTGCGGGATTCTATTTTTTTTTTTTTTTGAGAAGACCTTTAAGTTTCGATGTTTCCGTATTGTATAACATACGGTTCATTTGGTTGCTTGCCACAGAGAAGAGCCGATGTTATTACTTGGGAAGGTTGTTTATTGATTACGGCATCTTCAATATTAGTAATCGATGAGTTATGTAGGTTCCACTAATTAAGTATAAGTTTGACCAAATTTGAGATACTTTAGGGCAAAGAACCATGATATAATCGGATGTTTTGATGTCTATGATGCAAAGTGGGCAGAGGATGGTGTCAAGATCGATGCCCCTTTTGTCCAATTCAACCCTTACCGGTATTTTCTTTTGAACGACCCTCCAAGAAAATATGTGAACTTTTTGTGGAATATATTTATTGCGTATGACCAAAATATTTGAAGCATGTTGACCGAGTTTTAAGCTATTGATTATTTGAGCTAAGGATTTAGTTGTGTAGATTCCGGAGGGATCTTGAGCGTATTTCCAAGCGTCGGGGCTACCAGACAATGTGATGGATGATATAATGTTGTTGATATCCAAAAGTTCATTAAGGGCCCGACCGGTAGGAGGTCTTATCCAAGACCAATTGCCGCAAGCCGGTGATTCATTTTGTGTGATTCTATCCGCGATATAAGCATCTTTATTCGATTCCAGCATGTATAATTTGTGGAATAAAGTGCTAAAACATTCTGAACCGCACAAGATGTATTTCCAAAATTTTATGGATTCACCGTTGCCAAGTTGTTTTGAGATAGATGTGGAAAATGAGGCGCCAGTATTATCCGCAATTCTACCTGCTTTTAAAATTTCTTTCCAAACAGTTCTCCCAAAAATGTTCCTACAAGCATTGTTAGTATCTATCCCGCCCCCGTCCCATAAATACTAGTAATAATTTTAACCCATAAAGAATTTTTTTCGTTTTTGAAACGCCACCACCATTTACATAGTAGTGATATATTTTTACTGAAAAGAGAACCCACATTTAACTTGTTAATGTATATATATATATATATATATATATATATATATATATATATATATATATATATATATATATATATATATATATATATATATATATAGTCATAATCAAGAGGGAAGCACTTTTTTGGGGGAAAGTTTTTTTTTTTCGTTTTTTGAAAAAACTTTGTTCACGAACATTCTAGATTAGATGAAAATATGAACATTTAAAAAAGACACTTTGTGATGAATGTCATTATTTTGGCGGAAAAACGCTCGAAGAAAAAAATAAAAACATAAACGTTTATTTGCAAATAAACGTTTATTTGCATCGTTTTGTTTTCATCTTGTGTGAAGTGTTTTTTTCGAATTTAGCCTGATTTAGAGTTTAGGGTTTAGGGTTTTCGGGTTTACTCCTTAAACCCTCAACCCAAAACCCTAAACCCTAAACCCTAAACTATAAACCGTTCGTGTTAAAATATTCAATCTAAACCTTAATTTCTAAACCCTAAACCCTAATTTCTAAACCCTAATAGCTAAACCCTAATTTTTAACCCCCTAATATCTAAACCCTAATTTCTAATCCCTTAAAAAAAAAACTCAGAATCAAAACATTCAATGCATTGAATAAATTCATTTTTTTTCTTTGAGCGTTTTACCGTCAAAATAATAACATTCATCACAAAGTGTCTTTTTTAAATGTTCATATTTTCATGTGATTTTGATGTCTGAAAAAAAAATTCGAAAAAAATGAAAAAAAAAATACTTCCCCCCAAAAAAGTGCTTCTCTCTTGATTAATATATATATATATATATATATATATATATATATATATATATATATATATATATATATATATATATATATATATATATATATATATATAAGGTTGGAGAACTCGAATCTCGGGGAGATCTCGTTTAGATATTTTTGGGGAGATCTCGGCATCTCGGAATTATCTCGGGGAGATCTCGGACGTTGACTTACGTTAATTTTTTTAGTTTTTTTAGTATAAATTTCTATATGTGAATAAGCAGTGGCGGAACTTGAGCTTCTCGATAAAGGGGGCGAGACCATCAATTCATTCATTCATAAAGAATAAACGAAAATGTATTATATATACAAAATACATATAAATATAATCATCAAATATAACAATCTAACACTATAAACATAAAAATGTATTCTGTATATGAAGCATAAAAAATTATAAATGTAATAGATTATTATCACTTAACAGTTGAAAAGAAGAACCAATGACACTTGGGGAACTTATAACTGAAACTTTGCATTTTGGTTTATTAAATAAATTAACTAATGGGTTGTTCAATATTTGTATAGCAGGAGTTTTGTGATTTGCTCTGTATTTTTAATGGTATATATACCTTTTCGTCTACACTTTTGGCCTTTGTGGATATATAAAATACAAGTACTTTAGGTAGTATTTTTTTTAAAGCCCACCAGATATATACATAAAGGATAGTTTACAAATTAAAACTGAGGAGGGGCAGTCACCCCTTTTTGCCCAGCTTATCTTCCGCCCCTGTAAATACGTATATGTATATTAATATACATTATTACTAGATTTTTAACAAAAAAATTCGAGAAATGAGTGAGAAAATCTGGAAATTTACGATATCTTATGAGAAAATTCGAGAAATCGTGGCTTTGACCAAGTTTGACCTCATTGACCGGAAAATCCCGGGAGATGGACATCTCGTCTTGGTTGTCTTCTAAAAATGAGATATCGGGGAGAAATAAGGAGATTTACAACACTATATATATATATATATATATATATATATATATATATATATATATATATATATATATATATATATATATATATATATATATATATATATATATAGAGAGAGAGAGAGAGAGAGAGAGAGAGACGAAACATCAATTTTAAAGCTAAACGTGGAATTTAAAATTAATTTGTTATGTTTATTTTGATTATGTTATAATTATGGATTTTTGGTTTTAATTGTAAGTTAAACGAATTTGAATTTAGTTTGATTTTGAAATTAAATTCGGTTCCAATTTTAGATTTGATTTTCATTTTACCTTTAAAATTTGTAAAATTGAGTAAACCGAAAACTAAATCGAAGAAGATCTTTAGTTTAATTTATGTACATCGTCAAATCTATCGGTAGTGGTTAAATTCAAACGTTTTGAGTAGGTGTATTCAAAGTCCATGCCATAATAATACAAAATGCCCATAATAATTCAAAACGGAAAATTGGAAAGCAAATATTTTTTTTTTTTTTTTTTTTTTTTTTTTTTTTTTTTTGAACAGCAGCTAAATTTTATAAAGAGACTAGCAAGAAGCTAGGAAGAAAAAACAATTACAGAGCGTTCATAGGATTGTCTAACCACACGTTCCAATTAATTCTACATTTTTGCCATCTAGCGTAAAGCCAATTAAAACTACAAACAATGATATTATCAACGATATTGCCTTTGCGGATCTTATTGTCTTTGAAGATGATATTGTTGCGAAGAGACCAAATGTGCCAAAGAGTAGCGATGACAATAACTCTGATGATGACTTGTTGGTGTTGTGAGTTCGGAAAGCCGTCCACCCAAGCCCAAATACTAACCAAAGAATCCCATGCTGGAATATTGAGATTAACCCACGTTGCTATGCAAGACCAAATCTCTTTTGAAATAGAACATTCAACGACCAGGTGATGTTCGTCTTCTTCGTGAATACCGCAAATGCCACAACGAATATCAACCGTATCAATACCACGGGTCAGAAGGTTCATCCTAGTAGGTAATCGACAAAGGTTGAGACGCCAAATGAAAGTATTAATTTTGATCGGAACCCATTTACACCACATTGTAGGCCGAGAAAAAGATGAAAGCGAATGATTGTCGATAAGATGACGAGCTTCTGAAACCGAGTAAAGACCATTAGAGAAACCGTGCCATAACCAAGAATCGTGATTGTCTGAAAGAACCACGTTAGTGAGAGAAGCAATGAGATTTAAAAGTTGTTGGTTTTCAATACCCCCCCTAGGATCTCTTCTCCAAGACCAAACCATTCCTTGAGCCGAGAAGTGGCTTGAAACTGAGCTATTGGGGTCAATATTAAGAGCATATAAGCGAGGGTATCTGGAATCAAGGGGAGATTTATCGTGCCAAGGGTCGGTCCAAAATTTAGCAGTTAAACCATTTCCAATCGACAATTTCAATGAGGAATCTGAAATGGAAGTAGACAAATGTATGAGGTTAATATTTTTGCAGATTGAACCCCAGACCCGCGAGGAGTAATTGTTACACGGTAATTTATTTCCTTTAGCTGAACCATGAATCGCTTGAATAAGTTTAACCCAGTTTGCTTCTTTTTCTTTGAAGAATCTGTCACGCCATTTATATACTAAGGCTTCATTCAAAGATTTAATGCTAGCGACATCGAGACCACCACAATCAGTAGGATTTAAGACCTGTCTCCACTTAATCCAATGAAGTTTACGGGAATCTTCTTTTCCTCCCCAAAAGAAGGAAGCCCGAAGGGATTCGAGCTTGTTAATAATCTTACATGGAGCTTTGAAAAGAGACATGAAGTAAGTGCCAACAGACCCAAGAACCGATTTTACGAGCGTGAGACGGCCTCCCATGGATAGAAGATTAGCTTTCCAGGATGAAAGGCGACTCCGAGCTTTGTCTAAAATAGGAATCCATCCATCCGATTTGTGCATATTGAATCCGACTGGAATGCCGAGATGAATGAAAGGCAAAAAAGCAGGAGCACAATTAATAAGATTAGCCATCGATACAACTTCGTTTGTTTGGACCCCAATCCCGTAAATGGACGATTTTGAGGCATTAATCTTTAGACCCGAAACCGCATGAAAACAAGAAAGAATGTCCATGAGGTTTAACGTGTTATAGGTATTCCATTCACCCATAAATAGAGCATCATCTGCAAACATACAAGTAGAAATAGAGGCCGAATGAGAAATATTACCCACTTTGAGAGGGCGAAAAATGGCCGCGTCTTGGGCGTCAAGGTTTGCGGCACGCAAACCCTCCATACCAATGATGAATAGAAAAGGAGAGAGCGGGTCTCCCTGACGAAGACCACGTTCAATTGCGAACTCCTCTGTAGGACTACCATTCAAAAGAATTGATGCCTTTGAAGAAGAAAGACACCCGTGGATCCAGTTTATCCATCTAGTATTAAAACCCATGAATTTCATCATCTCAAAAATGTAACCCCAATGAATGGAGTCAAACGCCTTGTCAAAGTCAACTTTAAGTAAAAAAGCTTTTTTCTTTTTTCTTTTACACCAATCAATGACCTCATTAATCATAAGAGGGCCATCAAGAATCTGTCTTCCTTTTATGTATGCAGTTTGTTCCGGACCAATGACCTCCCCGATCACAAGAGAAAGCCTATTAGCGAGAACTTTTGCAATAATTTTGTAAAGAATACCAATAAGACTTATAGGGCGAAAATCTTGGACATTAATCGGTTTAGAATTTTTTGGAATAAGATTGAAAAATGAAGAGTTGCAACCATTTGGGATAATGCATGAATTTTGGAAGTTCCAAACCGCATTAAGAATATCAGCTTTTATCGAGTCCCAAAAGTATTTAACGAATTTAAAAGTGAAACCGTCCGGACCCGGGGATTTATCACAACCACAGTCCCACACCGCGGCTCTGATTTCTGATTCAGTAAAGTCAGCACATAATTCGAATGACTTGTCTGAACTAATCCGTTTAAGGTGTGGGCTTGGGTGAGACATTGAAGCACGTTGTTGCCCTTTGAATTTTGTTTTAAAAAAAGAAAGGAAAGTGTCTTTAACATGGTGAGGAATCGTGACCCAAGAACCGTTCGACATGATACCCGAAATTTGGAGCTTCTTTCTTTTTCTGTTGATAGCCGTATGAAAAAAATTAGTATTCTCGTCACCAAGGCTATAATACCTTCTTCTGTTTTTTTGAGCTATGGATGCCGATTCTAGAGCATCAAAATCAGTGATTTTTTTTATGATGGAGGCACGGGTGAAGGATAAAACAGTAGGGTCGTCACCATTGTCGATTTCTCGTTCAATAGCTTCAAGTTCCGAATTTAAGTCTGATCTGACTTTAGAAGCTTTTGATTTGAAATCTTTGTGCCAAGCTTTTAGGCAAGCTTTGACATGTTTTAGTTTTTCTTTTAATCGGATTTGCGGGTTATGGTGCCATTGATAATTTGGATCTGACCATGCGTTTAAAACGACATCGTCGAACCCTTCTATGTTGAACCAAGAATGGAAAAGTTTGAAGGGAGTAGGACCGTAGTCTAGAACTTCGTTTTTCAACAAGATCGGACAGTGATCAGACCAAGTGTTGGATAAAATTAACCCGTTAAGATCTTTAAACATGTCAAGGAGCCCGTTAGTAACCAAAAATCTGTCAAGAAAGGCTCGTTGAGTAAAAGACTTGTTAAACCTGGTGAAGTTTTTGCCCCCTAAGGGAAAATCAATAAGGTTCGAATCTGCAATGAAAGCATTAAAATCCGAAGCCTCGAGGTGACAGAATTGACTACCGTATCGTTCGTGTGGATATCTAACCGAGTTGAAGTCACCGAAAATGATGAATTCACCTTGGTGACTTGCCATGAAAAGGCGAATATGGTTCCATAATTGACATTTAGAGGCACGAGGTTGAGGAGCATACACGTTTAAGAGAAAGCAATTATTATGAGAACCCGAAAATTTACCTTCTACGATGAGGACATTTTGGAAAGACATGATTCTGGAGCTTGTAAAGAGTGATGGATCCCAAACAGTAAGGATTCCACCTGATCTACCTCGGGCACCTGAGGAAGCTACACTAAAATTAAAATTACCCCACATTGCTTTAACGGCCATGTGATTTAAAGTATGAAGTTTAGTTTCTTGAATGCCTAAAATAGTGATACCATGATTCGAACAAAGCCTGTTAACCCATTTTTGTTTGACAGAAGTTAACATACCGCCTCCAATATTAAGGGACATGATATTCATAAGATAGTATTGAAACCACCCATACTAAGAACCACATTGTGAAGGATTTCCTTGTTGCTAGTTAGATCGAAACCTAGCACTTCGCTCATTTTATGCACTTTGTTGATACGTTGTGACGATGAAGAATTTTTCAGAGAGGAGCTTCCTTTTGGAGATTGAAATCGAACACCCATGAAACCAGGCGGTTTAGATTGAGATGACGAATTAGTCGATTCTTGTTGATTAGAAAGTTTACTGTTAACAGCACTATTTTGGTTGTTCAAAGGAGATTCGTTACCGACTTTTGAAACCTGAGGATTATCAATTTTCTGATCCACAACAACATCTTCCTTACTTGATGTATGTTCCATTTTATTGACCTGTGTCTCAAACGAGTCTTGCACAAATTCCGAATCCGAGAATTCACTTTCTGAAGGAACAGTCTCCGAGTCAGGATCTTGAACAGAATCTGTTTTTATAGGTTCTTCTATATCTAAAATATCAGCATTCCAGATGGAAGATTCACGAATTAGGACCTTGAAAAACTTGTTCTTTACCTTTACATTGATCACATCATGGATGTAGCTCATCCTTTTGGTAATGATACAGATTTTACCTCCTCCAGGAACGTCGTCCGATGTGAAGTATTTGTACCCAAAATGAGATGCAATCTTTTTATGGATTGTTTCAGACCAAGCACACGCAGGAAGACCTAGGATGTCTATCCACACCGCTCGTTCATTTACCACAAAAAGGTCATCAAATTCTTTTAGTTCTTCAATTCTCATCAGGACCGATTCATTGTTCTTAAAACTTTCGACAGCATTACGTGAAGTAAATACTACATCGATCCAAGATCCTCCTAAATGATGGATCTTAATTTCGGAGAAACCTTCTATGTGCCAAATCCTCTTTAGATGAGGAATTAGATCTGGTTCTTTGATTTTAGCAAATAACAGATGAGGAATTTCCCAGCTGTCGATGAGATCCTCATCGTTAATTTCAAGGTTTTTGGGTTCGTTGCCATTATTGACCTGACTAGTCTTAGCCGCGTATGTCTTTTGAAGCACCGGGAAGTCTTGCGAGTTTTGTACCCTGGTAGGATTATTAATAGTTTTCGATGGAGGAATATGATTGGATTTGGTCTTCTTCGACAATTCTTCTCTACTAACGCGTGCCAGTGCCGCATGAATATGGAAGTTTCCAACCCATAAAGAAGAGAGTTTTAACGCTAGGATTCGGGCCGATTCAATATTAATGAAGCGAACAAAAGCAAATCTGCAACCAAGTTTAGAGAACTTACGTGCTATGTAGACATCTATAACTGTGCCGAATTCTTTACATAGATTACGAAGATCGTTGATTCCGAATGAGTGAGGAAAATTTGTGATGTAGAACGTAGTGGAGATCTTTGCAGTATTATTGAGATCTTCAATAGACGGCATGATGAATGAAGGTTGAACGGAATGGCGTTTGATCCCGCCGGAAAAGGGAGATACCCAGCTGGGATCTAGATCTAGGATCTAGGTGTGAACGCAGAGCTTTCTGAGATCTAGGATCTAATTCTTATTTTTATAGTAGACATCACGCAAATATTAATACCGTTATTCTCTTATTTCATTTTTTGCAACATGTACAAAAAATACAAAAACGGAAATATGATAAAAATAAGTGCAAGCTTTCTTCAAAGAATAGACCCACCTGACCTGAGCACCTGACTTTTATCAGGAAAGTAGTTAAAGCTACAAGAACAACCCTATATTGGTGACATAACTTTTAATGCTTAATGTACACGCTAATTTGTGTGTTTGGATGAAACTAGCTGGAGCGGGAGCTTATAGCTAGAGCAGGAGCTTATGAGCTAGAGCTGGAGCTGGAGATTATGGTAGCTGGAGCTTATTATTTTTTATAAGTGTTTGGTAAACTAGCTGGAGCTTATTTTCCAGTTCATAAGCTCTACTTTTTTTCATAAGCTACTAGAAGTAGCTTATTTTTCTAGAGCTTATGATTTTCATAAGCTCTACTTTTTATGTCTACCAAACAAAGCTTATTACTTGAAGCTTATTAAAATCATAAGCTCTCATAAGCTCCCATAGGCTCTTGCGCCAAACACACCCTATATTTGCGAAAAACATCAATCTTTAATCGATTCTTAACTTTAATTTTATTTTTTTATTTTATTTTTAAAGCAAACAACAATTTCATTAAAATGAAGAGATACATAGGCAGTAAGTTCCAGCCCAAACAATGATGTACATGATTAATGGCCTAACTAGAACTATACATGTATATGTGTAATTAATATACATGAATCCTAAAATACACGACGAATTATAATGCCATAAAGGAAGCAGGCGCGGTTAACCAAAGTTGCCAATCCCACTTGATTTTTCCGGTGTCGATTATAAATCCATTTGTAGCTTTTGATTAGAAATTCATTCGTAACTTTAATTTAATATAGATAGAAAGATAGATAGATTATAGACATGGAAATAGACAACTACTACGTAGTATTCAAAACTCGTCAATAAAATACTCCGTATTATAATTTTTTAACAGAAATATCGACATCGAATTCTCTCATTTGTCACATAGTTAGCAGGAAACTCAATTCGCAACGATATCGACACTACCATCAAGGTTGGGAAAAATCCCCCGAGACCTTCTCAAATCGCATTGATGTTGGCAGTACCATCAAATGTTGAAAACTCCATGCTTTGAGTGAGAATCGAACTTGAGTTGACAATACCCCAAGTCGGATTTCACCTCATACGACTCAAGTCAAGCTTCAGTGGTATACTCCGTATTAGTTACATAGTAATTTTTATTAAATAATGGACACTTGAGTTGTTACAAAATATAAAACATGTTTAAAATTCACTTCATACATATTAATTTCATCTAATAATATATAACACTGAAAAAAATATTAAAAGTCAAAGTTGAATGAAAATGACTTGCAAAAACAAACGAAGCAATTATTTTGGGATGGAGGAGCCAATCTCCCTGTGAAGATTTGATTTCAAACCTGGGGAGAAACAATAGTTAACACTAATGCTAGTTTATCAAAGAAATCTCCAAACCCATCACGATGTTTCGCAACTGTCACAACTAATAACTGGAGACGAGCAAAATAATGTATATAATAGGTCAAGCTATTGTCTCCTAAGAACAAAGCTTTCAAACCATCGAACTCTCCACGAATATTGCTTGTTCCGTTGTAGCTTTGACCTCTTACCTATTCAATTATATATTTTGGAATATATAACAACAGAAAATTTAGTACGTACAAATAAATCACTTCAAATTCTTACCTGTTTCAAACTCATTTTATGTTCAGCAAACAAATAATCGATAGCACACTTAAGATTCAAAGTAGACGTGTCTTTCATATGAACAACAACAAATCCCTCCTTAACAACTCCACATCTATCAACATATCTCAAAACCAAAATCATTTGCTCATTTAGATACATCACTAGATTCGTCAACTAATAAGCCAAACACATCCTTAACAATTTCTTCAAATATAGATTTGAGTATTTGTTCGCAAAACATTCAACGATGTGCTTTCTGAAATGCAAGTGAAGTTAATTTACAATTTTTCAAAGCTTTCAACATTGCATTACGAGCATTTTGCAAATAACTTTAACTTTTTTAGGAAAATTCCTTTATATATAGATTCTTCACTCTCTTCATGACCGCGAAATGTTAATGCGTTATGCATCACATATCTAACGACGTCAATTGAGCATTTTATTGGAATTCGATGCTCGGCTTCTCAATATTAGGTTACCTATGAAAAGCTACATCTATATATTGGTTTGGCTTCATTAGACTAACCATGACACCTGTCAAAGATAGATACATGTGCCACATCAAGGCCACCTCAACAACTTCTTCCTAAGACTTAATCCATCACACTCCCTAGTATCTATGACACATGTCATACAACGACATTTGCCACACTTTTAATATTTATATACTTACTATATTTAATCTTACTTATTTATATTATTTATACGTAAATAATTTATATAGATATTATTTATTTATTGTTATATTATTATACTGAGTCCGTAAAAATAAATAAATTATATCAGTAATATTATTATTATTATTATTATTATTATTATTATTATTATTTATATAAGGTATATATACTCTGTATAAAAATAAATTATACTCCGTAACACATTACTCTATACTCCGTAATTTTCCTTCTTCTTTTTCCCTTCTAGCCCTAAATCCCAATCGAGTTCCTGATCTAATCACTTGTTCATCAGCAGTTCCTATTGCAAGCCAAAAACTATGTGTTAGGGGATGTCGTTCCTATTGCAAGCCAAAAACAAGCAGCCCAAAGGACAAGAGTAACCGGCTTGACCCTAAGTGAAAGCACTACCCGTCGGTAACCGAGTGCAAAAAAAAAACGGTTTCGCTTCAAACTACTAGTAATTAAGACTAAAAGTAAGGAATTCCTTTTCTTGACTTGGCCTGTGTTAGTAGACTCAGCTATGAATATTCATGAAAAAATGAATGTCGGGCTCTTTCTTTCACAGTTAACCCCATTTTCTTAATGCCGAGACTTTCTCTTTCGTCGAGCCCCGAGCTTGTGGTCCTTCTTTAAGTTTGGGTATTATTATTATTATTATTATTATTATTATTATTATTATTATTATTATTATTATTATTATTATTATTATTATAAAAAACTTAAAAGTTTAAAAACTTACAAAAAATTAGTGGGAAGCCTAGAGACAATCTTTCACTACTTGATTCCCAAATGTTCAACTCACCTTCCGGGTCATCTTTCAACCAGACTCAAGACATGGGATTTGCCAAATACGCATCATCCTCACCAATTTTTTCTCCGACTCAACAATACACCAATCAGAGGCGGAGACAATGGGGGACTGAGGGGTGCTCAGTCTCCCCTAAGACCAAAATAAAGCCCAAATCTCAAGTGTATTTTATGCCGAAATGATTATAAGTCTCCCTCAATGACCAAATCTCAAGTGTATTATTATGTCCAACTAATTTTAAATTAATTGGCTCAATTGTTTAAGACTCATATAATTTATAAATAGTCCATTGTCACTTTAAAAATTATAAATATAATATCTTTTTATCGTGTAAGCCACCCTCATTTTTCAATCCTGACTTCGCCTTTGACACTAATTATCCTCCCCAACAACAATACGTTACTCAACCTTATCAACAATTCCAATATCCTCAACAACAACAATTTCCTCTACAACAACAATTTCCTCATCAACAAACTCGTCCAACAATACGACAACCTATCTTCCCAAATCAAATTCCTGCACAAATTCCAACGGATACCGAATCCGATGATGTAGATCTCGATGTCGTTCCAGAAACTCAACCAGAAGAAGTTAAAGATGAAGGTAAAAGTGACCATAAAGGAAAAGGAAAAGAGAAAGTAAGATGCAAACAAGTGCCCTGGACGGACGCGGAAAGTGTGATTTTGGCGAATGTGTGGATACAATCCTCCGAAGTAACGGGAACGGGTCAAACAAAAGATTCATTTTGGGGTTATATCTGAGTAAATTACAATGCGTAAGTTTGTGAACAACGTCGAGCCGATCAATTAACAGGAAAATGGAGCAAGATGTCAAAAAGATATCAAGATTTTTATTAGCCATTACACAAAGCTTGAAAAATATTGGCAAAGTGGGAACAACGATGTCGATATCATCAGTAGCATACTACACGCGTCGGGCATTTAAGGAACAAACGTGTTGTAAGTTTCTTTACGAGGATGCGTGAAGAGTTTTCAAAGATTGTCCAAAATTTTAACATTCAAGGGGGTCGTTCCCAAGCGTAATCGACCGGTCGAGTTACCCCCACCGCTTGTGAGTGGACCGGGTGGAGGTTCGAACCAAGGTGGGGGTGCGAGTGAAGTTGTGGGTGGGGATCCGAGTCAGTTTGAAAGGTTATTTCACGAAGAACCTCTATGTCGTCCACCGGGTCATTCAAGAGCCAAGAGTCAAAGGAGTTCGGGGTCATCCGATGCGGCCTCGCAATTGTCATCCAACGAAGCTCGTTTACAATTGATTGAAACCGCCAATGCTACAAGACGGACGATGGATAGGATATACGACGCGGCCGAGACCCATGAAATGTTGGATAATTTGTCATTTCACACCCAGCCATGTGCACCCGACTTGACGGAGGAACAACGCGCAGAGAGCCAGAAACAAAAATCACCAAGAAATACCAAAAAATGTTTAAGTTATCCGACAACGACGAGTAGTTTTTATTATTTTATGTACTTGTGTTTGTTTTCAATTATGTATTTTTTTTTTTTTTAAATGTAACCGTATGATTGTTATTTAATAAATGTGATGTTCAAAAACCAATATTTATTTGTTAGTTAATAATAATATTAATAATTATAATTATAATTATAATTATAATAGTAATAATAATAATAATAATAATAATAATAATTAATAATAATAATAATAATATAATAAAAATTTGAGGAAGAATGTCATGGTTATCAATGGTGTGTTATAGGAGGAAGTTGTGAGGAAGTAGGAGAGAGAAAACTAATGTGGCGCTGAGAAAATGTTGAGGAAAATATCATGGTTGAGATTGGTCTCAATATAAATAAAATCAAAATTAAGTATCAGTTAGTAGTTTTAAGGGGGAAAAATAAAATTGCATTACTTTATGGTAAACTTATAAATGGCCACATGAAGAAAATATTCAAACCTCAAAATTTTGCTTAAAGTTCTGCACTTCAGCCTTGTGACAACCCGGAAATTTCCAACCAAATTTAAACTTTAATCTTTATATGTTTCCGACACGATAAGCAATATTTGTTAAGTTAAATTTCAAGAATTTTAAACTATGTTCATACATTCATTCAACCTCGACCAAGTTTCAACGATTCACGAACCATTAAACGAATATGATTATACATGTATATGTGTATATATATTATTACTTGAAACGTAAATAAAATATTAGATTAAATACTTTATATGATTGTATCTATTTCAAAATGTTTATCAATAGAATTAGAAGATAAGATCAAATGATTGAATTATCAGATATATTGAATTATGATTACAAGTCTTTGTTGAAAGGCCCACGTTGATTTGAGAAATCTTTCTATTTTAACAATATTCGGAAAATGGTAAAGTGATTTATAAATAAGAACAATTTGTCAATCATTGAGAACTAGACAAATGATAGTGGAAGATTGAATCTCATAAAGACTCGATTGATCTATTTAGTTTCAAACGTACAAAAACGTTTTCAGGTTAAAATGAACTTTATTATTAAAACGTATATAACTTTTATAAATATCTAGAACCACTTTTGACAACTCATTACTTAACTAGTATGATAAAGATAAAGATAAAGATATTTATATTTATTTTATTAAATATATATAACGATTTAAATTAATATTATATATATTTATACGCGTATTATACGTACATAGTTTTATACTTTTACTATACTTAAACTTTACCTTTACTTTATTTTTACTTTACTTTAACTTTAATAATTCACTTTAATAATTCACTTTAATAATTCATACTTTAATAATTCACTTTAATAATTCATACTTTAATAATTCACTTTAATAATTCATACTTTAATAATTCATACTTTAATAATTCACTTTAATAATTAAAAAATCTATTATAAATAGAATTCAATAGGTTTCATTATTTCATAGAAACTTGAAAATATTTTTCTCTAAACTCTCACAATCGATTTACATATATATATTTACTCCGTATTATTTCAAGATATTATTAGTATACATAAAATATTACGACGGAGTGCTGTCCGAGTGATTTCGAAATTGTTTTTCGAGTGTGATAGGATTAAGGAAATTATGTGTTATAGCTATGGAGGTGATTGAGTATGGTTCATGGGTATGCTCGTGAGGTCAATATAGTGTTTATCATTTCCGTTGCGTCTACGTACCTTTCCTGCAATATTGAATCTCAATATTGATACGTGAGTACTCATAATTTAACTTTTACATACTAATAGTGTATCCCTGACTAGTGCTCGAGTATTTAGGATTATGCATGCTTGTACTTTTGATATTGCCCTTAAACAGGTTAGGTTGAATCTTGAATTAGTTACACTTGCGATTGAGATAAGGTATAAGATATGCATGTCCTTGGAAAGCTAGCGAAAAATTAAGAACTTTTCCTTTAGATATCGAATGGTTTCGATGAACGGATTAGAAGTTATAATCAATTGAATTTTTGATATTTTTAAAAAATGATTATTTTTATCGTCGTTCTAGTTTTATCTTATTATTATCATTATTATTATCTTTATCAATAAAAAGGGATTTATCATTAAAAATTGTTATTTTTTTTATTACTATCGTTATTATCGTTAAAGTTATAATTAGTATTATTATTATTATCCAATTATTATTATTATTATTATTATTATTATTATTATTATTATTATTATTGGTATTATTATTATTATTATCATTATTAATATATATATCATTATTTAAAAATGGTTATTGTTATTGTTATTATTATTATTACTATATTATCATTAAGATAATTATTAGTATTATCGTTAATAATGTTATAGTAACTATCATTATTAATATTTGTGTAATTAAAATAAATATTTGTAACACCTAATTATTTTGATTACTATTATTATCATTATTATGAACACGATATAAAAGACGATTAAAAGCTATTAAATGAAACGATTAGGAAATAATGGGTAAGAGTATCATGATGAAATTAAAATATTATAAGATATTGATTTAGATAAAATTATCGTTCTTATTATTTTTATCATTACTATTATTATTAAAAGTATCGTTAGTATTAAAACTATCATTTTAACAAAAATTATCATTTTAATAGAAATGTCATTGTTACTATAAAATATCATTATTATTATTATTTTAAATAAAATTATTATTTTAAAGATAATATTAAAAATTATCGTAAATATTAAAGTTATCATAATTAGAATCATCGTTTTATCATAATGTCATCTTAGTAATTATAAATATTGATATTTTTATAATAATAATTATTATTACAAAATAATACAACTTTTACTTACTACCATTATAGATATTATTTTATCAAATAAATATGTGATACAAACATATTTTACTACGTGTAATAACTTACTATAATAATACCTATCATATTATCTTTATGATATTAAATGAACCCTATAAATTTTATTACTTAATATATATAAAAGTATATTTTATTATATAAATTTAATATAAAAAATTTTTTATTAATAAATAAATTATATTATTTACTCTAATAAATCTTTTAAAAATATTTAAAAATATAAAACGACGATATTTAAACTATATATTAATCATGTATAGATTTTTGGAAATTATTTTGAGTCAAACTTACTTTTGTTGACTTTTGCATATTAGTCTCGAGCATTAGGATTGTGGTACACTATGACTTGACCTAATTTGTTAGACAAATATTGACCAACACATAAATATATATAATTAATTTAGGTTCGTGAATCTGAGGCCAACCTTGCACTTGTTCAATGACGTTATATGTATTTTTACTACGAAATACAGTATGGTGAGTTTCATTTGCCTTTTTACCCTTTATATTTTTGGGACTGAGAATACATGCGCTTTTATAAATGTTTGACGAAATAGACACAAGTAATTGAAACTACATTCTATGGTTGAATTATCGAAATCGAATATGCCCCTTTTTATTAAAGTCTGGTAATCTAAGAATTAGGGAACAGACACCCTAATTGATGCGAATCCTAAAGATAGATCTATTGGGCCTAACAAACTCCATCCAAAGTACCGGATGCTTTAGTACTTCGAAATTTATATCATGTCCGAAGGAGGATCCCGGAATGATAGGGGATATTCTTATATGTATCTAGTTAATGTCGGTTACCAGGTGTTCACCATATGAATGATTATTTTTGTCTCTATGCATGGGACGTATATTTATGAGAACTGGAAATGAAATTCTTGTGGTCTATTAAAATGATGGAAATAAATGATTATGATAAACTAATGAACTCACTAACCTTTTGGTTGACACTTTAAAGCATGTTTATTCTCAGGTGTTAAAGAAATTTTCTGCTGTGCATTTGCTCATTTTAAAGATATTACTTGGAGTCTTTCATAGCATATTTTGAAGAACGTTGCATTCGAGTCATTGAGTTCATCAAAGATTATTATTAAAACAATTTATAGTTGGATAGTGGATATTATGAAATGGTAAGCATACCTGTCAATTTTTGATGTAAAGAAAGATTGTCTTTTAAAAACGAATGCAATGTTTGTAAAATGTATCATATAGAGGTCAAATACCTCGCAATGTAATCAACTATTGTGAATCGTTTATAATGTATATGAACGGGTCCTTTCAGTTGGTATCAGAGCGGTGGTCTTAGCGAACCAGGTCTGCATTAGTGTGTCTAACTGATAAGTCGTTAGGATGCATTAGTGAGTCTGGACTTCGACCGTGTCTACATGTCAAAAGTTTTGCTTATCATTTCTAGTCGGAAATCATCTGCTTATCATCCTTAGGAAATTACTTGCTTATCATTATTAGTCTAAACACGTCTTGCTACATTAATTGCATGAGTAGTGTATAGACAAAATTCATATCTTAGCGTATCTGCTAAATCATATCTTATCGTATCTGTAACTTTAAACTTTGTCTGACATATTCCGTAAATTTCTCCGTAATCTACGAATTTTTTTGCTCTATATATATATATTCTATGTAATTAGAATACCATTCGATAGCCGGAAAATCATTTCATATCGAAAAATCCTTTATTCAATCATACGAAATGGAATTCGTCATTAGTTCAAGTTCCTCAGATTATGAAATGGAATCCCACTCAAGCTCCGAAAGCAGTGTAACCGGAATGGATCAAGTAATCAGTCATCACCTATTCTGGATGAATTGGGGATTGGTTCGTAGCCTCCTCAATCATTAGAGACAAGAAGAAGGTGATCCCTTCCATTTACCACATTGTCCTCTTGACGAAGAATGATAATGCTAAAAACGAACATATATTTCATAGCATTATTCCTCAAGAAAGACAAGCTTTTAGTTGCAATTGTTCTATTTACAAGAGATATTCGTTTAAATAATAAAAGGTGAAGACAAAAGACAGATTCGACGAATTGAAGACGCAAACGACCAAAAAGCTCAAAAGTACAAAAGACAATCAAAAAGGTTCCAATTATTGATAAGAAACGTCTCGAAATTACAAGAGTACAAGATTCAAAACGCAAAGTACAAAATATAAAATTGTACGCAAGGACGTTCGAAAATCCGGAACCGGGACCAGAGTCAACTCTCAACGCTCGACGCAACGGACTAAAAATTACAAGTTAACTATGTATATAAATATAATATAATATATAATTAATTATATTAATTATATATATATTATATATATATATTAAAAACCGTCGGCAGAGAAAACTCCAAGGGTGTGAGCTGTAAATACATCCTCCGCGACTCGCGGAGTTTGAAGAGGATTTTGCCGCGAGTCGCGGAGCCCCAAATTTCAACTCTGCCTATAAAGCAAACCGAATTCTGATCAAAAATATATATATCTTTTTCTTCCTCATTCATACGTAAAATTTATATTTATATTTATAATTTATATTTTAATTTTAATTATAATTCTAATAATAAGGGTATGTTAGCGAATATTGTAAGGGTGTAAGTCGAAATTCTGTCCGTGTAACGCTACGCTATTTTTAAATCATTGTAAGTTATGTTCAACTTTTTTATATTAATGTCTCGTAGCTAAGTTATTATTATGCTTATTTAAAACGAAGTAATCATGATGTTGGGCTAATTACTAAAATTGGGTAATTGGGCTTTGTACCATAATTGGGGTTTGGACAAAAGAACGACACTTGTGGAAATTAGACTATGGGCTATTAATGGGCTTTATATTTGTTTAACTAAATGAAAGTTTGTTAATGTTAATATAAAGATTTACAATTGGGCGTCCCTATAAATTACCATATACACTCAAACGGACACGATGGGCGGGGTATTTATATGTACGAATAATCGTTCATTTAACCGGACACGGGAATGGATTAATAGCCACTAGAATAATTAAAACAGGGGTGAAATTACATTCAAGGGTAATTGGTGTAATTGTTAACAAAGTAGTAAAACCTTGGTTTACACGCAGTCGATAACCTGGTGTATTCATTAAACAAAGTATTAAAACCTTGTTACAATTCGAATCCCCAATTAGTTGGAATATTTAACTTCGGGTATAATAATAATTTGACAAGGACACTTGCACTTTATATTTATGACTGATGGACTGTTATGGACAAAAACCAGACGGACATATTAAATAATCCAGGACAAAGGACAATTAACCCATGGGCATAAAACTAAAATCAACACGTCAAACATCATGATTACGGAAGTTTAAATAAGCATAATTCTTTTATTTCATATTTAATTTCCTTTATTTTATATTTAATTGCACTTTTAATTATCGTACTTTTTAATTATCGCAAGTTTATTTTATCGCACTTTTATTATTCGCAATTTCATTATCGTTATTTACTTTACGCTTTAATTTAAGTCTTGTATTTATTTTATATTTTACATTAGGTTTTAACTGCGACTAAAGTCTTAAAATCGACAAACCGGTCATTAAACGGTAAAAACTCCCCTTTATAATAATAATATTACTTATATATATATTTGTATTTTTATAAAAGTAAACTAATATAGCGTTGAGCTTTGTTTAAAGATTTCCCTGTGGAACGAACCGGACTTACTAAAAACTACACTACTGTACGATTAGGTACACTGCCTATAAGTGTTGTAGCAAGGTTTAAGTATATCCATTCTATAAATAAATAAATATCTTGTGTAAAATTGTATCGTATTTAATAGTGTTTCCTGCTAAAACTAATAACTATTTTATATACACCTCGCATAACATCAAGTATTTTTGGCGCCGCTGCCGGGGATTATCTTAAAAGCCGGAAGCGCAACGCTAATATAAAAAAAAAGATTTTTAGTTACTTTTATTAAAAGTCGTTTTTGTAAAAATACGTTTTAATTATTCAAAAATATAAAAAGAAAAACAAAAATATATGTATTTTTAAGATTTTGTTAAATATTTAAGTTTTATAAGTTTCTTTATTTTTATTTTAGTTTATAAAAATATAAGTTTTATTTTAAAATCTTTTATTTATTTAAAAATAGAAAACAGAAAATAAAAAAAAATAAATAAAGAAAAACGCGTAAAAAATTCAAACCTGTCAGCTGAATTCTGGAACCCCGCGACTCGCGGGGTTTGGTGCAATAAATGCCGCGACTCGCGGAGCCTTTCTGACAGGCGACACAGAAGCCCTAATTCAGCATTTATTACGGATTATTAATTATTATTATTATTATTAACCCTAATTAATATTATAATTAAGTTTTATTTTAATTTAAGTTTAATTTAATTTATATTTTAGTTTAAATAAGTTTAATTAAATTATAAAATTAGTAGTTTTATTAAATAAATAATATAAAAATAATATTTTTATAAAAATTGTACTTTTTACAACTTTTTGTAAATTTTTATATTTTGTCCCTTTTTAATCGTTGTAGCATAACTTTTGTATTTTTAGCTCATATTTAATTTTAAACTTAGTTTTTGCTATAGTCATTTTTACTCCTAGATTTTTAGGCTTTGCCGTAGAATTCCTTAAGTGCTTTTTCTTTAGACTAAGATTTAGGTGCTTTAGAATTTTGCGACGCCTTTTTAAGTTTTAGTTTCTTTTTAAGTTATTTCCATTTGGGATTTAGTTTTTCCTGTAAGCTTTAATATTTTTAGACACCTTTTACTATGTATCAATTATCATTCCAATTAGTAATTTCAATTTGCGATTATAATTTTAAGTTAGTTGTAGTAATAAGGTTAGGTTAGTAAAGTATTTTTAAGTTTTTATAAGTTTCTTTTATTTTTCCGTCACCTTTTATTTTTCAACCATTTTTTTTTCTTTTTCGACCTTTTGCGACGAACTCTTTTTCTCTCTTATTTCTCGCTATTCTAGTTTTAGGACATAGATTTTTATTCTACTTCTTATCTAAATTTCTTAAAATTACGAAAATTTATTTTAAGTGGTTAAATTAATAGACATCAAAATTTTCTGGTTCGTAGTAATAGTTGGATTTGTACGTGGACCGGGTTATTGGAGCCAAACAGTCCTCAATTATATTGAGACCAAACGAATCCTGCCCCTCTGCTGCATCTTTTGGCTATTCGAAACGTGGGCAAAATCAGAAAAGTCTATTGATTGGATAACTTATTATAATTTTTCTTTCCTTTTAAAAACTAATAGGATATTCAGTGAATGCACCGAGCAAGACGTTCATCACCTTTTGTACGTTCACCACCTGTAACTCGATCAAGACATCGTTTAACAAATATAACCGCCGTTGATTTTTCTTTAGAATCGTCATCCAGTAGACCAAGTACTTCAGTTCAAATTTCCGATAATCCATTTTTTGAACCCGACATCACAATTGAGAATCCGGAAAATATTCAGGAACGGTTCGTAGATCCTGAACCAATAAACTTTCCTCCGGAGCCACCAATCATTCAAACAGAGATTGTTGAGGAACGAACCATTAAAACAGAATCATCTAGTGATACCGATTCAACAAATTTAATTATGGAGAATCTGGAACCTTTAAGTATGGAAGACCGAATGAGAGCTAAACGCACTGGCCAAGGTCACGCAATTACTCATCCAGACATTAATGCGCCAGATTATGAAATCAAAGGACAAATTCTACACATGGTGACTAATCAATGCCAATTTAGTGGTGCGCCGAAGGAAGATCCAAATGAACATCTACGTACCTTTAATAGGATCTGCACACTATTTAAAATCCGAGAAGTGGAGGATGAACAGATATATCTCATGTTATTTCCCTGGACTTTAAAGGGAGAAGCCAAAGATTGGTTGGAATCATTACCTGAAGGGGCGATCGATACATGGGACGTTTTAATTGACAAATTTCTTAAACAATTCTTTCCTGCATCTAAAGCCGTAAGACTTCAAGCAGAAATTGTTACGTTCACACAAAAGCCAAATGAAACTCTATATGAGGCGTGGACAAGATATGGAAAGTTGTTAAGAGGATGTCCGCAACATGGTTTAGACACCTGTCAAATAGTACAAATATTCTACCAAGGATGCGACATCACTACAAGAAAAGACATAGATATAGCAGCTGGTGGTTCTATTATGAAGAAAACCGAAACTGATGCTTACAAAATTATTGATAACACTGCTTCCCACTCACATGAGTGGCACCAAGAAAAAGATATCGTTAGATCATCTAAAGCAGCTAGAGCCGATTCTAGCCATGACTTAGATTCCATTTCCGCAAAGATAGATGCTGTGGAGAGACGAATGGAAAAGATGACTAAGGATATTTCACTCAATACGAATTAGTTGTGAGCAGTGTGGAGGACCACATTTGACAAAAGATTGTCTCAGTATTGAATTAACAATGGAACAAAGAGAGAATATTTCATACATAAACCAAAGGCCTGGAAATAATTATCAGAATAATTATCAACCGCCAAGACCGATTTACAATCAAAACCAGAATTATAACCGAAATATTCCATACAACAACCAACAAGGTCCTAGCAATCAACAAGTATCCAATAATACTTACAATCAGCAAAGACCTAATTTTCAAAACAAACCACCACAACAAACCGATGATAAAAAGCCGAATTTAGAAGATATGATGACGAAGCTAGTTGAAACTCAAACGCAGTTTTTCACATCTCAAAAACAAACAAATGAACAAAATGCTCAAGCATTTAGAAATCAACAAGCTTCTATTCAAAATCTGGAACAAGAAGTAAGTAACCTAGCAAGGTTAATAGGTGAAAGAAAACCGGGAAGTCTACCTAGCGATACAAATGCTAACCCCCGGAATGAAACAGCTAAAGCCATTACCACAAGAAGTGGTACAACACTTAAATCACCTGAAATACCTGTAACTTCTGATGAAACTATTCCTACTCCACAAGAACCACAACCTGATCAAGATAAGGAAAAAGAACCGGTAGTTAAAAAGGCTAATGAAAATAACACAGTTAAGGATAAACCTTATGTTAAACCATATCAACCACCACTTCCTTACCCGAGTAAAATGAAAAAAGAAAAACTTGAAGCCGAGCAATCCAAATTCTTGGATATGTTTAAACAGATAAATGTAAATCTTCCTTTCATTGATGTGATTTCAGGAATGCCAAGATATGCTAAATTCTTGAAAGATCTAATCTCAAATAGAAAGAAAATGGAAGAACTCTCGGCTGTTACTATGAATGCTAATTGTTCAGCAGTGCTGTTGAATAAGATACCAGAAAAACTATCTGATCCAGGAAGTTTCACAATTCCATGTTTTCTGGGTAGTCTTAGTTCAATAGAAGCATTGGCAGACTTAGGTGCTAGTATAAATCTAATGCCGTATTCACTATACGCTAAACTAGACCTTGGAGAATTAAAACCAACCAGAATAAGCATACAACTAGCCGATAGATCAATAAAATATCCTAGAGGGATAATGGAGAACATGCTAGTTAAAGTTGGTACTTTAGTATTTCCAGTAGATTTTGTTGTTCTGGACATGGAAGAAGATTCTCAAGTTCCTCTCATATTAGGAAGACCATTCTTAAACACGGCTAAAGCAATGATAGACGTGTTCGGTAAGAAACTGACCCTAAGTATAGAGGATGAGAGTGTTACCTTTTCAGTTGATAGAGCAATGCAACAGCCACAATCTGCAGATGATACATGTTATTATATTCAAACTATAGATGCACATGCAGAATTATTAGAAGAATTTCCAGAATTACAAGGAACAGGAGAATGTTCTTTAGGAGAAGGTAATGAACCAATTGATGAAGCTGAAATGTTAGCTACACTTATAGCTAATGGATATGAACCAACAACAGAAGAAATTCAAATGCTAAAAGAAGAAGACAGATATCGATATAAATCATCGATAGAAGAACCTCCGAAATTAGAGTTAAAGCCACTTCCAAACCATTTGGAATACGCTTATTTACATGGTGAATCTGAATTACCTGTAATAATATCGTCTTCTCTTACTGAAAATGAGAAATCACAACTCATTTCTGTGTTGAAAGCTCATAAACCAGCCATTGCATGGAAGATTCATGATATTAAAGGAATAAGTCCTTCGTATTGCACACATAAAATCCTTATGGAAGAAGGTCATAAAACGTATGTGCAACGCCAACGAAGACTAAATCTTAATATGCAAGATGTAGTTAAGAAAGAGATTATTAAACTGCTAGATGCAGGTTTGATATATCCAATTTCTGATTGCCCATGGGTAAGCCCAGATCAATGCGTGCCTAAGAAGGGTGGCATGACTGTCATTACAAATGAGAAAAATGAGCTTATTCCTACTAGGACTGTAACAGGATGGCGTGTATGTATTGATTATAGAAAATTAAATGACGCCACCAGAAAAGATCACTTTCCCTTACCTTTCATAGATCAAATGTTGGAAAGATTAGCCGGAAATAGTTACTATTGTTTTCTAGATGGATTTTCCGGATATTTTCAAATTCCAATAGCACCCGAGGACCAAGAGAAAACCACATTCACGTGCCCTTATGGTACGTTTGCTTACAAACGCATGCCATTTGGACTTTGCAACGCCCCTGCAACCTTTCAAAGGTGCATGATGGTGATTTTTCACGACATGATAGAAGAATGCATGGAAGTATTCATGGATGACTTTTCAGTCTTCGGTGATACATTTAAATCGTGTCTAGTTAATCTGGAACGAATGCTAATTAGATGCGAAAAATCAAATCTAGTACTTAATTGGGAGAAATGCCATTTCATGGTTAAAGAAGGCATCGTTCTTGGACATAAAATTTCAAAAGAAGGAATTGAAGTGGATAGAGCTAAAGTAGATGTAATTGATAAACTTCCACATCCCACCAATGTTAGAGGAGTTAGGAGTTTTCTAGGGCATGCCGGTTTTTACCGACGTTTCATAAAAGATTTTTCTAAAATTGCCACTCCTATGAATAAACTCCTAGAAAAGGATGCGCCATTCATCTTTTCAGATGAATGTATCAAATCTTTTAATATTCTTAAAGAAAAACTCACTAATGCACCGATCATGATAACACCAAATTGGAATCTACCATTTGAACTAATGTGCGATGCAAGTGATTTTGCAATGGGAGCCGTTTTAGGACAACGGATTGAAAAACGATTTCAACCTATATATTATGCTAGTAAGACGTTACAAGGAGCACAAACGAACTATACAACTACTGAAAAAGAACTCCTTGCTATTGTCTTTGCTTTTGACAAATTTCGATCATATCTCGTTCTAGCAAAAACGGTGGTCTATACCGACCATTCTGCTCTTAGATACCTATTTTCAAAACAAGATGCTAAACCAAGATTAATCCGTTGGATCTTACTCTTACAAGAGTTTGATATTGAAATCCGAGATAAAAGAGGAGCAGAAAATCTCGCCGCTGATCATCTTTCTCGTCTTGAAAATCCCGAATTAGAAGTTCTGAATGAATCGGCCATACAAGACAACTTTCCTGATGAATATCTATTGAAGATAGATTATAAAGAAATCCCATGGTTTGCAGACTATGCAAACTACTTAGTTTGTGGATTCCTTGAAAAAGGATTATCGTACCAAAGACGAAAGAAATTCTTCAGTGATATAAAACACTATTTCTGGGAAGATCCACATCTGTTTAAAAGTTGTCCCGATGGAATAATACGCCGATGTGTATTTGGAGATGAAGCTAGTAAAATTTTAAACCATTGTCACACAGGACCAACAGGAGGGCATTATGGGCCTCAACTAACAGCAAGAAAAGTTTATGAAGCTGGATTCTATTGGCCTACAATTTACAAAGACGCACACCTTCTTTGCAAATCCTGTGATGCATGTCAAAGGGCCGGAAAAATAAGTTAACGTGATGAAATGCCACAAAATGTCATCCAAGTATGTGAAGTATTTGACATTTGGGGTATTGACTTTATGGGTCCATTTCCAAAATCTAATAATAATCTATATATACTCGTAGCCATTGATTATGTATCTAAATGGGCGGAAGCACAAGCTCTCCCAACTAACGATGCACGAGTTGTAGTCAACTTTTTAAAACGTCTTTTTGCAAGGTTTGGAACACCGAAAGCTTTAATAAGTGATCGGGGTACTCATTTCTGTAATAATCAACTTGAGAAAGTTCTTAAAAGATATGGAGTAACTCATAAAATCTCCACCGCATATCATCCACAAACAAGTGGACAAGTTGAAAATACCAACCGAGCTTTAAAACGTATTCTAGAGAAAACTGTAGGATCAAATCCGAAGGAATGGTCCATTAAATTAGAGGATGCACTCTGGGCTTTTAGAACAGCCTACAAAACTCCAATTGGAACCACACCTTTTAGACTTGTTTATGGAAAAGCATGTCATCTTCCAGTAGAAATTGAACACAAAGCATTTTGGGCTTTGAAGACATGTAATCTTGATTTACATGAAGCCGGACGTCTACGATTAAGTCAACTAAATGAATTAGAAGAATTAAGACATGAAGCATACGAAAATTCGTTAATCTATAAAGAAAGAACGAAGAAATGGCATGATAAAAGAATCAGAAGTTCAAAAGAATTTAAAGAAGGAGACAGAGTTCTTCTTTTCAATTCACGATTCAAGCTATTTCCTGGAAAATTGAAATCAAGATGGTCTGGACCATTCATAGTCAAAAGAGTTTTCCCATACGGAACGATAGAATTAATAAATTCAAATGGGATAGAATTTAAAGTTAATGGTCACAGAGTTAAACATTACATACATGGTCCGATGGAAGTCGACAACGAAGTTAATCACAATTTCGACACCACAGCTAACTAAGTGTGGGGAGAATCAAGTCTTTAAAGGATAATATGTATTTCTGTTAGAGTTAGATTGTCTGTTTTCGTGTAGTTCTCGAAAATGGAACCCGAATGGTCTTTCCCTAGCAGACCCTAAAGAACTAGTCTTCTCCCCCCATTCTGAATTTTTATTTTTTTAGGTTTTTACAAAATGAAGACTGCCTGTGAACTAAACCATGGTCTAATGCTACACGCTTTGATCACTAAACGTAATAATGACATACTACCGAGTGAATTAGTATCAGTAATCAGAGAAAGAATGGATGGAGTTAGAAAAGAATCCAGATGCGAAGATAATAAGTTACAATTTGGTACAGGAAAATCAAAATCCGCAGCGAAAAGAAGAGCACGACACCTAGAACAATGTCACAAATGCGGAAAATGGTCACATGGAGGTAAATGTTCAAATAATCAAACCTATTCAAATACCGAATTTGTTACTTTATGCAGAGACGGACCGTTCATATGTTTAGAAGAAAAGACACTGAATGCTCGAGGTTACGCCTATGTAGCCATGGAAAATCAATTAAACCGACTATCTTATGAATGGAATAGATCATATAACTAAGAAATCTATTTCACAGGTATGTCTGTACAGTTTTTATTTTTATTTTTTTTTTTAACCTTTTGATAATAAACGCTAATTTGTTCGCTAAAAAGTATTAAATTGGTATTAAATAAAATTAGGTTTGGCGACCGAAATTATTGATATCATTCAAAAATTTATTACATCACTGCGAAATTTAACGTTTATTCTTAAGGTATAAATATCTTTAATCAATAAAACCAAAATATTTCAAAAATTCGTCATGAGTTAAATTAGGTTTTGGAACCGAAATTACTTTACCGAAAAGAGGGGCGCATATTTTTGATAATATTTGATTAATTAAAGTGGGATAAAAAGAAAAAAAAAAGATTTTTAAATTTATTTTTTACCATGTTTTTAAAATTAATATTTGAATCTTAAATTAATATATTTAAAATTGTAAATATTTGAAAAATTAATATAAGTTTGATATGAATTTATAAATTTTTAAATTAAGTTTGGTGTGAATTTTTAATTTTTAAAATATTAATTTTTAATTTTATGCATTTCAAATTTTAAGTTTGGTATGAATTTTTAATATTAATTTTGAATTTTATATTTAAGTTGTGTGAATTTAAAAACAAAAATTTACTTTATCTCATTAAGTTAAGAATATGATTTTTAAAATTCGTCGTAAGTTGAAGACTAGGTCTTTGAACCGAAATTGCTTTACCCGAGGGAGGGACGAGAACTTTTATTATCATTATTTTTAATCTTATTGAATTAAAGTATGCCAAAAACATTAAAAAAAAACCCAAAAAACTTAGCTTTTAAAACAATCGCTACAAAAAGACAAATTTTAAAATTTTATCGAAGGACGGACTAGGACATCGATCCGAAACGACCTCGTCCTAAATAACAAGGGAAACAAAATTTTAAAATTAAATACTTAATTGTTTTATAAGTTAAATATTATAAAAAAAAAAAAAAAAAAAAGAGCAAACTCCGCGACTCGCGGAGTTTGAAAGGGAAATCTCCGCGACTCGCGGAGGGACCGAAAATCAGAAAAAAAATATAAAGAGCTGAACGATCAGTTCACTCCTCCACAACTCAAAAAAAAAATACAGCTCGAAATACCCACGAAAATACACCCAAAAACACCCCAAAATCACAATTTTTAACCGTTAATCACCAAATCTTTTGCTAAAATCATGTTGAGAAGGATGCTATCTAAGAATTACTTAAGAAAAACGGTAAATTTCTACACCTAAACACCATTTAATCCGAAATTTGGTGTTCTTGAGCTATTTTTTCCCCAATTTGATTTTGATGCTTTTTAGTGTAATTAGGCTTAAAATGTTTATGTATTATGCTTGTATAACCTAGATTGATGCTGTTTAACATGATTAGAAGCCTTAAACTTCAAATTTTGAATAATCTAGGGTTTGTGTTCTTGAGCAAATTTGGGGCTTTTTGATATAAACAGGTTATGGCCGATTTTTGTCATGAATTGTTGCTAAATTAAGTAGTGTAACATGTCTAGGTAGTTAAATGATCCAAACTTTGAGCCTAAACATGATTTTGAGAATTAAAGTGGACTTTTTCAAGTCTAAAATTCATGAACTTGATTTTTGAAAGATAATGCCATTTAAGACTTGTTTAATTGCTAGTAATGATTATTTTGACATGTTATTTGAGTTGAATGCTTATGAACTTGGCGAACATTTTCGTATATGCTTATATGAAAAAGTGTAGATTTGATAAAAATGTGAAAATGAGCTTAAGTTTGATATAAATTGATAATGTCATTGTAATTATTTTGATTAATGATTTTGCTGACACTAATGCATATTTGGATGCACAAAAATTGTGTTTGATGTGTTTTGCAGAATGAAAGGGGTGAATCTTCATCCCAAGCCCGCAATGCTCCTGCTGAGAATTTGGAACAACAGGAGGTGGATAACTACTACAAGCAGGATGTACCTCATCCAGTCATGACCTTTTCTGATATGCATTTGGAAGAGTTGCACCCGAACCTGAGATTTGACAGACTTTGGATAGATTATCCAAAATATCAACGGGGTTTGCATACTCTTCATTCCAAGGTTGTTGAGGTACCGAGGGTCATAGAATGGGGACCCTTAGAAGCTGTAGAATTGGCCGGGCCAATTAGGGAATTACTTGTACAGAGGTATGGTAATTCTTCTTTTAATGACTGGATATGTTTATTCACCATACGCAGACCTGTATATAAAGTATGGTGTGAAGAATTGTTATGTAGTATAGAGTTGAATGATCGGGTAGCTAGTTTAACCGATCGTTCTTTTATTAGATTTTTGTTAGGCGGTTCGATGCGCCACATGTCTTTACTGGACATGGCTCAGGCTTTACGTATATATACGCCTGAGGAGTTAGCGTCTGCCGATTGTAGAGGATTGATACTAAACGGTAGAAAGATAGATGAGAATTTTGATACACACGGTGTGTGGAGTCAAATGACAAGCCATCACCGTTTCAAAGGGGGAAATTACTCTTATTTGGATATAGATAGAGCCGAATTAAGAGTGATACATAGGTTTTTAGCTAATTCGATTACACAAAGGGGTAAAAACAAGGAAAAAGTAAATGAACAGGATTTGTTTTACCATATGTGTATTCGAGACCCACAGAGCGCTGTAAGTATACCATATTGTGTGGGTTATTATTTATCAGCTATGGTTCGGGGGATGCGACCACATAGCATAATAGGAGGTGGTATTTTTATTACTTTGATTGGTGAATATCTCGGTGTGGATATAAGTCGGGGGGGATTATTACTAGAAGAGCCGGAACCCCGCGATACTATAGGTTTAAATGTATACCATGGTGCGAAAGTTTTGAAGAGGCGAAATAACGCCGCAGTACGATACCATGGTAGACATCCACAGGTGGAGAGAAACCAGCAGCAAGGTAATGTAGGAGGGGGGAATGAGATGCAAGAAATGCATAGGTTTATAGCTTCTCAGGAATACGAAAATGCTAGACAGAGAGCATTTGAAGATTGGCAAGTTCATCAGAACCAGATCATAGCTCATTGCCAACATATAGGTAGAAACTATATTCCTACACCGAAACCCGTCTTCCCTCCTTGGTCGATAGAGATGCAGCCACCATATCCTACGTATGACCCTGCCGAAGCATTCTATAGCACTTATGGTTATGCCTGGAACCCCTATTGGTACCAATATCATCCTTAGTTTACTTATTATTATTTTTTTTTATTTTGTAATTTGTAATTATTGATACATTTAATATTTTTGTTAATATTGTAATCATTTTTATAATTATCTAACTTTTATTCTTAGATTTTAATAATTTTTGAATGTGGGGTAATATACCAAACTTCAAAAATATGTATATATGTTTGCAGTTTATCTTATGTACACAACAGGGTAAAACAACGCATTTTCAAAGACTGGCATTAAGTTCAGCAAAAGCAACTAATTTTGACGACAAGATGCAAAATATATGTGAAATAACAACAAGACGGAATGAACAAATGATGTGCACCATTTATCATTCAGCAAACAAACGCCAATATATTTGGAAACTTTGGTAAAAATTTAATCATTTTCACACAAATCACCCTCAATAATTTAAATTGTTACTGATTTCTTGCAAATGAGGGCATTGCAAGATCTTAAGTGTGGGAAGGGGTTAAATTCTTTCGGATTTTAAAATTTTTTACTTTATACACTTGGTTACCATTAAAAATACTAGTAAAGCAGTAGTTGTATTAGAATCTAGTGCTCTCTGATAAAAAAGAACAGCCCTAGTCTTATATACTGACTACCCAATTCTAGTAAAAATTTTCAAAATTTTCAATTAAATGAATTCAAATCATGTTTATACATATTTATGAACGATAAAACTAGGTTTTAACACCGAAATTATTGTTACCTCGGAAAGGACATAAATTGAGAAACAAACTAAAATGTTAAAATTCATTTAAAATGGAATAGAGGACGATAAAAAGGAAAATAAAAGCCAAGTGTGGGAAAATTTACCAAGTTATTTTAAACATATGCCACATATATCTGTAACAAATAACTGAAAATACTTTTGCTTTGAACTAAACTAAACTGTTTTACCCAATGAAAGAAAAGAAGAGATGGATCTACACGATGAATCAATTCCATCATTAAAAGGAAGTAAAGTCTTCCGAAAAAGAAACGCGCTTCTTGATTTAGGTCATGAAGTTGTCGTTCAGACCAGCTGTAGGTTGACGAAAAATCTAGAAAAGTCATCACTAAAATCAGCAGGAAATCCACGGACCTCAGCATTAAACAGGGTCGCCATGTGGTCAGATTTATCCTAACCATGAGAAGGATTTATCTCGTACAATGGGGGGCACCGTGCAAATTAGCTTGATAAGACTAATGAATCAGATCCCCAGAAAGGATAATCTCCTTAAAGATTAAAAATCAGCTTTTAAGACTGATATTACTCAATCCTAGAGATTGACCTTAAAGATTGAGAATTACAAACTCATGGAATTCAATGATATCTAAACTCGAGCTTAAACGAGAAAATATTTTGATCAAAATTACAAACCGATTTGTTTTCTGAAAACCCTATTTTCAATGCGTTCATTACCATTGAACGTAAAATCCTAGGAATTCACCTGGAATTCATTAGGTCACCTGAACTAAATCGGGTGTCAACCATAAGAACGGTGGTTGCATAGTGGTCAAAGACAGGACCTTGTGCCAGACCGAAAAAATTATAAGGGTGAGCTTTACTATTGCTCCTACCAAGGATAGTAATTGCGTCCGACACGTTATAGACCATAATTAAAAGCATGTCAGGGGACATTGCCTTAACAGTTGCTTGTTCAACGCTTTCCTTTACAACCGGACGGTAGTTTACCGAAAGGTAATATACGGGACAAGTAAACTGGACGTGTTGCTTTCCAAATACAAGGTTAGCAAGTGGGTGACACAAAACCGCAAGTTTTGAGCTAAAATTTTCAAATCTGAAACCCACCAAACCCACAAAAATATTTTGCAAACACCGGTAAAGGGTTATTCCGGAAAACTTATCTAGGGTAAAAACTAGATTTAATTTTCAAAAGATCAAATGTTTTCATAAAGATCTAATTTCCTTAATGGATCTAAATTTTTATAGTCATGTGGGACTGTAAACCATATCGTTACTACCATTGTTTATACCGCCGTATAGAAATCACTGATGTACAAAGTGTGAAGAATAAAGAAGTGATTCTAGTATTTCAAGACGATATTGCTTGAGGACAAGCAACGCTCAAGTGTGGGAATATTTGATAATGCTAAAAACGAACATATATTTCATAGCATTATTCCTCAAGAAAGACAAGCTTTTAGTTGCAATTGTTCTATTTACAAGAGATATTCGTTTAAATAATAAAAGGTGAAGACAAAAGACAGATTCGACGAATTGAAGACGCAAACGACCAAAAAGCTCAAAAGTACAAAAGACAATCAAAAAGGTTCCAATTATTGATAAGAAACGTCTCGAAATTACAAGAGTACAAGATTCAAAACGCAAAGTACAAAATATAAAATTGTACGCAAGGACGTTCGAAAATCCGGAACCGGGACCAGAGTCAACTCTCAACGCTCGACGCAACGGACTAAAAATTACAAGTTAACTATGTATATAAATATAATATAATATATAATTAATTATATTAATTATATATATATTATATATATATATTAAAAACCGTCGGCAGAGAAAACTCCAAGGGTGTGAGCTGTAAATACATCCTCCGCGACTCGCGGAGTTTGAAGAGGATTTTGCCGCGAGTCGCGGAGCCCCAAATTTCAACTCTGCCTATAAAGCAAACCGAATTCTGATCAAAAATATATATATCTTTTTCTTCCTCATTCATACGTAACATTTATATTTATATTTATAATTTATATTTTAATTTTAATTATAATTCTAATAATAAGGGTATGTTAGCGAATATTGTAAGGGTGTAAGTCGAAATTCTGTCCGTGTAACGCTACGCTATTTTTAAATCATTGTAAGTTATGTTCAACCTTTTTATATTAATGTCTCGTAGCTAAGTTATTATTATGCTTATTTAAAACGAAGTAATCATGATGTTGGGCTAATTACTAAAATTGAGTAATTGGGCTTTGTACCATAATTGGGGTTTGGACAAAAGAACGACACTTGTGGAAATTAGACTATGGGCTATTAATGGGCTTTATATTTGTTTAACTAAATGAAAGTTTGTTAATGTTAATATAAAGATTTACAATTGGGCGTCCCTATAAATTACCATATACACTCAATCGGACACGATGGGCGGGGTATTTATATGTACGAATAATCGTTCATTTAACCGGACACGGGAATGGATTAATAGCCACTAGAATAATTAAAACAGGGGTGAAATTACATTCAAGGGTAATTGGTGTAATTGTTAACAAAGTAGTAAAACCTTGGTTTACACGCAGTCGATAACCTGGTGTATTCATTAAACAAAGTATTAAAACCTTGTTACAATTCGAATCCCCAATTAGTTGGAATATTTAACTTCGGGTATAATAATAATTTGACAAGGACACTTGCACTTTATATTTATGACTGATGGACTGTTATGGACAAAAACCAGACGGACATATTAAATAATCCAGGACAAAGGACAATTAACCCATGGGCATAAAACTAAAATCAACACGTCAAACATCATGATTACGGAAGTTTAAATAAGCATAATTCTTTTATTTCATATTTAATTTCCTTTATTTTATATTTAATTGCACTTTTAATTATCGTACTTTTTAATTATCGCAAGTTTATTTTATCGCACTTTTATTATTCGCAATTTCATTATCGTTATTTACTTTACGCTTTAATTTAAGTCTTGTATTTATTTTATATTTTACATTAGGTTTTAACTGCGACTAAAGTCTTAAAATCGACAAACCGGTCATTAAACGGTAAAAACCCCCCTTTATAATAATAATATTACTTATATATATATTTGTATTTTTATAAAAGTAAACTAATATAGCGTTGAGCTTTGTTTAAAGATTTCCCTGTGGAACGAACCGGACTTACTAAAAACTACACTACTGTACGATTAGGTACACTGCCTATAAGTGTTGTAGCAAGGTTTAAGTATATCCATTCTATAAATAAATAAATATCTTGTGTAAAATTGTATCGTATTTAATAGTGTTTCCTGCTAAAACTAATAACTATTTTATATACACCTCGCATAACATCAAAGAACCTGAAGCACTTACCGGCGAACCTGTCCGAAACACCATTTTCTCTCTCATTTCCAGAGTATCTCGTCACGATTATATACTACATCAAATTCTAGATTTTATTTATCCGCTTGTCCGAACCGAAAATCATCCCGGTGTAATAGAAGAAGTCAACGAGCTTCGCGCTCGGGTAGTGGCTTTGGAGAATATGGTGCAAAGGTTACAAACACCAGCAGCAGCACCAACAGCATAATCAGTACCACCAACATCAACGTCAACAGTACCATTACCACCCCCAACCACAACCGCGTCGTAAACCTCAACTCCACAATCTGTCCCACGAGCATCAAGGTCATACGTCCTATAAATAATATGGAAGACCAACAACAACAAACGATGAAGTATTAATTCATGACTTCATCGGAGAAATATTTTACGGTGATTATGTAATCTCTAAAATTTTAGAGATTACTTATTCTAGATCTAACCATAAATCAGATGAGTGAACCGAAATGATAAAAGAAACCCTGACCAGAATGGTGCACGATTTACAAACTAGACTTGTTTTACCAACAGCATCAACAGTACCGCCAGCATAACCAGCATTGTCAGTGTTGTCAGCATCAGCATTAGCAGCACCTATAACCTCACAAGCTCCGTCAGTTCAAGAATCACCGCAGATATCATTATGAATCAACAACGAGTATATTATATCAACGAGTTATGAAGAATTAACTCATTTCCACTGAAATATTTATATGTATATCTTATATATAAATCTTTAAACCATAATAAATCTTTCCGTACTAAGCTATTATGTGTGAATCTTAACTACTCGGTTAATTCATATTACTAATATGCAATAATGCACGTCCTTCGTCCGCAACTTAACTATCGTTAACTACAACCTCTGTCTCAATTCAATAAATTCCAATTCATAATAAATCAAGTGTATTATTCAAATATATGTTGATTTTACACTTTCATCATCAATGTACTCGAAACTTTTCAGATAACATCATTCGTACTTTGCGAAGTTCACAAGAATTTAATGAAAACCAACATCATGCCCCAACAAATAACGAAGTATTGATTCATAATTTCAATATTATTGAAGTAATACTTATGTAATCTCTAAAGCCTTTAAGGGATTATTCAATTCTAGTTCCAACCGTAAATTAAATAAGTTTAATTTAATATTAACTCATTAAATCGATGTTACATCTGAAGAAAATATACATATATATATATATATATTTTCAAAAAAGACTGTAATAAAAATTCTTTTGTACAAAATATTAATTGTGAAATATTTTTTTTAACGGGTAGGTAATACCCGAGAGATATATAAATTCACAATTAATATGTTACATTCTTCGAATTTGATTCAGCAATCATCAACTATACTCACTATTTTCTCAAACAATATATATTCTTTTATAGAAATCAAAACAACCACACTCATTCAAAATTTAATTACATATTCTGATTTTGAAATCTCAGAATTTAACTCGAGATATGACCGAAATCATCACTCTTAGATCCTTACATCTTTCACAAGCTATACTTTGACTTCAAAAATGTGTTATAACATCATATGTATATTAACGATTACAATCTGTGTTCAAAACCCTTCAAAATTTCTGAAGACACTTCAAATAATGAACAATCGAGATGATGATCCAACCACATATTAACCACAGTCTTGCATCTGAAAAGCTCTCGAAACCAGAGTCATAATTTAACACGTATCCATGTCAGACCCTTTGGCATTTATTAGCAAAAATAACTTTGCGATTCCTTTTCAAATTAGTCAGTTTTGTCACAGCTTTAGCAAGTCAACTTCGACTTTTCAGTTGAAACAGTCTTATTATAAACTTGATATAGACGTTGCCCTTTTGTCATCGTTACCGGAGAACCTTTTATGTCTCACCACATTAAAAATAAACTTACCAACAACTTCACTGATCTTTGACTTTCCGAAAAGTCATTATATTTATCGAAACCCCATCATTTACTCATCCGCATCTTGTAACAAGAATTGTCATGCCAATTACTGGGAATCAGCAATTAGTATTTTGAAATCTTGCAGCATGTCTCTGCCAACGGTCATAGGTGTATATATAACGTCTATCTCCTAGACTTATATACTTTGAATGTGAAGTTTCTGAAAACACCCTAAACTGCGAACTAGTTCTCCGAAGTTTGGAAAATGCTGATGAAGCAGCAAAAACTGTAAACGACCTTAACAGTCAAAAGTTTGATAATAAAGGATAGTGTGTTGGAAAAGCTTAGAAAAAGAGAAGGTTTGGAACTGGAAAACGGATTAAGCAAACCATGAAGGAGGCTATGGACAAATCACAAAGACTAAACCTGCCTTCAAAGAATCCAAATGATTCAGTGTCTGCTGAAATTATTATCAAATACCTTACTCCTGACTCTAAACCCTTGTGAATAATATTCTTCATCATCCTCTGATCTTAGATATTCTAAAATATCATCATATCTTTCATTATAAATATCCTCCATATTTCTGAAGATATTTTCTTAATTTTTCTTATTTGAAATCATTTACCTCTTCGCGCTATCTGTATTACATCATAAAAGAAACTATTTTAGTTTCTAAATTCTGAAACATTCAAGTTTAAAATA
The DNA here is from genome assembly GCF_046630445.1 of Rutidosis leptorrhynchoides. Lineage (NCBI taxonomy): Eukaryota > Viridiplantae > Streptophyta > Magnoliopsida > Asterales > Asteraceae > Rutidosis > Rutidosis leptorrhynchoides. The sequence continues at coordinate 651,884,283 of NC_092333.1, forward strand.
GAAATATTTTGAAGTAGTGTTGGGAACTGAAGCATGAATTAGTATAATATAATGACACTTGATCAACGTGATTATATTACAGTAAGTTATGCTAAGTTTCTAAATGGAACGTGATGATTCACATATCATAACATCATCATGTGCCATGTTATAAGACTCTTGTATTCTATTTAACCTCTAAAATATCAAGAAAATATTTCTTGATGATTCGGCCTTTTCCAAGGTATTCAAGTAATTTGACAAGTCAAGATCGTGCCATCACAATTTCCTTCCTAGAACATTAACAATGTTCATTCCGAAATTCATATCTGTGAATTCTGGACCATTACAAGCGGTGCTTAATCGCAAGAAGAAGAAACGAAAGGACAAAACTCCGAAATAGAAATTGGGGTATAAATTGCAGCAAATGAAAGAGAGCATTAACTGTGAATGATAATGATTATAGAAGACAGAAGCAGAGACTTTGAAATATAAGGGAACATATAAAGCCCAACAATAAACCAGAAATTATAAACCATATATATCGATGCATATAGCAATATAAAGACACGGGAGAACTAGAAACATTATAAACTCAAGAGTATAGTAGAAGTAAATAGATTCTTCTGGCGGTAGATGAAAAAGAAGAATGACCGATATGAAAGTAAGAAGTATATCGAGAATCAGAACTGGATGGAGCATATTGATGAATACTTTAAAATATGAGTTGAGGGGGAAAGAATAGAAGGTGATGAAACATGACTAGGAACTTAGAAATCAACAGATTTAACTCACACAATGGCGAAATAAGTGAATCAAACCCTCTAGTGAATAGGTTAAGTTTTTTTTTTTTGATTAATTTAGTCAAACCACAACTAAATCAAGTGTGATTAGATCAACACCTAGAGCTATTATTCACCACCTGGGTGATTTGGACTGAGAGAGAATCGGAGGAGCTCACTAGATCTGAGTGTGTGTAACAAATGAGAGGCTTAACTTAAAATGAAGAACATAAGACTTTATATACCCCTGCTGTTGACTCACCCATACGATTCATTCATCACACGTACGAGTTGGCTTCATCAGCCGTACGGGTGATCACTCACTCGTGTCTTCTCATTTAGGTTGTAATTGTGACTTAGCTCAGCATCAACCGTGCGTATGAGCCTGTCAGCCGTACTAGTGAGGCTTCACTCGTACGTCTGACTAAGTCTAACATAGTCAAACATCTAAATCTTGTTCCTGCAGTTCCTGTAACCACATACAAACACGGATAGTATAATAACGAGCAATCATGGTGGCCTGTAAACTGTTGTACCTGCAATTGACGTGGGTACATGTCTAGAGACTTGCATAAAATGCATCAACAGAAGGTGTGAATTGTAAGGAAACGAAGGAGGTGAATTTATAAGAAATCTCCGACAGAACAATTAAAATGGATGATCGCATTTAAAGCGGATCCTAATTTCCTTGATTACCAGAGAGTCAAATCTTATTAAGAAGATTTTCTTCAAATCCCTTGAAATCTGGGAATCAATCATATCTATGTCAAATGATAAGATGAATCTACACTTACTCATTTCACTCTTCTATGTTAGCTTCATTCGTACTCTTCATATAAATGGATTGTTTATCCAAATTATTCGCTGATAATAAAACTCTAATTTTCAGCCCGTATGCATCATGAAAACATACTTATTATCATTCACGACCTTTCCACTCAAATTTCAGGACGAAATTTCTTTAACGGGTAGGTACTGTGACAACCCAAAAATTTCCAACCAAATTTAAACTTTAATCTTTATATGTTTCCGACACGATAAGAAATATTTGTTAAGTTAAATTTCAAGAATTTTAAACTATGTTCATACATTCATTCAACCTCGACCAAGTTCCAACGATTCACGAACCATTAAACGAATATGATTATATATGTATACATATTATTACTTGAAACGTAAATAAAATATTAGATTAAATACTTTATATGATTGTATCTATTTCAAAATGTTTATCAATAGAATTAGAAGATAAGATCAAATGATTGAATTATCAGATATATTGAATTATGATTACAAGTCTCTGTTGAAAGGCCCACGTTGATTTGAGAAATCTTTCTATTTTAACAATATTCGGAAAATGGTAAAGTGATTTATAAATAAGAACAATTTGTCAATCATTGAGAACTAGACAAAGGATAGTTGAAGATTGAATCTCATAAAGACTCGATTGATCTATTTAGTTTCAAACGTACAAAAACGTTTTCAGGTTAAAATGAACTTTATTATTAAAACGTATATAACTTTTATAAATATCTAGAACCACTTTTGACAACTCATTACTTAACTAGTATGATAAAGATAAAGATAAAGATATTTATATTTATTTTATTAAATATATATAACGATTTAAATTAATATTATATATTTATACGCGTATTATACGTACATAGTTTTATACTTTTACTATACTTAAACTTTACCTTTACTTTATTTTTACTTTACTTTAACTTTAATAATTCACTTTAATAATTCATACTTTAATAATTCACTTTAATAATTCATACTTTAATAATTCACTTTAATAATTCATACTTTAATAATTCACTTTAATAATTCATACTTTAATAATTCACTTTAATAATTCATACTTTAATAATTCACTTTAATAATTCATACTTTAATATTTCACTTTAATAATTAAAAAATCTATTATAAATAGAATTCAATAGGTTTCATTATTTCATAGAAACTTGAAAATATTTTTCTCTAAACTCTCACAATCGATTTACATATATATATTTACTCCGTATTATTTCAAGATATTATTAGTATACATAAAATATTACGACGGAGTGCTGTCCGAGTGATTTCGAAATTGTTTTTCGAGTGTGATAGGATTAAGGAAATTATGTGTTATAGCTATGGAGGTGATTGAGTATGGTTCATGGGTATGCTCGTGAGGTCAATATAGTGTTTATCATTTCCGTTGCGTCTACGTACCTTTCCTGCAACACTGAATCTCAATATTGATACGTGAGTACTCATAATTTAACTTTTACATACTAATAGTGTATCCCTGACTAGTGCTCGAGTATTTAGGATTATGCATGCTTGTACTTTTGATATTGCCCTTAGACAGGTTAGGTTGAATCTTGAATTAGTTACACTTGCGATTGAGATAAGGTATAAGATATGCATGTCCTTGGAAAGCTAACGAAAAATTAAGAACTTTTCCTTTAGATATCGAATGGTTTCGATGAACGGATTAGAAGTTATAATCAATTGAATTTTAGATATTTTTAAAAAATGATTATTATTATCGTCGTTTTTATCGTCGTTCTAGTTTTATCTTATTATTATCATTATTATTATCTTTATCAATAAAAGGGATTTATCATTAAAAATTGTTATTTTTTTTATTACTATCGTTATTATCGTTAAAGTTATAATTAGTATTATTATTATTATCCAATTATTATTATTATTATTATTATTATTATTATTATTATTATTGGTATTATTATTATTATTATCATTATTAATATATATATCATTATTTAAAAATGGTTATTGTTATTGTTATTATTATTATTACTATATTATCATTAAGATAATTATTAGTATTATCGTTAATAATGTTATAGTAACTATCATTATTAATATTTGTGTAATTAAAATAAATATTTGTAACACCTAATTATTTTGATTACTATTATTATCATTATTATGAACACGATATAAAAGACGATTAAAAGCTATTAAACGAAACGATTAGGAAATAATGGGTAAGAGTATCATGATGAAATTAAAATATTATAAGATATTGATTTAGATAAAATTATCGTTCTTATTATTTTTATCATTACTATTATTATTAAAAGTATCGTTAGTATTAAAACTATCATTTTAACAAAAATTATCATTTTAATAGAAATGTCATTGTTACTATAAAATATCATTATTATTATTATTTTAAATAAAATTATTATTTTAAAGATAATATTAAAAATTATCGTAAATATTAAAGTTATCATAATTAGAATCATCGTTTTATCATAATGTCATCTTAGTAATTATAAATATTGATATTTTTATAATAATAATTATTATTACAAAATAATACAACTTTTACTTACTACCATTATAGATATTATTTTATCAAATAAATATGTGATACAAACATATTTTACTACGTGTAATAACTTACTATAATAATACCTATCATATTATCTTTATGATATTAAATGAACCCTATAAATTTTATTACTTAATATATATAAAAGTATATTTTATTATATAAATTTAATATAAAATTTTTTTTATTAATAAATAAATTATATTATTTACTCTAATAAATCTTTTAAAAATATTTAAAAATATAAAACGACGATATTTAAACTATATATTAATCATGTATAGATTTTTGGAAATTATTTTGAGTCAAACTTACTTTTGTTGACTTTTGCATATTAGTCTCGAGCATTAGGATTGTGGTACACTATGACTTGACTTAATTTGTTAGACAAATATTGACCAACACATAAATATATATAATTAATTTAGGTTCGTGAATCTGAGGCCAACCTTGCACTTGTTCAATGACGTTATATGTATTTTTACTACGAAATACAGTATGGTGAGTTTCATTTGCCTTTTTACCCTTTATATTTTTGGGACTGAGAATACATGCGCTTTTATAAATGTTTGACGAAATAGACACAAGTAATTGAAACTACATTCTATGGTTGAATTATCGAAATCGAATATGCCCCTTTTTATTAAAGTCTGGTAATCTAAGAATTAGGGAACAGACACCCTAATTGACGCGAATCCTAAAGATAGATCTATTGGGCCTAACAAACCCCATCCAAAGTACCGGTTGCTTTAGTACTTCGAAATTTATATCATGTCCGAAGGAGGATCCCGGAATGATAGGGGATATTCTTATATGTATCTAGTTAATGTCGGTTACTAGGTGTTCACCATATGAATGATTATTTTTGTCTCTATGCATGGGACGTATATTTATGAGAACTGGAAATGAAATTCTTGTGGTCTATTAAAATGATGGAAATAAATGATTATGATAAACTAATGAACTCACCAACCTTTTGGTTGACACTTTAAAGCATGTTTATTCTCAGGTGTTAAAGAAATCTTCTGCTGTGCATTTGCTCATTTTAAAGATATTACTTGGAGTCTTTCATAGCATATTTCGAAGAACGTTGCATTCGAGTCATTGAGTTCATCAAAGATTATTATTAAATCAATTTATAGTTGGATAGTGGATATTATGAAATGGTATGCATACCTGTCAATTTTCGATGTAAAGAAAGATTGTCTTTTAAAAATGAATGCAATGTTTGTAAAATGTATCATATAGAGGTCAAATACCTCGCAATGTAATCAACTATTGTGAATCGTTTATAATGTATATGAACGGGTCCTTTCAAGCCTCACCAACTAATATGGTCAATGGACACAGATACAATATCTTTCGATCGCTCGCTCAAAAAAACACATTGTTTTCAATATTTTTTTTAGTATAAAAAATGAAACCTAAAATTAAAACAAAGAACCGAATTGTGCATGTACTTTTTTTTTTCTTATAAAAATTAGGCCTACAAACTGTTAGAATCGGCTGAAGTAAAATTTTCAAACGTTAGAAGCTTTAGGCTGGACTGCTGAGGGTCCTTACGTGGAGGTAACAAATTTTACAAAGAATATGCTTATTGGGCTCAACTGAGTGGCGGCACAGGGCACCCCACCCAGCAATATAACTCCGCCCCTGGTCAATAACTGACATTAACGTGTATCAACTAGGAATGTACAAGTAATGTTTTACTAAGTTTGTGAGATCGTCATTTTTAAATTTGTAGTTTTGTCGTTAGTTTGACTAGGTTTGAATTTTTTATTTTTTTTTGTATCAATTGTACTGGTTAATTTTTAGATTTGTGTTATTATGTTTTTTTTTTTTTTTTTTTTTTTTTTTTTTTTTGTAAGAAAGACAAAAAAAAATACGGAGTACTCCGTAATAGACAAATTAATGAATAACACATGCTGTAATAGGAATAGTTTGATTGAAATAGGATTAAGGGTGAAGGTGAAAAAAAGAGGGTAATTTCTACGGTCAAAAATACGGAGTCGTAGTAGTATCTTTCCTATTAGGCGGCGAATATTGTGGGTCCAACCCCGTGCGTGCGTTTGACCCCGTTATTACATGTCCTTTTCTTTTTCATTCAAACATACATTTTTCTTTTATTTCCCAAGTAAACGCAATTTATTTATTATTTATTAATTATTAATTTATTAATTATTTACGGAGTAATGAATTATCCACAATAAATTGGTAACAACCTTGTCATACCTACTATTTATCCTTTTTGATTTCAACAAATTATCATTATATTATATATACTCTATTAACAACTACAAAAAATAAAACCACTACAACTTGTATAAATAAATAAATATCATCTAAATTAAAAGTTCACATATAATCTAATATTAATAATTAATATATAATATATATATATTCAAAGCAAAATGAATTTCTATATATCTTTTTTATTTTGAGTGAAAACTTCTAAAATTGGATTGTATATAATCGTTTCTACTTTAAATATTCCATATATACTAAAAGTCACCAAATTTCCGATCATTTAGTTATGACTAAATTGCATAATTAAATTTAAGTTAAACCAATATACCATAGAAAATGTTATAATATACGTGTAGTGAAAATGGACTTTTTAGATTATAGGAAGAGTAATATAATATACTTCGTATTAAATTAACTTCAAGGTGTTGATGTATATCTAATGATATGACTTCTCATAAGGGAGGTCAGTTATATTCTATGAGCTACATAATATTTTCATCAACTTTACCCACCAATTTCACGGGCCTAAGAGACTGCATACGTCTTGCCTTCGAACCTCACTCGGGGGTCGTGGAGGTTTCTTCATGTGAAGCGGTAGGATGTAATTGTTTGTATCAAGAAAATGATGGGTAGGTGGATTTCGATATCGCATTTGAACCCCGTCAGTGACTCCTAACTATTGTTCAAAAAAATTCTGAGGAGATAGGACTGTAATTGTTCGTACCAAGAAAATGGTGGAGTGAGTAGCTTCCGTTTCGTGTTTGGACCCTACACTTAACCACTATAAAAAAATATATAATATAATAAAGTAATGAAAAGCATTACATACAATTTAAATTGTTTGTATTAGTAAAAAATAAGTGTGTAAAACCTAGATATAAATGAACCCATCAATAATTTCTAATCGCTGTTAAAAAAACAAATAATAAATAAACTACTTTCGTATTATTACCCTCATTCATAACTATTTTATTTTGGGATGTAACAAATTAATTGTCTACCTCTATAAATAGAAAATAATAACAAGATTAAGTTTCTCTATAAATAGAAAATAATAATAAGATTAAGTTCTATTATATTATTAATGTATATGTATATAAATATTATTAAAGAAGCAAGAAAAATATAAAATTGGAAAGTAAACACTATTTTTATGACAAAGTCACTATTTTTATGATGTTTCTTTAGATTGTGTTTTGATTTAGAACAATTAACGATTAATATAGGACGGAGAGAGTATAAAAATTTTTTATTAATGAATCGTTGAGAGATAAATAACTTGATGTCTCTTCTCTCTCTATTCTTAACCAGTTGTCTTTGAAGAGAGATCACAGAAAAAACAGAACCTTTGACTAAATTAACACAAAATCCATCCTAACTCCAATTCCACCCAAAGTTTCAATATTTTTTTCAATTACAACAATACCCACTAATTATTTTCATTAAATTTTATCATTTTCAACCTTTCTTCAACTGCTGTTTTTGGTAAATTTGTTAATGATATAGCAAGGGTTTTACTTGTATGAGCTTTTTAATTTGTTAGCTTAAGCTTAAGGTTGTTTTGATTAGGGTTCTGGGTATTTGAAATTTCTTGATCTGAGTTATTAATTAATGAGAAATCTAGGTTTATAGTTTCACCCGACCCGTATCCGGTTTATTGAAATGGATCGGAAAGTTTCTTTCATTTCAGCTCCAGTTCTTGTTTGGTTCATATTGATATTAAACAACTTGTCAAAAGTCTATGGGAATGGTGAAGGTATCTGCTTTTTTTGCCTGTGAATTGCTATCTTAGCTTTGAAGTTACATTTTAATGACTTTTAATTTAAGTTTAATGAATCTGTTGACTTTAATTCATTATATTGTTACTTATTCAAATTTAGTAAATAAAGCATTTGGCAATTTGCCCCAAATTTAGTAGTTGCAGCTCTAATAATAGGTAGTGGACCTAATAATGAGTATATAGTTAGAATTGTTCCTTAATTGACATCTAGTTATGAAGAATTAGATTGAGTTACTTATCTTATTTTGCAAATTGCAAGTGAAACTAGCAAATTTTGATGGTTTAGATGAGTTAATGATCATTAATTTGGTGTGTAAAACAGGCGATGCATTGAATGCTTTAAAGACTCAATTAGGTGACCCGAATAATGTTCTTCAAAGTTGGGATGCGACTCTTGTAAATCCATGTACTTGGTTTCATGTTACATGCAATAGTGAGAATAGCGTTACACGAGTGTAAGCGTCTCGTTTGTAACAAGTTATCATTTTCGTTTGTTGTTGTGATCATAAATAAAAGAATTTTGTTTTGGTGTTTGATGTACGCAGTGATCTCGGAAACGCAAACTTGTCAGGTCAACTGGTTCTGCAGCTTGGTCAACTTCCTAATTTACAGTATTTGTAAGTCTCGTTTAGCATGTATGATTATCACAAATACTTCATTTATCGTTATCATGAATAGAATGCTACTTTTTTACTTCAATTTAGTAGCTAATAATGGTCTTTCTCATGCTATTACCATATTTGGGAATTTTATTTTCATATACATGTGCACATTTTTATATACTTCCCGACTGTTTTTTCCTTTTGTAAGTATCATATGTGCATAATAATCTATTAATAATTAATAAATATTATTATAAAAAAATGCTCAGCTATACATGAGTGATATGTGATATCATAAAACGCAATTTGGTTGGAAAAGTATATATATAATATATAATATATACTAAACATGACAAGATGCTACGTGTTTTGATCATTTGAAGATTTACTAGATAAAATGACCAAATAGGATATTTTGTTACAAATAGTATGAAACTAGTTCAAGTCCTGAATTATGAGATAACGAGCCATTAGAGCCCGCACGTTGCTGCGGAAAATGATTTTACTTTATACCTTAAAAGCTTCTAATTACAATACACACATCGACGTGTGAAACGAACCTTTTATTAAATGCAAAGTTAGAAAAACATGAATATATGATTGGACCGCTTGGTATAAAATGATACACATCGACGTGTGAAACGAACCTTTTTTTCTGCTTTTTTTCCCTTCATTTTTGTATTACTACTAACATGGTGTTTTTGTAACGATGTCTTTTTTTTTTTTCTTTTTTTTTTTACAGGGAACTTTACAGTAATAACATTACTGGAAAAATTCCTAGTGAGCTTGGGAACCTAACAAACTTAGTGAGTTTGGATCTTTATCTCAACCGATTAGATGGTGGAATTCCTGATACGTTGGGCAAGCTCTCGAAGCTTCGTTTCCTGTACGTATTCTCGTATTTACGTTTATGAAATTTATTTATTATTTGCTTAACTATTTAATCAGTATTCAAATCAATTATCATGCATTTGATGTTTTTGCAAGGACAGGCGTCTCAACAACAACACATTGACGGGAACTATTCCGATTTCGTTGACTACTATAACTTCACTGCAAGTTCTGTAAGTACAAAAGCATGTTCCTTTTTTCTTGATTTTATGCATAAACCATTATTGAAACACTAAATTGTAATTTTCAATGTGTATTATAGTGATCTTTCAAACAACAATCTAAGTGGAGATGTCCCGGTTAACGGTTCCTTTTCTCTTTTCACACCTATCAGGTATGTTGAAAGCCATCTTTCAAACAACAAAACCTTATATTAAGGTTAATTTTTGTTTTCCAGTTTTGCTGGTAATATCAACTTGAAACCTCCTCCAGTAATTCCTCAAGCTCCAACACCACCGAGTTCTCAATCTTCTTCTGGTAATTCTATTTTAGTTATTTTTTCCCATAAACACGTCTTTCGTTTATGTAAGGTAACTTTCATAATCTATGTAGCCGTGATTTGGTTTTTTACTCTAATATGTAAGGGTAAGGTAATGTAGCATATCTTTTTAGTTTCATTTAACAAAACAACATACAAAAGTTATTGTAACAACATAACTCTTAATTTCGCAAGATTGTTTTGAGAAATAATAATTTTTCTTCCATCTTTTTTTTTTTCTTTTTGGTTTTCAAATAGGCCTTCTGATTATCTTTTTGAAGAGTCACACCACTTCATGTGAAATTTTATCTTTGTTGCTAAATTGATTTTATTGCTAAATTTTCCCTTTTTTACATGTTGACTGTTTTATTTAGTCTTTTAGTGTATCTTGCGAATTTATATATGGTAGTATAAAAAAATGCTAAATACTAAAATACTAAAATGTAATTAAAATAACCAGAAATAAGGTGGTATTTGGTAATTATTTTGTTAAGAGTGATCTAAGTATCAAACTAGGGTCATTGCTTTGTTTATGTTACCGGTTTACAAGTGTAATTTTTTGTTTTTCAACTTTGAAATGAAATGTTATGTTCTAACTTCACAAGTACCCGTGAAATGTTACTCTAGTCGGGAACAGTGCAACCGGGGCAATTGCTGGAGGAGTTGCTGCCGGTGCCGCCCTATTGTTTGCGGGTCCCGCAATTGCACTTGCTTGGTGGCGACGCAGAAAACCACAAGATCATTTCTTTGATGTACCTGGTTAGTACAATGTCACTCACATACATTAATTACCTTCATTTTTCCAACATTTTTTAAAATTTTAGATAAATACTTATCTGTGCATTTATTTATATGCAGCTGAAGAAGATCCCGAAGTTCATTTAGGGCAATTGAAGAGGTTTTCACTTCGTGAACTTCAAGTTGCAACCGACAATTTCAGTAATAGACATATTCTTGGGCGAGGTGGATTTGGTAAAGTTTACAAAGGGCGATTAGCGGATGGAACTTTGGTAGCTGTAAAAAGGCTAAAAGAGGAACGAACTCAAGGTGGCGAATTGCAGTTTCAGACCGAAGTCGAAATGATCAGTATGGCTGTTCATCGAAATCTACTTCGGTTACGAGGGTTTTGCATGACACCCACCGAGCGGTTGCTTGTTTATCCGTATATGGCTAATGGGAGTGTCGCCTCGTGCTTAAGAGGTACAATATGACTTAAGTGGTTGTTTTTGGTTGTTTACATTTGACAAAAAAAGTGCTTTTTGTTTTTTTATGGTTGTTTGACAAATTTTTTTTGTGCTTTTTGGTTTTTATAAACATTTGACAAGTAAAGTTTTGTGCTTTTTTGGTATTTATCAACATTTGACAAGAAAAATTTTGTGCTTTTTGGTTTTTATGAACGTTTGACATAAAAAAAATTGCGCTTATTTGGTTTTTGTCGACATTTGATACATTAAGTTTTGTGCTTTTTTGGTTTTTTATCAACATTTGACAAAAAAATATTTAGTGACTTTTGTTTTCTATTGACATTTGATAAGAAAAGTTTTGTGCTTTATGGTTTTTATTAACATTTGACAAGAAAAGTTTTGTGTTTTTGGTTTTTATTAACATTTGGCAATAAAAGTTGTGATTTTTGTTTTCTATTGACATTTGACAAGAAAACTTTTGTGCTTTTTGGTTTATATTAACATTTGACAAGAAAAGTTTGTGCTTTTTGGTTTTTATTAACATTTGACAAGAAAAGCTTTGTGCTTTTTGGTTTTTATTAACATTTGACAAGTTTTGTGCATTTTGGTTTTTATTAACATTTGACAAAAAAGTTGTGTATCAACATTTGCAAGAAAGTTTTGTGCTTTTTGGTTTTTATTAACAATTGACAAGAAAAGTTTTGTGCTTTTTGGTTTTTATTAACATTTGACACATAATGTTTTGTGCTTTTTGATTCAACTTTGACCAAAAAGTCAGCATTTATCATCTAACGATCTGTCATAAACGAAATTATTGTAGAGAGACCTGATACACAGGAGCCACTTGATTGGCCAATAAGAAAGCGAATTGCATTGGGGTCTGCAAGAGGTCTTGCTTATTTGCATGATCATTGTGACCCGAAGATCATTCATCGTGATGTGAAAGCTGCAAATATATTATTAGACGAAGAATTTGAAGCAGTTGTTGGAGATTTTGGGTTGGCTAAGTTAATGGACTATAAAGATACTCATGTTACGACAGCTGTTCGTGGTACAATTGGACACATAGCCCCTGAGTACTTATCAACGGGAAAATCTTCTGAGAAAACTGATGTTTTTGGGTATGGTGTGATGCTTCTCGAGCTCATAACTGGTCAAAGGGCATTCGATCTTGCTCGTCTTGCAAATGATGATGATGTCATGTTGCTTGATTGGGTGAGCATCTTCCATTTTCCTTTTGTGTTTCTCAATCTTATCTATGTGCTATTTATTTAATAAAATGTTTTTGTCTGAAGAATTGTGGACCATGTGGCTAATCTTAGATTAATTTTAATTTCATTTAACTAATTAGATTCCGTAATAGGTTCACTTATATAATATTAATATTATTATTTATTTGTATTTGATTGATTTTGAATGAATGAGAACAAAAAAGCTATAGAAAAGATGTTGTCTAAAGGTATGTATACTGAATAGTGAAGACTTGAATAGTGAAGACTGTTTGTTTTATGTTTGCAAACTAATTTAATCTTATTTGCAACACTAAGAAGTATAACAAACATCACCTTAGTCTTCTCTTATTTGCAATGATTCTGATTTTTGAACCGTTACAGGTGAAAGGGCTATTGAGGGAGAAGAAGTTGGAGACACTAGTGGATGCTGATTTGAAAGGTAATTATATAGACGAGGAGGTCGAACAATTGATCCAGGTGGCGCTATTGTGCACGCAAGGAACTCCGTTGGAGCGGCCGAAAATGTCGGACGTTGTGAGAATGTTGGAAGGTGATGGTTTGGCGGAACGATGGGAGGAATGGCAAAAAGAAGAGATGTTTAGGCAAGAATTCAGTAACACACATAATCCAAATAGTGATTGGATTATTGCAGATTCAACATACAATCTTCGTCCTGATGAACTATCTGGTCCCAGATGATCAGTCGGTCATCTTTACATAGGGGTTCAGGCAATTTTGTTTGTAGAATCCGAAGATTATCGGACCCGCTATTTATTTATAATCATTGTGCATATGAATATTTTGTTTATTATCATTTTTTATTGTGTCTAGAGTTTTGGTCTTTGTTGTTGTTGTCTTGTGTATATAGATTGGAAGGTGGGGAGTAAGAGTATGAGGTGCAAAGTAATCCGAAATGTTGTTGAAACACAAATGTATTTTGGTTACTAATGTAGTAAGCTAGATGAACGAAATAAACAATTTGTGTTGGTATTTTTGGTCCTATTTGATACTTATATTTTATTTTTCAATTGCATTACCAAGACATGTTTGGCAAGGATATTTCACGTAGAAGAGTTCACTAAACAAATCATTTCAAAATGGTTATATCTAACATGTTTAAAAACCTTGTTTTTTTGTTTGATTGTTTTTTTATTTTTTATTTTTGTGTGTGTGTGTGTGTGTTTTTTTTTTTTTTTTTGTAAGTGAGGAAATCCCTCCATGAACAAGTACATTGACTCCCTCATATAAGGTAAAACCTCGGGTTCTCAAACCCCCTGAGCGCGATACATGGTACCGGGTGTATTATAAAACTAGATTAGTATTTTAGTTAAATGTGCACTTTATACCAACATACCTTTGATTTAATTGTATGTTAATGGCTTATTAAATGAGATGCATATATAATGACATCAATCAATACCTGAAATTTTAATTAGTTTTGCAATAATTTAGTTGTTAGGTCAACCTAATCTGACCTACCATTTTACCCCATTGTTGAACCCATCCAACCTGCTAATTGCTTATAACCTAGACAGACTTTACTAATCGAACAAGAACACAATAATACCCATTTCAAGCAGAGCAACTTCTAGACATTAGAAGAGTCCCACAACCCCTGAATTACAATGACAACAAAAAGATGACCACACTTTTTCAATGAATAAAAAGTCAAAGTTCGTTGTCAACCCAACCGGTCTGTCAACCAAATCTATGTAAAAGCACTAAAATGCACTAAAATAGATGGTATTTTGGTAGGTTAGTAATATGTGTTAACTGTTTTTATTTTTTATAAAGCCAAGCCCCCAAAATATAGCAGGTGTAGATTAAACTTGAGTTTTGTGATGACCCGGAAAATTTCGACTAATTTAAACCAATTCTCTATAAGATTTATTATTTTGGCACGTTAAACAAAGTCTGTTAGATTGAGTCTCAAAATTTTAGAACTGTTCATATATACAATTACCTTTGACTACTCTCGACGATTCATGAACAATTATATGTATGTATATATGTATATGTACAAGTAAAAACGACTTTCCTACAGTAAAACACTATTTGCTACAGTGAAATCGTACTTTGCTACAGTGCTACAGTAAAATTGACTTTGCTACAGTGAATTGCTACAGTAAATTGGCTTTGCTACAGTGAATTGCTACAGTAGCACTATTTGATGTCGACGAACTAGAAACAAAACGCCATGCGATCGCATGGCAAAAACACTGAAAACTCATGCGATCGCATGAGCTACAGTAAATGAAAAGGTATTATAAATACGCCAGTTTGTTCGACGAGTTACTCACCCCAATTTCTTTTCTTCCTTCTGTAAACGATAAGATATTTATAATTTTAATATTATAATTTAAGTTTAATAATAATAAGGTATTTACGAGGGTATTTTAATTCGGGTTTCAAACCGTTTCAAGCTAAAGCAATATTGGGTATTGTTCGGGGTATTGTTCTAGAATCCAAGGCCAACCATACAGTCGTCTACCATCATTACGTCTACGCTATTTCCCTACAATATTGAATCACAATATTGAACTGTGAGTTATAATCTTCCTTTTTAAATACTTTAAATATTTTTGGGCTGAGAATACATGCAATTTATTTTAAACGCGATAAGACACAAGTACATACTAAATTCTACACTGAGTTAAACCGAAAATCCCTTAGCTTTGGTAACTAGTAGCTGCCAGTACATAGGATATGGACTGGTGGGCGCGAATAATTGTATATGGATCCATAGGGCTTGACATCCCCGTCCGAGCTAGAGCGCTAGCCTTTTAACGGACGTATGTTATTTGAGTTTAAGACACGTTGGTTTGCGTGTATTAAAACGAATGGGGTAATTATCACTATAGCGTTAAGTTTAGTTGCCAGGGTGCTCTGTTACGTAGAATCTATTAACTTTTGATGAAATCTTGTGGTCTATCTTTATATATGTTTATGACTCGAGCAATTAAACCTATAACTCACCAACATTCGTGTTGACTTTTTAGCATGTTTTATTCTCAGGTTCTTAGAATGCTTCCGCTGTGATGTGCTTGTTGCCTGCATGGAGTCTCTCATGCTTTGTACAAAGTTTATTGCATTCAAAATAAAACTGCGTTGTGTAATAAATAATTGGACTGTGATGTCAACCTGTAAATTAAAGACTTATGTATTTCGGGGTTTTGCTTATACCTAAGCACTTGCCCACATGTTTATAACTTTCTATGTTTAGAAAGTTACTTATTTTAATGAATGCAATATTTTATCAAAACGTATCATATAGAGGTCAAAACCTCACTGTGGAATCAATGATTAACCTGCCGCGTCAAAAGCGATTTTGACGGGTCGTTACAGTTGGTATCCGAGCTTGAGGTCATAGGGAACCAGAAATTACATTAGTGTGTTTAACTGGTAATTGTTAGGATGCATTAGTGAGTCTGGACTATGACCATATCTGTTTTTACTGATTTTTACTTATCATTTGGTCAAAAACATTATATGTGATATATTTATATGCTAACGTAATTGTTGTTTCAATTATGTGATAGATGACTTCTTCTAATCCTATCATTTTGTACGACTCGGAATCGGACACTGAATCTATTCTATCCACAACTAAAAAGGGCGTTCCAATACCTATTAAAGAAGAAATTGTGTTAGCCGGGCAATCTCAACTCCCGGTAAACTCAGAGGAGGTTCCAGCTCCACCCAGCTTTAGTTTTCCAGAGCCACAGTATCGTTGGCATGGACCCATGATCCCTGGAGTAAACGAGGATCGTCCATTTCTAAACAAATATGGACATTGGTCCAGATATACCGCCGACGGGCGGGTTGTGCCGATTACGCCTGGCAGATTTCGGTTCATGACCACCGGTACATATTCTTGCAGTTCGTCATCATATTCTCCTACACATGACTCAGACAGTTCGTCATCAGACGAAATCAGTAAGGAGGAGGATTTCGCTAATGAAATAAAAGAGATCACTAAGGAGAAATTCCAACTTGCTATAGATAATAAAAACAACCACAATAATAAAATGTCCTTAATTATTAAAAAAGAACAGGACCATTCGATCCGTAACCACCCTTATTGTATTAAACCCACTGAGGTAACGGGTACCTCAAAACCCCAACTAAAAATAAAATACACTGCCAGAATGTCTGTCGGACCATGTGCACACAAACAATTGGCAGAGAGAACCAAATGGGAAGAAGTTTCTGATAGTTCTGAATGAACGACCTCGCAACCATAAATCTTCCATGCGCTATTTTATTACTTATGTGTGCTACTCTATCTTGTTATGTAAAATAAGCATATGTAAAATATCAGTATTGTATGGTATTG
Organism: Rutidosis leptorrhynchoides; assembly: GCF_046630445.1. Lineage (NCBI taxonomy): Eukaryota > Viridiplantae > Streptophyta > Magnoliopsida > Asterales > Asteraceae > Rutidosis > Rutidosis leptorrhynchoides. Next base: position 651,901,149 of record NC_092333.1, read on the forward strand.
TATTATTTTGGTTTATTAATAATAAATGCATGGAATGATTATTTGTATTATTACTACTTCTTACTATTATTATTACATAATAATGTAGTAACTCGCTATAATTTTTCATAGTGGAATATTATTGGAATTTTAGTAGTTAATTCTTTGTACTAGCTATTATGTATGAACTTAACGGGTAGGTAATACCCTAGAAATAATTATAAAATGCTAATAAGAAGAAAAGGCTTTTATAATAATCGGTTCATATTATTAATATGCTACGATTAACTATTGACAACTCATTTTACCTATAATATTCTATATGATTAAATTATATCTGTTGTGTTTATTGAAGAAACATGTCTCAAATGTCGGATGCTGAGTTTGAGCAACTAGTCGAGAAACGTGTGAATGAAAGAATTGCTGCAACCGAAGCAGCAAAAGCAACAGCCGAAGCAGCAGCTAAAGCAGCAGCCGTAAACACAAATTCACGAAACGGATGCTCATACAAAACTTTTCAAGGATGCAAACCACAGACGTTTAGTGGAACTGAGGGACCAGTCGGTCTAACCCGATGGTTTGAAAAGATGGAGTCCGTTTTCAAAATCAGTAATTGTGCGAACGGAGACAAGTCAAAGTATGCTTCGTGCACGTTGCAAGATGGTGCACTTACTTGGTGGAACAATTATGCTAAAGCAGAAGGAATAGATACGGCATATGATATCTCTTGGGAAGAACTGAAAAAGATGCTAATCGAGGAGTACTGTCCTCGAAACGAGATCAGAAAAATGGAATCTGAGTTACGTAATCTGAAGGTTATCGGCGCGAATCTCAATAACTATGAAAAGCATTTCATGGAACTAGCCTTGTTGTGTCCCGAATTGGTGCCAAATGAGAAACGAAAGATAGAAATGTATATTGACGGTTTATCGATCAATATCAAAGGAAATGTTACATAGTCCAAACCGAATACGATGCAGGAAGCCATGACAATGGCACACCAACTCATGGACCAGATCACAGAGAGTTCGATTAAGGCACCAATTACCGAAGTCAAGACAACTGAAGGAAAGAGGAAATGGGAAGACTATAAGGGCAAAAGTACTCACCTGAAGAAACAAGAAACTTTTAAAGGTAAACAAGATGGGGCAACTGCAAGTCCAAACTATAAGGGACCCCATCCATTCTGCAAAAGATGTTACACACATCATGCAGGTTATTGTCAAGTGGTCTGTGATAAGTGCAACAAGAAAGGACATGTGGCGAAAGATTGTTATGCCACCGTTTCTGAAGTAAAGACAAAACTGACCGATGTCAAGAAATGTTTTGGATGCGGGAAGTCTGGTCACTTTATAAATCAATGCCCTGATAAGGAGAAGAACAAAGAACCCGCACGTGGGAGGGCATTTAATGTTAGTGCCAGTAAAGCACGTGAGGATCCTAATCTTGTCACGGGTACGTTTACTGTTAATAATCAACTAGCTTCTATTATGTTTGATACGGGTGCTGATAGAAGTTATATGTGTAAATACTTTAGTTTTAAACTAAAATGTGCATCATTACCTCTAGACGATAAATATACTATTGAATTAGCTAATGGTAAACTGATAAAAGCCGATAAAATTTGCCATGGTTGCGAAATGAATCTCGCTGGTGAAACCTTCAAAATCGATTTGATACCCGTAGAATTAGGAAGTTTTGACGTAATCGTTGGCATGGACTGGATGTCCAAAACAAGAGCGGAAGTTGTTTGCGCTGAGAAAGCAATCCGCATCCCTCGTAAGGATGAAACGTCATTAATGATTTATGGGGAGAAGAGCAACTCAAAGCTGAACTTTATCAGCTGTATGAAGGCCCAGAAACTTATAAGAAAAGGTTGTTATGCTATTCTGGCACACATAAAGAAGATCGATACTGAAGAAAGAAGCATTAATGACATGCCGGTTGTAAGAGAATATCCCGGAGTATTTCCAGAAGAATTACCGGGGCTACCTCCACATAGATGTGTAGAATTCCAGATTGATCTCATACCAGGAGCTGCACCTGTAGCCCGATCTCCATATAGACTTGCACCTTCAGAAATGCAAGAATTACAAGACCAGTTGCAAGAATTATCAGACCGTGGATTTATTCGTCCTAGTTTTTCACCTTGGGGTGCTCCTATTCTGTTCGTCAAGAAGAAGGATGGATCTATGAGAATGTGCATAGATTACCGAGAATTAAACAAATTAACGATCAAGAATCGGTACCCATTACCGAGGATTGATGATTTGTTTGATCAATTGCAAGGATCAAGTGTTTATTCTAAGATTGATCTACGCTCCGGATATCATCAACTGAGAGTGAAGGAAGAAGATATTCCTAAAACCGCGTTCAGAACCCGTTACGGTCACTATGAGTTCCTAGTCATGCCTTTTGGATTAACTAATGCTCCAGCAGTATTCATGGATCTAATGAATCGCATCTGTAGACCGTATTTAGACAAATTTGTTATTGTTTTTATCGACGACATATTGATTTACTCAAAGAACAAGGAAGAACATGAGCAACACTTAAGACTGGTACTAGAGATACTCAAGAAAGAAGAATTGTACGCAAAATTTTCGAAGTGTGATTTCTGGTTACAAGAAGTACAATTTTTGGGCCATGTTGTCAGTAAACATGGAATTAAAGTTGACCCCGCCAAGATCGAAGCCATTAGTAAATGGGAAATCCCGAAGACTCCAACACAAATTCGCCAATTCTTAGGTCTTGCTGGTTACTACCGAAGATTCATTCAAGATTTCTCTAGAATCGCCAAACCCTTAACTGCATTGACTCAAAAGGGAAAGAAGTATGATTGGTCCACAGAACAGGAATCCTCATTCCAGTTATTAAAGAAGAAGTTAACGTCTGCACCCATTTTGTCATTACCGGAAGGAAATGATGATTTCGTGATCTATTGTGATGCTTCACGCCAAGGTTTAGGATGTGTATTAATGCAACGCACAAAAGTCATCGCATATGCCTCACGACAACTAAAAATTCATGAAAAGAACTATACGACGCATGATTTAGAACTTGGAGCAGTAGTTTTTGCACTCAAAATATGGAGACACTATCTATATGGCACCAAGTGTACAGTGTACACTGACCATAAGAGTCTTCAGCATATTTTTGATCAAAAACAACTCAATATGAGGCAACGTCGCTGGGTAGAGTTGTTAAACGATTACGATTGTGAAATCCGTTACCACCCCGGAAAGGCTAATGTTGTAGCTGATGCCTTAAGTCGAAAAGAAAGAGTAAAACCTCTTAGGGTTCGAGCTTTGAATATTACAATTCGTACTGATCTCACAAAGCAAATTCAAGCAGCACAGTTAGAAGCTTTAAAAGAAGAAAACGAAAAAGGCGAAATGAGCAAAGGGTTAGAAAAACAACTTGAAGTAAAAGCCGATGGAACCCTGTATTTTGCTGGTAGGATATGGGTACCAAAACATGGTAACCTAAGGCAACTAGTACTGGATGAAGCACACAAAACGAGGTACTCAATTCACCCAGGAAATGAGAAAATGTACCACTATCTCAAGAATTTTTATTGGTGGCCTAATATGAAAACAGAAATTGCTACTTATGTAAGCAAATGTTTGACGTGTGCAAAGGTCAAAGCTGAGCACCAAAAGCCGTCAGGATTACTACAACAACCAGAAATTCCGCAGTGGAAATGGGAAAGAATAACCATGGATTTCATTACGAAATTGCCAAGGACTGCAAGTAGTCATGATACTATTTGGGTGATAGTTGATCGTCTAACTAAATCAGCTCACTTCCTACCAATAAAGGAGACAGACAGTATGGAGAAATTAGCACGCCTATATTTGAAGGAAGTAGTTTCCAGGCATGGTGTACCTATCTCCATCATATCTGATCGTGACACCCGATTCACATCACGTTTTTGGCAATCATTACAAAAAGCATTGGGAACTCGATTAGATATGAGCACCGCTTATCACCCACAGACAGATGGTCAAAGTGAAAGAACAATACAAACATTGAAAGACATGTTACGGGCATGCGTGATTGACTTTGGAACCAGTTGGGATCGACACTTACCGTTGGCAGAATTTTCATACAATAACAGCTATCATACGAGCATCAACGCAGCACCATTTGAAGCACTTTACGGTAGAAAGTGCAGATCTCCTATCTGTTGGAGTGAAGTAGGAGAAAGACAACTTACTGGACCAGAAATTATTCACGAAACCACCGAAAAGATCATTCAAATACAACAGCGATTGAAAACGGCCATGAGTCGCCAAAAGAGTTATGCTGATGTAAGAAGAAAACCGCTAGAATTTCAAGTGGGCGACAAAGTCATGTTGAAAGTGTCACCCTGGAAAGGCGTTGTACGATTCGGTAAACGAGGAAAGCTAAGTCCTAGGTACGTAGGACCCTTTGAAATCACCGAAAGAATTGGAGCAGTTGCTTATCGATTAAAGCTACCGCAAGAACTTAGTAGTGTTCATGACACATTTCACGTGTCAAATTTGAAGAAATGTTTAGCTGAAGATGATGTCGTAATTCCTCTTGACGAAATACGAATTAATGATAAACTCCATTTTGTCGAAGAACCTGTTGAAATCATGGACCGTGAGGTCAAACAATTAAAACAAAGCAAAATATCGATAGTTAGAGTTCGTTGGAACGCAAGACGAGGACCCGAGTTTACTTGGGAACGTGAAGATCAAATGAAGCAAAAGTATCCACATTTGTTCACTGATATCGCTCATGAAACAGGTACTACTCAAAAATTTCGGGACGAAATTTTCTTTAACGGGGAGGTACTGTGATGACCCGAAAAATTTCGACTAATTTAAACCAATTCTCTATACGATTTATTATTTTGGCACGTTAAACAAAGTCTGTTAGATTGAGTCTCAAAATTTTAGAACTGTTCATATATACAATCACCTTTGACTACTCTCGACGATTCATGAACAATTATATGTATGTATATATGTATATGTACAAGTAAAAACGACTTTCCTACAGTAAAACACTATTTGCTACAGTGAAATCGTACTTTGCTACAGTGCTACAGTAAAATTGACTTTGCTACAGTGAATTGCTACAGTAAATTGACTTTGCTACAGTGAATTGCTACAGTAGCACTATTTGATGTCGACGAACTAGAAACAAAACGCCATGCGATCGCATGGCAAAAACACTGAAAACTCATGCGATCGCATGAGCTACAGTAAATGAAAAAGTATTATAAATACGCCAGTTTGTTCGACGAGTTACTCACCCCAATTTCTTTTCTTCCTTCTGTAAACGATAAGATATTTATAATTTTAATATTATAATTTAAGTTTAATAATAATAAGGTATTTACGAGGGTATTTTAATTCGGGTTTCAAACCGTTTCAAGCTAAGGTAATATTGGGTATTGTTCGGGGTATTGTTCTAGAATCCAAGGCCAACCATACAGTCGTCTACCATCATTACGTCTACGCTATTTCCCTACAATATTGAATCACAATATTGAACTGTGAGTTATAGTCTCCCTTTTTAAATACTTTAAATATTTTTGGGCTGAGAATACATGCAATTTATTTTAAACGCGATAAGACACAAGTACATACTAAATTCTACACTGAGTTAAACCGAAAATCCCTTAGCTTTGGTAACTAGTAGCTGCCAGTACATAGGATATGGACTGGTGGGCGCGAATAATTGCATATGGATCCATAGGGCTTGACATCCCCGTCCGAGCTAGAGCGCTAGCCTTTTAACGGACGTATGTTATTTGAGTTTAAGACACGTTGGTTTGCGTGTATTAAAACGAATGGGGTAATTATCACTATAGCGTTAAGTTTAGTTGCCAGGGTGCTCTGTTACGTAGAATCTATTAACTTTTGATGAAATCTTGTGGTCTATCTTTATATATGTTTATGACTCGAGCAATTAAACCTATAACTCACCAACATTCGTGTTGACTTTTTAGCATGTTTTATTCTCAGGTTCTTAGAATGCTTCCGCTGTGATGTGCTTGTTGCCTGCATGGAGTCTCTCATGCTTTGTACAAAGTTTATTGCATTCAAAATAAAACTGCGTTGTGTAATAAATAATTGGACTGTGATGTCAACCTGTAAATTAAAGACTTATGTATTTCGGGGTTTTGCTTATACCTAAGCACTTGCCCACATGTTTATAACTTTCTATGTTTAGAAAGTTACTTATTTTAATGAATGCAATATTTTATCAAAACGTATCATATAGAGGTCAAAACCTCACTGTGGAATCAATGATTAACGTGCCGCGTCAATAGCGATTTTGACGGGTCGTTACAAGTTTCCTTTGAAGATTCCCAAGCATCCAACCAGCATGTGCTAATTATTGCCTACGAAATACATATCAATACCTAATTCATACTAATAACAATAATGAGAGGCACAAAAACATTAAAATGCCAGGCAGTAGTATCAGAACTAACAGAATATTTGATGTTAGTAGAACTCACAAAGTACCTGATTCGTTGTAGGCTTATATCATATGAAATTACATACAAGTACACAATAGTCTTTCTAATTACATCCTCTCGAGCCATCCAACCTTGACGTAATGACCCACACAATAACCACAACAAGAAAAACAACAAAACCCAATACCACACGAGTGGTGTATGAGGGAGGTGAGATGTAGATAATCCTTCCCCTCTGAGAATAGAAACAAGTCATTTCTCCACTCAGAGTGAAACACTCTCAAGTAGCGAAAATCATATCTCTCTCTATTCGACGAATAAAGAGATTGCTTCCGAGTGGACATCCGGCCAATAAATAAAATTAAAATAAAATTGAGACGCCATGAAAATGGTAGAATCAAATTTTCATGGGTTTTAAATCCTGTACGGAATTTAATTTAGGCTTTAAACGCCAGTCAAGACGCGAATAAATTGACGTTTCCTGTTGACTCAAAAATAGAGCCAAACCCACACAATAACTGTTTTGTAAAAAAATAATGATAAAAAGACAATACAAAGCTATAGTTATAGTTATAGAGAACAATGATATACATTAATAAGGGTATTGCAATTCTATTTTGAAAAGTCAACAGGTATGTTATATTGCTATGACAGAGTATTTACAAGAGAACTTAAGTTGGTGTAAATTGAATGGATGAATCGGATTCTAAGAGCACAACGAGCTTATATGCCGTCTTTGATGAATTCAACAATAAAGTTTCATTTTGGGATTTGGGGAATTTATCAATATGTTAATTTGTCTACTACATGACTATACATTTAAGATGTGAACAATTCAACTAATGAATTTGATGTAGGAGATGAACTTACTTACATGGTGTATTTCAAAATATCAAAATTATATCATAAAAATATATAATTTAAAAACATATAATTATAAAAATTTTTACGCATGTGTTTAATGAAAAAAGAGAGTAAAAAGACGAATTTACTCTCACGTGCAAGGCACATGTTATGATTTAACAAACTTATTTAACAGAAGTTAGACTGAGGGATGCGGATTGTCAAAGTAGGATAAATAAATGACTTTGAAATCCAAATAAGAAAGCAAATGATGCAAATTGTATATAATAGAGGGACTAATGTAGCAAAAAGAAAATCGAAAATAAAACTACAAGGGTCATTCTCAGAAAGACCACTACTAGAAAATCAGACGCTTCTCCCCCAATTATTCAAAATTAGGTCAAAATCTGCAAAATATGGCAATGTTGGCTGTTCGTCAAGCCCTAAACTCATTCCGTTTATCAGTAACTTGTAGGTCGTCTTCTCTCATTCAACGGCGTTGTCTCGCCGGCGCACCAGGTACAATATATATACACATGTATATATCTATCCGTATTCGTATTATTAAATTATTATTTTATTAGCGTGATTATTGTACATTGTGTATTTGAAATGACATTTGTGACCGCTTGACGTGTTTCATTTCAGATCTACATGGACTTAAAAACCCTTGGAAAGACCCAAAGAGTCCATCTGGTTTGAAAGAAGAAAACGTATATTTTTCATCTTAATTTTTATTTTTCCTAAATTTTTTGTGTTCATTCTAACTCAATTTTTTTCATTGCAGATTGATTTTTTGTTTCTCTTTTCTTTGTTTATGCTATCTAACTAGCTATCTATTTGGTTATCTAATTAAATTTGGTCAAATTTTCTAGGAGATTACTTTTATATGTGTAGACAATTCTGAGTGGATGTTACGTCCAGGTAGCCGTTACAATCTTCAAGTTAATTGTGTTCGATCGTACTGCCGAGCTAAACTAAAGGTCTTTTTTTTTTTTTTTTTTTTTTTTTTGTTTACTTTAGATTAACAACTAAATGACTTACCTTATCTCTGTGTGTTCTAGTGTTTATTTTTTATTATTTGTTTATTTATTTTTTTTATTTTTTTTTTTCATTCAGGTTAACAAACTATGTTTTAGTGTTGTTGAGATATCATTAATTCTTGGAAGTGTTTTCTTGCAGTCTAATCTGAGAAATGCCATAGGCATACAAGCAATGGGCAATTCCGAAAAGACATCAATGCTTGAACCTACAAGCGATTTTGATGAAATCTGGACTCACCTTCGATGTCAGCTTCCTACTCTTGTTTTTGTTGTTGTTGTTGTTGTTGTTGTTGTTGTTGTTGTTGTTGTAGTATTATCTTTGTAGGGTATGTTAATTATGCTATTCAGTTTCACCTTGTCTCTTTCTCAGGTTTAAGAGCATTAGGTGGTGGTCAGTTAGACTTCATAGCACGGCTGAATTCTGTCTCGGATAAACTTGACCGTTATCCAAATAACCCCAAAAGGATTGTTTTCTTTATTGGAGGGTATGTATGTAATCTTTGGTTTATGCTTAAATGTTTCATTTTCTTACTTTTATCTATTACACCACAGTTCTAGGGGTGTTCATTGGTTAGGATTTCGGGTATTCGGTTTTGCAACTATAAAAATCAAAACCAAAAACCGAATTCAAATATCCAAACCAAAACCGAAACCAAACCGAAAACCGAATTTTGAGTTCAGTTCGGTGAACAGCCCTACGCCACACTTGTATGTAACTATGTTGCTCTTGCTCGACAGACCTTCAAATTTTGAAGATGGTGAAGCGAAATGGTATGGAAATGAATTAAAAGATCAGGGCATAGCTGTGGATGTTTTTAATTTCTTTTTAGATGAAGGGTTTGATTTTTCAAGGAGGGCTCTTGATGCATTGGTTGCTACTGTTAATAATAATAACAACAGTCAGATTAAACATGTTTCATCCGATTCTCGAACAGTTCGTGACGTCCTATCCAGGTATACATTCCTTTTGCTTATATGTATATGTATATGTATAATCCCCTAATAAGATGAATCAATGGTGTTATATGAGAAAATATACATCTTTAGGGAAATTGAAACTAAGATATATATATTTTCAATGGATAAACACCATATAATTATAATTATATTATATTATATCTAATTCTAATTCATGTAAAAAAAGTGGCTCATGATTGGCTTAATTGTGATTTATACCTTAAACTTTTTTCTTTTTTTTTTCTTTTTTTTTTTCTTTTGATTTGAAAACCCCTTAAGCACATATGTTGGGCTTTTAATTTAGGTATTAATTTAAGGTGGGACTTTTAGTTATATTCCATTTCTGAAAAACAAACTTTATATGTAAGCTGTTATATGCTACTTGCAAGTTTTCATTTCTGTTTTGACTGTTTGTCAATTTGTCGATTAATTTAAATATGTAACTGTAATGTAATGCGTTAGTATTTAGGTTTATACCTAATAAATCTGGTAATTCACTGTAGATTGTGAAATCATGATCACATCATGTATAAATATATGTATATATGTATATGTATAAATATATGATATTACTATACTAATATGTGTGCAGTTTTGATGAAAAGAGCACTGAGAAAAAAAACAGAAGTTTAGGTCATAACGTGCAAAAGAGGGCGTCAAGATTAGCACCTCCTCAATCTTTAACCCTACCTCGTCATTCAACATATTTTACATCATCTTCTGCTGGTACAAAATACATATATTTATTTATCTTAATGTCTATTTGTATTATTAAATTAGTTTCATGATTATTTTATTCGAGTATTGTATATTGTGTTTTTTGCCATTACGTAAAATGACATTTTTGACGTGTTTATTTGCAGATCTCCATGGACCTGAAAAGGTTGACTCCTGGAAAGATTTAAAAAGTTCATCTCTGTCACAAGAGTCCATTGACATGTACTTAAGGCAGGTGGCTACAAATGAGAAAATTAGATTGTGCCCAGTGACTAAAAATGGGGAGTTTGTCCATATGCCTGCAACTGTTGAAGTTGTCGACCAAGATATCTTTGAAAGATATAAAAACTCTTGGTTGCTGAGTCCATGTCCAAATATATCGACCTTTTATGGCGCGGAACACCTGGCAAAACACTATTGGGCATTTGCATATGAGAAGGGTGACATGACTCTACGTGAGTTTGTACCAAAACATTTTTTCCATCGAATAGCAACTGATCCGGTGAAATTACAAAGTTTTATGAGGTAATTGATTTATTTATTTGAAATAAATTAATGACACTTCTTAAATCTAATTATTGTCATTACAGGGGAGTTTTTCATGCAGTGAAGTTTATTCACAATGCGGGGTTTTGTCACAACAACATTACACCCGATTCTATTTTCTTGATTGATGGTGAACCCAGACTACATGGACTTCAGCACCTCTCGGATTTCACCCAAGAATCCCGAGGCATGTAAAAATTTGTTTATTATTCTTAATAATTAGTTGCGATTAATTAATTAAACTGATCAAGTCTTACTTTGTTTATTTTATTTTATTTTTGTTTTTATATTTTTATTTTTTTTCCAGATAATGACATATATGATGTAGCTAAGTCATTGAAGTATTGTTTTGACTTTGGTTATCCACGTAAGATGGGTACACTTCCTGGTGCACTAGAAGCTAAAAATCTAATCAAGATACTCTTAGAAGAAAACAATTTGCCCAGGTGTGAAACAGTTATTGTTATGACTTTGGTTATCCACGTAAACAGTTATTAATTGATTTTTGCCTCTATTAATTGATTTGTAAAATATTTATATTATGTTGCAGACCATCCATGCAGTGGATAGAGAGTTATATTTGCTTTTGGAGCCCTAGACAAAAGTTAGATTTTTTAGTGGAGCTCAGCAACACATTACAGCTTCATTATACGGAACTTCAGGAAGGCAAAAAAGTGTATCATTATAAGGGGCAAATAAATAAATGCTATGAGATCCCGTATGTGGATAAACAAGATCATAGATTCAGAAATTGGGCTGAAGGACTCCCAGCCCCACTTGTTGACGAAATGAACGCCGAAAGGAGAAAATCAGCAGCGCAAAGAGATTACCCTCCTAGAGAGTTGTTTTATCTTCTTAGATTATTGAGAAACGTAGTAACACACAGAGAAACACTTTCTGAAGGCGTCATTCAAGTATTTTGTCGAAGTGACTCGATGATTGCGGAACTCGTTGATACACGTTACCCGGGTGTCTATATGGCATTATTTCATTCCATGGAGGAAGCTGTCATGTTAGGCAGGCTTGGATTGAAATCAAATCTAAGTCGTTTTTACTGTGAAAAATATGATGTACGGTAGTTTTGTTGTGGCTGACGTTGAATTGTCTAGATTTTCTAAGTTGTAATGGTGGTTTTTGTGGTTAAAGATGAAATCGACTGAGAATTTCAATATTGTAATTTTACTAGTAATATCTAAATATTTTCATGTTTAGAGTCTCTATGATTTAAAATTTAATGCACAGTTTCAACGATTTTTACTAATATCTAGCTAATACAGTATTGTTTTTCTGGAAAACCAATAATTTCCATTTATATAAAAAACCAAGATACAACAAACGGGATGCTTTGGTGAACATCAAGACACCATTTAGGATCACAAACAGCAGCTAGCTAATACATTTGAAATACAAACAACATGATACCTAATGACCCAAAACATATAACAATGACCAAAATTAGATACCCAGTTGGGATCACAGCTCTATGACATATTCTAGATAGTAGTTAAAAGAAAAAGCTTACCCAAGTAGATTAGAAAGCATACCCTAGTTGAAAATGGGAAAATCTGTGGGTGAATGAGTAATTGCCTGGCCAACAACAATTGAATTAATATAGTAGTAGAAGTTCAATTGAGGGTTACTTAGAGGTGAAGAATTTACACGGGGATTAACCCACGTGTCCCACTCAATTCTTAACCCACTATGAGTTTAAGGCAACACTTAAAGCAGTACACGGCTTTTACCATGCAGAGAACCATGTGTCTCAACTCAATTTTTAATTTTTAATCCACTGTGAGTTTAGGGCAACAATTTGGATTTAAGGCTTATGACCCAAACGACAATAGTGAGACGTTAAACGACCATCCAACCTTTCTGACTAGTAAGATAGGCTCGCGCGATGAAACTGGACCTTTGGATTTAATGCAGCATTATGTATTTACGTAATTAAAAACGCGTTGATGCGGGTGTGTTTGGATACACGTGATTAGTACCTAGTGTACCTACTGGCCTGCACGTTTTTAATGCCAGGAAAACCGCGTAAAAGGGGGGGGGGGGGGGGGGGGGGGGAGACGGAACCATCGATACGATTTAGTTAGTTTGAGTTTTTATTATATGTGTATATATATGTTTGAAAGTCAGCCCCAAATGTTTAGTGTTTTTTTAAAAAGTATCCGTTTCTTTCATAATTTTTTTTGCATCAATAGATCATTTCTTTCAACGACCCTCATCATTTGCACATAGCACACACGTTCGGGCGGAAACCCGAACCCGATTATGATGATCCGAAAAATTTCGACTAATTTAAACCAATTCTCTATGTGATTTAATATTATGTAAATATATATATATATATATATATATATATATATATATATATATATATATATATATATATATATATATATATATATATATATATATATATATATATATATATATATATATATATATATATATTATAAGATGTACAAGTAAAACACTAATTGCTACTGTAAAAACGACTTTGCTACAGTAAAACACTATTTGCTACAGTAAACACTATTTGATGTCGACGAACTAGCAAACAAAAACAGAAAAGGCGGCCATGCGATCGCATGGCAAAAACACTGAAAACTCATGCGATCGCATGAGCTACAGTAAATCGAAAAGTACTATAAAATGTCAGTTTTGCTCGACGATTTTTCTCAATTCATTCTTATTCTGTACTTAAAATTTATATTTATAATTTTAATTATAATTTTAATTTTAAGTTTAATAATAATAAAGTATATTCGAGGGTATTTTTAATTCGGGTTTCAAACTGTTTTAAAATAAGGAAATATTGGGTATTGTTCGGGGTACTGTTCTTGAATCCAAGGCCAACCATACAGTCGTCTACCATCATTACGTCTACGCAATTTACCTACAATATTGAGTCTCAATATTGAATCGTGAGTTTATAGTCTCCCTTTTTAAATACTTTAAATATTTTTGGGCTGAGAATACATGCAATTTATTTTAAACGCGATAAGACACAAGTACATACTAAATTCTACACTGAGTTAAACCGAAAATCCCTTAGCTTTGGTAACTAGTAGCTGCCAGTACATAGGATATGGACTGGTGGGCGCGAATAATTGTATATGGATCCATAGGGCTTGACATCCCCGTCCGAGCTAGAGCGCTAGCCTTTTAACGGACATATGTTATTTGAGTTTAAGACACGTTGGTTTGCGTGTATTAAAACGAATGGGGTAATTATCATTATAGCGTTAAGTTTAGTTACTAGGATGCTCTGTTACGTAGAATCTATTGATAAACTTTTGATGAAATCTTGTGGTCTATTTTTATATATGTTTATGACTCGAGCAATTAAACCTATAACTCACCAACATTCGTGTTGACTTTTTAGCATGTTTTATTCTCAGGTCCTTAGAATGCTTCCGCTGTGATGTGCTTGTTGCCTGCATGGAGTCTCTCATGCTTTGTACAAAGTTTATTGCATTCAAAATAAAACTGCGTTGTGTAATAAATAATTGGACTGTGATGTCAACCTGTAAATCAAAGACTTATGTATTTCGGGGTTTTGCTTATACCTAAGCACTCGCCCACATGTTTATAACTTTTTATGTTTAGAAAGTCACTTATTTTAATGAATGCAATATTTTATCAAAACGTATCATATAGAGGTCAAAACCTCACTGTGGAATCAATGATTAACGTGCCGCGTCAATAGCGATTTTGACGGGTCGTTACAGTTGGTATCCGAGCTTGAGGTCATAGGGAACCAGAAATTACATTAGTGTGTTTAACTGGTAATTGTTAGGATGCATTAGTGAGTCTGGACTATGACCATATCTGTTTTTACTGATTTTTGCTTATCATTTGGTCAAAAACATTATATGTGATATATTTATATGCTAACGTAATTGTTGTTTCAATTATGTGATAGATGACTTCTTCTAATCCTATCATTTTGTACGACTCGGAATCAGATACTGAATCTATTCTATCCACAACTGAAAAGGGCGTTCCAATACCTATTAAAGAAGAAATTGTGTTAGCCTGGGAATCTCAACTCCCGGTAAACCCAGAGGAGGTTCCAGCTCCACCCAGCTTTAGTTTTCCGGAGCCACAGTATCGTTGGCATGGACCCATGATCTCTGGAGTAAACGAGGATCGTCCATTTCTAAACAAATATGGACATTGGTCCAGATATACCACCGACGGGCGGGTTGTGCCGATTACGCCTGGCAGATTTCGGTTCATGACCACCGGTACATATTCTCGCAGTTCGTCATCATATTCTCCTACACATGACTCAGACAGTTCGTCATCAGACGAAATCAGTAAGGAGGAGGATTTCGCTAATGAAATAAAAGAGGTCACTAAGGAGAAATTCCAACTTGCTATAGATAATAAAAACAACCACAATAATAAAAAGTCCTTAATTATTAAAAAGGAACATGACCATTCGATCCATAACCACCCTTATTGTATTAAACCCACTGAGGCAACGAGTACCTCAAAACCCCAACCAAAAATAAAATACACTGCCAGAATGTCTGTTGGACCATGTGCACACAAACAATTGGCAGAGAGAACCAAATGGGAAGAAGTTTTCGATAGTTCTGAATAAACGACCCCGCAACCATAAATCTTCCATGCGCTATTCTATTGCTTATGTGTGCTACTCTATCTTGTTATGTAAAATAAGCATATGTAAAATATCAGTATTGTATGGTATTGTATTATTTTGGTTTATTAATAATAAATGCATGGAATGATTATTTGTATTATTACTACTTCTTATTATTATTATTATTACATAATAATGTAGTAACTCGCTATAATTTTTCATAGTGGAATATTATTAGGATTTTAGTAGTTAATTCCTTGTACTAGCTATTATGTATGAACTTAACGGGTAGGTAATACCCTAGAAATAATTATAAAATGCTAATAAGAAGAAAAGGCTTTTATAATAATCGGTTCATATTATTAATATGCTACGATTAACTATTGACAACTCATTTTACCTATAATATTCTATATGATTAAATTATATCTGTTGTGTTTATTGAAGAAACATGTCTCAAATGTCGGATGCTGAGTTTGAGCAACTAGTCGAGAAACGTGTGAATGAAAGAATTGCTGCAGCCGAGGCAGCAAAAGCAACAGTCGAAGCAGCAGCCAAAGCAACAGCCGTAAACACAAACTCACGAAACGGATGCTCATACAAAACTTTTCAAGGATGCAAACCACAGACGTTTAGTGGAACCGAGGGACCAGTCGGTCTAACCCGATGGTTTGAAAAGATGGAGTCCGTTTTCAAAATCAGTAATTGTGCAAACAGAGACAAGTCAAAGTATGCTTCGTGCACGTTCCAAGATGGTGCACTTACTTGGTGGAACAATTATGCTAAAGCAGAAGGAATAGATATGGCATATGATATCTCTTGGGAAGAACTGAAAAAGATGCTAATCGAGGAGTACTGTCCTCGAAACGAGATCAGAAAAATGGAATCTGAGTTACGTAATCTGAAGGTTATCGGTGCGAATCTCAATAACTATGAAAAGCGTTTCATGGAACTAGCCTTGTTGTGTCCCGAATTGGTGCCAAACGAGAAACGAAAGATAGAAATGTATATTGACGGTTTATCGATCAATATCAAAGGAAATGTTACATCGTCCAAACCAAATACGATGCAGGAAGCCATGACAATGGCAGACCAACTCATGGACCAGATCACAGAGAGTTCGATTAAGGCACCAATTACCGAAGTCAAGACAACTGAAGGAAAAAGAAAATGGGAATACTATAAGGGCAAAAGTACTCACCTGAAGAAACAAGAAACTTTTAAAGGTAAACAAGATGGGGCAACTGCAAGTCCAAACTATAAGGGACCCCATCCGTTCTGCAAAAGATGTTACACACATCATGCAGGTTATTGCCAAGTGGTCTGTGATAAGTGCAACAAGAAAGGACATGTGGCGAAAGATTGTTATGCCACCGTTTCTGAAGTAAAGACAACATCGACCGATGTCAAGAAATGTTATGGATGCGGGAAGTCTGGTCACTTTATAAATCAATGCCCTGATAAGGAGAAGAACAAAGAACTCGCACGTGAGAGGGCATTTAATGTTAGTGCCAGTAAAGCACGTGAGGATCCTAATCTTGTCATGGGTACGTTTACCGTTAATAATCAACTAGCTTCTATTATGTTTGATACGGGTGCTGATAGAAGTTATATGTGTAAAGACTTTAGTTCTAAACTAAAATGTGCATCATTACCTCTAGACGATAAATATACTATTGAATTAGCTAATGGTAAACTGATAAAAGCCGATAAAATTTGCCATGGTTGCGAAATGAATCTCGCTGGTGAAACCTTCAAAATCGATTTGATACCCGTAGAATTAGGAAGTTTTGACGTAATCGTTGGCATGGACTGGATGTCCAAAACAAGAGCGGAAGTTGTTTGCGCTGAGAAAGCAATCCGCATCCCTCGTAAGGATGAAACGTCATTAATGATTTATGGGGAGAAGAGCAACTCAAAGCTGAATTTTATCAGCTGTATGAAGGCCCAGAAACTTATAAGAAAAGGTTGTTATGCTATTCTGGCACACGTAAAGAAGATCAATACTGAAGAAAGAAGCATTGATGACATGCCGGTTGTAAGAGAATATCCTGGAGTATTTCTAGAAGAATTACCGGGGCTACCTCCACAAAGATGTGTAGAATTCCAGATTGATCTCATACCAGGAGCTGCACCTGTAGCCCGATCTCCATATAGACTTGCACCTTCAAAAATGCAAGAATTACAAGACCAGTTGCAAGAATTATCGGACCGTGGATTTATTCGTCCCAGTTTTTCACCTTGGGGTGCTCCTATTCTGTTCGTCAAGAAGAAGGATGGATCTATGAGAATGTGCATAGATTACCGAGAATTAAACAAATTAACGATCAAGAATCGGTACCCATTACCGAGGATTGATGATCTGTTTGATCAATTGCAAGGATCAAGTGTTTATTCTAAGATTGATCTATGCTCCGGATATCATCAGCTGAGAGTGAAGGAAGAAGATGTTCCCAAAACCGCGTTCAGAACCCGTTACGGTCACTATGAATTTTTAGTCATGCCTTTTGGATTAACTAATGCTCCAGCAGTATTCATGGATCTAATGAATCGCATCTGTAGACCGTATTTAGACAAATTTGTCATTGTTTTTATCGACGACATATTGATTTACTCGAAGAACAAGGAAGAACATGAGCAACACTTAAGACTGGTACTAGAGATACTCAAGAAAGAAGAATTGTACGCAAAATTTTCGAAGTGTGATTTCTGGTTACAAGAAGTACAATTTTTGGGCCATGTTGTCAGTAAACATGGAATTAAAGTTGACCCTGCCAAGATCGAAGCCATTAGTAAATGGGAAACACCGAAGACTCCAACACAAATCCGTCAATTCTTAGGTCTTGCTGGTTACTACCGAAGATTCATTCAAGATTTCTCTAGAATCGTCAAACCCTTAACTGCATTGACTCAAAAGGGAAAGAAGTATGATTGATCCACGGAACAGGAATCCTCATTCCAGTTATTAAAGAAGAAGTTAACGTCTGCACCCATTTTGTCATTACCAGAAGAAAATGATGATTTCGTGATCTATTGTGACGCTTCGCGCCAAGGTTTTGGATGTGTATTAATGCAACGCACAAAATTTATCACATATGCATCACGACAACTAAAAATTCATGAAAAGAACTATACGACGCACGATTTGGAACTTGGAGCAGTAGTTTTTGCACTCAAAATATGGAGACACTATCTATATGGCACCAAGTGTACAGTGTACACCGACCATAAGAGTCTTCAGCATATTTTTGATCAAAAACAACTCAATATGAGGCAACGTCGCTGGGTAGAGTTGTTAAACAATTACGATTGTGAAATCCGTTACCACCCCGAAAAGGCTAATGTTGTAGCTGATGCCCTAAGTCGGAAAGAAAGAGTAAAACCTCTTAGGGTCCGAGCTTTGAATATTACAATTCGTACTGATCTCACAAATCAAATTCAAGCAGCACATTTAGAGGCTTTAAAAGCAGAAACCGAAAAAGGCGAAATGAGCAAAGGGTTAGAAAAACAACTTGAAGTAAAAGCCGATGGAACCCTGTATTTTGCTGGTAGAATATGGGTACCAAGACATGGTAACCTAAGGCAACTAGTACTGGATGAAGCACACAAAACGAGGTACTCAATTCATCCAGGAAACGGGAAAATGTACCACTATCTCAAGAAGTTCTATTGGTGGCCTAATATGAAGACAGAAATTGCTACTTATGTAAGCAAATGTTTGACATGTGCAAAGGTCAAAGCTGAGCACCAAAAGCCGTCAGGATTACTGCAACAACCGAAAATTCCGCAGTGGAAATGGGAAAGAATAACCATGGATTTCATTACGAAATTGCCAAGGACTGCAAGTAGTCATGATACTATTTGGGTGATAGTTGATCGTCTAACTAAATCAGCTCACTTCCTACCAATAAAGGAGACAGACAGTATGGAGAAATTAGCACCTATATTTGAAGGAAGTAGTTTCCAGGCATGGTGTACCCATCTCCATCATATCTGATCGCGACACCCGATTCACATCACGTTTTTGGCAATCATTACAAAAAGCACTGGGAACTCGATTAGATATGAGCACCGCTTATCACCCACAGACAGATGGTCAAAGTGAAAGAACAATACAAACATTGGAAGACATGTTACAGGCATGCGTGATTGACTTTGGAACCAGTTGGGATCGACACTTACCGTTGGCAGAATTTTCATACAATAACAGCTATCATACGAGCATCAACGCAGCGCCATTTGAAGCACTTTACGGTAGAAAGTGCAGATCTCCTATCTGTTGGAGTGAAGTAGGAGAAAGACAACTTACTGGACCAAAAATTATTCATGAAACCACCGAAAAGATCATTCAAATACAACAGCGATTGAAAACAGCCATGAGTCGCCAAAAGAGTCATGCTGATGTAAGAAGAAAACCGCTAGAATTTCAAGTGGGCAACAAAGTCATGTTGAAAGTGTCACCCTGGAAAGGCGTTGTATGATTCGGTAAACGAGGAAAGCTAAGTCCTAGGTACGTAGGACCCTTTGAAATCACCGAAAGAATTGGAACAGTTGCTTATCGATTAAAGCAACCGCAAGAACTTAGTAGTGTTCACGACACATTTCACGTGTCAAATTTGAAGAAATATTTAGCTGAAGAGGATGTCGTAATTCCTCTTGACGAAATACGAATCAATGATAAACTCCATTTTATCAAAGAACCTGTTGAAATCATGGACCATGAGGTCAAACAATTAAAACAAAGCAAAATACCGATAGTTAGGGTTCGTTGGAACGCTAGACGAGGACCCGAGTTTACTTGGGAATGTGAGGATCAAATGAAGCAAAAGTATCCACATTTGTTCACTGATATCGCTCATGAAACAGGTACTACTCAAAATTTCGGGACGAAATTTTCTTTAACGGGGAGGTACTATGATGACCCGAAAAATTTCGACTAATTTAAACCAATTCTCTATGTGATTTAATATTATGTAAATATACATATATATATATATATATATATATATATATATATATATATATATATATATATATATATATATATATATATATATATATATATATATATATATATATATATTATAAGATGTACAAGTAAAACACTAATTGCTACTGTAAAAACGACTTTGCTACAGTAAAATACTATTTGCTACAGTAAACACTATTTGATGTCGACGAACTAGCAAACAAAAACAGAAAAGGCGGCCATGCGATCGCATGGCAAAAACACTGAAAACTCATGCGATCGCATGAGCTACAGTAAATCGAAAAGTACTATAAAATGTCAGTTTTGCTCGACGATTTTTCTCAATTCATTCTTATTCTGTACTTAAAATTTTTATTTATAATTTTAATTATAATTTTAATTTTAAGTTTAATAATAATAAAGTATATTTGAGGGTATTTTTAATTCGGGTTTCAAACCGTTTTAAAATATGAAAATATTGGGTATTGTTCGGGGTATTGTTCTTGAATCCAAGGCCAACCATACAGTCGTCTACCATCATTACGTCTACGCAATTTGCCTACAATATTGAGTCTCAATATTGAATCGTGAGTTTATAGTCTCTCTTTTTAAATACTTTAAATATTTTTGGGCTGAGAATACATGCAATTTATTTTAAACGCGATAAGACACAAGTATATACTAAATTCTACACTGAGTTAAACCGAAAATCCCTCAGCTTTGGTAACTAGTAGCTGCCAGTACATAGGATATGGACTGGTGGGCGCGAATAATTGTATATGGATCCATAGGGCTTGACATCCCCGTCCGAGCTAGAGCGCTAGCTTTTTAACGGACGTATGTTATTTGAGTTTAAGACACGTTGGTTTGCGTGTATTAAAACGAATGGGGTAAATATCATTATAGCGTTAAGTTTAGTTACCAGGATGCTCTGTTACGTAGAATCTATTGATAAACTTTTGATGAAATCTTGTGGTCTATTTTTATATATGTTTATGACTCGAGCAATTAAACCTATAACTCACCAACATTCGTGTTGACTTTTTAGCATGTTTTATTCTCAGGTCCTTAGAATGCTTCCGCTGTGATGTGCTTGTTGCCTGCATGGAGTCTCTCATGCTTTGTACAAAGTTTATTGCATTCAAAATAAAACTGCGTTGTGTAATAAATAATTGGACTGTGATGTCAACCTGTAAATTAAAGACTTATGTATTTCGGGGTTTTGCTTATACCTAAGCACTCGCCCACATGTTTATAACTTTCTATGTTTAGAAACTCACTTATTTTAATGAATGCAATATTTTATCAAAATGTATCATATAGAGGTCAAAACCTCACTGTGGAATCAATGATTAACGTGCCGCGTCAATAGCGATTTTGACGGGTCGTTACACCGATCGACGGTACCCGGGAACACATCCATTCGGGCAGTGTTCCTGAGTAGAGATCCGTGAACGAATCCGGTAAAACCTCCCTATAAGGTCAATATATACCACCTTTATTGGTGTTCAATTGTTTTAAAGAAAATCATGTCATCCCTAAGGATCGAACCCATGACCTCTCCCTATCCCATGACACAAAGTACATGGGGAGAACCGTTGAGCTATGCCCGCAAGTTCTATGTATTTACATAATTAAAAACGCGTTGATGCGGGTGTCTTTAGATACACGTGGTTAGTACATAGTGTACCTAATGGCATGCGCGTTTTTAACGCCAGGAAGACCGCGTAAAAAGGGTGGACGGAACCATTGATATGATGTAGTTAGTTTGAATTGTTTATTATATGTGTATATATATGTTTGAAAGTCAGCCCGAAATGTTCAGTGTTTATTAAAAAGTATCCGTTCACGTATAGTTAGTTGCGTTGTGTTCGTAAAATTATTTCGAGTTGAACGGTTGTGTCGGAAAAATTTAACTCGCTGCGAGCGGGAATACATGGCTCGTTAAAGATTTTGGTTAAGTTCGTTTAAAGTTTTTTTTTTTTTTAATATAAAAATAATAGCTTTACGTATTATACCTCTGAAGAAGTTGCAGTTAGACCATAGTTTAGGGGGCGATTTTATAACTTGTTGGTTAAATGTCGTTTGAAAAACTTGGGATGGCAAAAACGACATTCTTTCCATCCCTTTTATTATATAAAAATAATAATAATAATGATGATATATAGAATAGAATAGAATGATCAGGGCCCGTCTCAATGATTTTGAAGGTCGTGTTCGAGACAGTAAATTGAGCTTCATTATAGACATTAAATTTTTTTCATACATATTAAAAGATAATACTGCTAAAATTATCAATGAAAAAAATTCAAAACAAAAAAAAAGAACGTAACAATTTATTTTATTCACAAATAATTGTCATTTCATTATAATTAAACCATTCTTTAATTAAAACTTCTCTCCTAGCATTTTTGGAAGCAACATTATCGATCAACTTTTTATAATCAACACTCCCTAAGATATCTTTCTCAATACCTACCATTGCCAAAACCATTAAGTCTTTCTTGTGACATTATATATTATACTAGTTTAATACCCGAAACTTTACGAGTTTGAAATTGAAAAAACTATTTGGAATCGTTATCATGGTAACAAATATATCGACAAGTAAGACATTGCACGATATACATCTATTTAAACGTAGTCCAGGTTTTTAAGAGTTGTTCCACGTAATTGATCAACATGTAGAAGTTGTGATGTGGTCCAGCGGTTGGTGGTCTGCCTCCTTTAGGGGAGGTCGGGAGTTCGACCCTCGTTGGCTACATATTTAAAACACAATTTCATCTCTGCCATGAAACATCCACTCATGACACCTTTCCCATATCGTTTGAGGGAGTAAAGGGGATGGCTTTTACTTGGCCGTGCTCTTGGATTGGTTTAAAGGTTTCCTCCCGGATAGCGATGGGGGCGGGGTTATTATCGCTGGATCGGCATAGTCGAAACGGGAGATGATCGCAACGGGTGGTTTAGTCCCCCTCGGGTGATCCGTGTAAAAATAATGCAATAATTTGTCAGATGTTCAATTATTAGTTTAACGTTGACCAGCCTGTAAAAATAATGCAATAATTGGTTAGATGTAAAATTTATAATTTTAACACTTTTAGTTAGCACACATTTCTCCTATGATACATATACCAACAACAAGTCATCAACCTATATCAAATAGTTAGCAGACAATTCGCTTAAAGTTGACTTTTTTGTTAGACAAAAAAAGTAAAAGAGTAGCAAAGCTTTTTTATATAAAGTACAGAGCTTATGTGCAGTTTCTTACGATCAGTAGCAAAGCTTTTAGTTCAAGCTCAGACTCAATCTAATTTAGACTTGAAGTAGAGTTTTTAACAAGTCGAGCTCGAGTAGCTCGGCTAATTTAAAGCCTAGTTTTCAGCGTTGGGCCAAACATTTAGGTAACTTTAATAAAAGAACGGCCGGAAAATTCAAATTTCCGAAAAACATCAACAACCTTTCCGGTCAATTATCATCATCTGCTTTATTCTTAATCATGAATACCAATCGTCAATTTAAACCTTCGTTTCCGAACTCAATTCCGATCAGTCCGGCATTCTTGCATCAGATTTCCAAACGTCACCCTAAACCAAATCTGGGTTTTCGCCCAAATCAGCCATCATTCTCTCGTAAATCCACTATTTTTGTAGGTGGAATCACAAAATCAACAAGTTTGGCCATCATCAATAACGCTTTCAAAATATTTGGTTTTATAAAAGGGTTCGGATGGAAACAGGGCAGGACATTTGTCTTCATTAAGGTTTATGAAGATAGAAGCTGCAACCAATGCTATAGAAGTCACGAATAAGGCAAAGTTCTATGGTAGGTTCCTTTCTGTGGGGTACGCTAAACCAGACATGATTGGAGTTGATTATAAGCAAACTAACGCTACAACTAATTCCGGAAAGAAGAGGACGGAAATAAAGTTAACCGTCGAGAAAGATGTTCAAAACAGGATGAATATGGCTGCTTTAATAGTCGACAAACCCCAATCCAATCTGAAAAGTTGTTTAATTGGTTAAAAACAAGAGAAGCGTCCAATAATTCTGCTGTAACGTGGGGAAGTTATGGATTTATTGTTGAGTGCAGAGATTCAGAAAACTTCAAAAGAATCAACTCAGGTCGACATTAAGCAACTTAGAATTTCTTAAAGTCCAACCTATGGTACAACGTGCTCTCAAATTCTCTAGATTCGCTCGTCTTGAAATTCGTGGGTGTCCGGTCGAATGCTCTTCTATACATTCTTTGAATCTCATTGTTGGTGAGGTAGGAGGTTAAGTGATCCATGTTGATTCCAAATCCTCCCAATTGAAGAACGCTAAATCACTATTTGTAATGGCCGAACTCAGTGATCCTGCTCCCATTAAACAGTACGTTCAAGTCAAAGTATCTTCGAATAGTTCTTGTAAAGTCTGGGTTCATGAAGTGAAAGTGAAAATCAATTTGGAAGAGATCTTAGATGAAGAAATCAAGCAGCATAACATGGTGATTCAAGGGTTCACGAGGGTTGACCCGACGTTAAATGAAAAGAGTGCTAACGAGGATGAGGAAAATAACGGTGATTGTTCTTCACCGGAAAAAAAGTCATGTTTTCGGCTGACGGTGGCTCCGGCGAAGCTACACTTTCGATGATAGAGTCAAGGACTGAGTTGTCTAATACGGGTGCAATGGGTACAAAGGAATTATTCAACACCCCTCTCTCTTCCAAAGAGGGTAATAAAAAAAATGAAGAAGGGCACCTTACACTAGAAAAGGGGGACAATGTTATGGCACAACAAGAAAGCATGGGCAGTAAGTTCAAAAATATCTTATCTCCTTTTCCTGATTTGGGTAATGTTGACATTTGTTGATTATAGTACTCACTTTGACCTTGAGCATTTATCCCAAAATAATAGTGTTGACTTAGGCATTTCAAATTTTCCACCTCTATCCTCCGTTACACGTGCACAAGTACCCAACACAAAAGCAACTAATCCCATAACCCATTATGATCAAACTTCAATTAATAATCTTCCTGTTAGTGATCAAAAATTAAGGGCATGTAGTGATTTATCTTGTAATAATGTTTGTGACGAGATTCGAAAAAGAGGTGCTAATACTAAGTTGTCGAAAGATATTAGTTCCCAAGGGCCTGGTGACACTTTAGAAGCTACAAATCAAGTTGCAAAAAGCCCCAACTCAAACATTAAATCCCTTCTCTTCGAAACCATAAGTGAAATACGTAGTAGGAAAAATAAGGGGGCCGAAACTTATTTGGATCAAGTTTTCCATGGGGTTAAATCAGAAAAAAAGAAAATTGGTAACGGTTCATTCAAAGAAGAGTTATTAAAGTTTGGAAGTGTTATGGATAAGTTGGCGGCCGTGGAGTTGCCAAAAAGATTGTCAAAAGCATGAGGCTAGCCTCATGGAACATCCAAGGCCAAGGTAATATAAATAAAGGTCAAATGGCGGGGGATATGGTTAATCATTTTCATATTCAATTTGTTTCGGTTATTAAATGTTTAGAATCCTTTAATAGAAATTTCCTTTGGGATGGGGATTGTTTGAAAAAGAAAACGTCTTTAGTAAAGTGGGAAACGGTTTGCCTTCCAATAGAGGCGGGCGGTTTAGTTGTGACGCCTCTTTGGTCAAAAAATCTTGTTCTCCTAGAAAAGTGGTGGGCTAAGTTAAATTCTAACAAAAATCATGTTTGATTAGCGTTGATTTGCTTCTTTTGGACGATCCTTTACCGGTGAGGACGAGATCATATGGATTCCCTCGGTTTCGAGGATTTTTAACGTAGCCGAGGCTATGAGATTGCTAGTTATTTTGGATAATTCCCATTTACCGGATTGGAAAAATCTAGTTTTGAATAATCGGTTTCCCTCCAAAATCTTCATTTTTCATTGGTTGGCGTGTAATCATAACATTCCGGTAAAAGCTACTCTCATTAGAAGACATATCTTACCGGCTAATATTTCTTCACTTTGTGTTTGGTGCAACTCAGAGCCCGAAACCGTTGATTATTTGCTAATTCATTGTTCTTGGTCATATAGTATTTGGTCCGCCCTCTTTAATTGGTGGAACGTTCGATGGGTAACCCCTAAGACTATCCTAGAGTGTTCGGGCGATTCGTTCTATGAAATGGGTATTGGCGACAAAAAGTTTTGGAGGTTGATTGTTCCGGCAACGTTATAGGCCATATGGTTAGCAAGAAACGAATTCATCTTTAACGACAATTAAACGTGTTGGAAAGCTATTGTTTATCAAATCAAGCTTAAAGTGTTCTCGTGGGCGACTTATTATAAGTTATGTTATAGTCACCAATTTTATGTTTGAGATTGCAATCACGGTATTTTATATATTTCGGCTTAAGTCTATAGCATTATTTTCTTTGTATCTTAGCCGAAAGCTTTATTTTATTTTGTAATCGTTCACTTCATCAATTTGATGAAGGTTTTTAATATAATGAATCTTTTTCGCTGAAAAAAAAGTAGCAAAGCTTTTATATAATGTGCTCGATGGTGAATATGAATTTAAGAATGTTTACTGTTTATGTGACGCCCCGTACAAAATCGACGTGTACGAATCATCAACAACAGGATCAATACAAGGTCAAACACTATATGCTGTTTGAAAACGAGTTTTGCATTCATGAAAAGATAACTTCAATTGTTTTACAAAAGATAACGTGACACAAAGGTCGTTACAAAGCCATTATTGAAAATAATATAAGTTGCGAATGCAAAATAAAAGTTCCATGATTGAGGCATCTCTAAGTAATGCAGCGGAAGTCTAACACAGCAAGTCTGTAACAGCAAGTTTATAACACCAAGACAGCAAGTCTAACAGCGGAAGCAACAACGTCTAAGCACCTGAGAAATAAATGCTTAAAAAGTCAACACGAATGTTGGTGAGCTATAGTTTGTTTGTATTCAGTAATGTAATGTAGGCCACGAGATTTCAGTGCTTCAACCAGCAGTTTAAATTAGTATTTCAAATCAGTATGATAAAGTATATGCTTATCCGTGGGCACCCGGTAACTAACTTAACGTAATATTACCCCCTAAAAGTACATTTGGTGAGTGCGTAAGTTTACGAAGTATTAAACACCCGTTAAATACTAGCGCGACTAGCCCGAGTGGGGATGTCAAACCCTATGGATCCATATCTAAGATTCGCGTTCACCGGTTCAAAAACCAATGACTAAACGTTACCGAGCTAAGGGGAAAGTTTATGCCGTTGTATAACCCACACATATATAAAGTTTAAGTACTTGTGCCTAGTAAGTAAAACGTAAAAAGCGCATGTATTTTCAGTTCCAAAATAGTTAAAGTAAAAAGGGATGCTATAACTCACAGTGAATAAGCAGTAAAAGTCGTCACGAAAGTGTGCAAGTAGTAAGTCGGTCCGAAAGGTCGTCAACCTAAGTCAAAGGTTACTAGGTCAGTATGTTATCCTCATAAGTTCTAATAGTGCATAAAATAAGTTTAAGTGTCATCATCAGCATCATTCATCATCGTAAAAGCTAAGTAAGTTTAACAAGTATAGAGGTCGAAACAATAGGCTGATTTTGATCAGCTGCTACGGCCTCTACGTAAATCGAAAAGACGCAAAATCAGTGGCTATGGCTCCGTATGGGAGTCCTCTAGTTGCTGACCAATTTCCAGAACCAAACTAGTCCTCGTTTGACCGTGGCGACGGTTTAAGTGCGAGTAGGTCAGAAATTTCAGCACAACGTTACAACGGCGTAGTGACTTTCGGAGGGCTATAAATCCTAAACCGTATGTCGGATTCAGTCGAGGCCTAAACGAAAAGTCATCTACTCGAAACGAACTAACTGAAAATCAATTTTCCAGAAGTCCAGGAATCTGATCAGATTCCGAAAAACAGTAACAAGTGCTCCGGTGGGGTTCTTGGTGCTTGATGCTCATCACGGTTCTCATCCTTGATGCTTGTAGCTTCAAGTGTACAACTCGTTGATGGGTTAGCATCACCTTGACCAAGATTCTACCATCAACACACAATATGTTAAGACCAAGTAAGAACACAACTCATTTAAGAGTCTTAGATGGATGCTGAACCAAGGTTACATCATATCCTTAGTCTTAACACAATTACAAGTTCCATTTACAACTAAAGCTACAAACTTTACTTCAATCAAACAAGTATGAACATAATCTAAATCAAATAAGGTGATGGAACCCTAAGCTAGAGAGCTTGGATCCTTTTCACACAAGTTATAAGATTACAAAGCTAGAAAGCTTGAACCTTTGGTGTTCTTGAAGACCTTGAAGTATAAAGCTTAGATCTTTAAGTTACATGAAGACCATAAACACAAGTTTTGATCTTTATAACAAAGTAATGAGATCATAAGTTAGAAAACTTAGATCCAACAAAAGATATGAAGATTCAAGCTAGAAAGCTTGCATCTTGGTTGTTCTTGAAGATCTTGAAGCATAAAGCTTGGATCTTTAAGTTACATGAAGATTACAAACACAAGTTTGAATCTTTATAACAAAATAACAAGATTAAAGTTAAAAGATTTAGATCTACAAAGTAGGTGAAAATTCAAAGCTAGAAAGCTTGAATCTTTCATGTTCTTGAAGGATTCAAATCCATGTTTGAATCTACAAGATGTAATCAAGATCAAAGCTAAAAAGCTAGACCCTTAGATGATGAAGATGAATTTGAAAATGATAAGAGAAGAAGAAGAAATTCAAAAACTTACAAGTTTTAGAGTGAGAAAGACTAGAGAGGAAATAAGAGAGTAAGTGTGTGTGAAATGTAAATGAGAGCAAGTGTAAAATGGATGGAATGAGGCTTGTATTTATAGGTGAATGAGGTGAGGGGAGGAGGTATGTGGCCGTGATTTTCATGGGGGGACAAGGGGGACAAACTTTTATTTTTTGGTTAATGGTTGTCTAAAGTTGGTGCTTATGTTAGGATCCCATGCAACATTAAGGATAATACTTGACATAAATGCTAGTATGTTCCCTCTAATAAATGGGCATTTATCTTACTTATTAATGGGTCACTAGCTATTAATAATTGGGCTAATTAAATAGTCCACTAACTAGTGTAGGGTGGGCTAAGGCCCAACAAGGTAGAAAGTCCAACAAGACTAACTAGTAAGCATAAGTAAATTACTACGCGTAATTAAGCATCCAAAAACCCAAGTAATTATTATTATGAAATAATAATTAAGATTTCGTAGTCATAATATTCTGATTATGGCAAAAGTTAAACGCGTACGCAGTACGCAGTTTGTTCGTAACGTCAAGTGACACTAACGGTCATAAAGGCTTCCGGTGATCAAGTTAAGTATCCTACGTACTTAAAGGCATGTTTTAACATATAAATGAAAGTAATCCACGTGTAGTAAGATTCCAGAGTATAAAATAGCACAGTACGCACAAATACGCAGTTTCGCCAAAGCACAAAGCACAAAAGCAAGTCGAAAAAGCCAGGTCGTTACATTACCCACCTGTTAAAAAAAATTTCGTCCCGAAATTTTGAGGAGTGACCAACAATGGTACCGTTTTTGAATAAGAAGGAGCGTATCGAAGTTCTGAGAGACTCGAGGGCTCAGAAGTGAGTTAATTGCCTTGAAAGGTACTTCGGCGTATAACAGTAAGAAAATGTATATGCCATTAATTAAGTCTCTTGTCCTAAGAGATCAACAAATTGATTTCGTTTCTGGTTAACATGTGTATGCCATCTGAATATATACCCACAAAAGGAAAGATGATGTTTTTAGCCTTACAGGCATCTTTAGTAAGCTGGATGCATGAAATGCATCATGAACGTTACCAAACTCATCTAAAACATTAAGCGCTTATGTCGCAATACAAAGCTGACAGGTAGGATGGAAAACATGGTGATCATAACCATGCGATTTGATGCATGGATAGTGTTAGCAACGGATTTTACTAATCCCTTAATTTCGGAAGGAGACCATAGGCATAAAGAACTCGATATTTAAGAACAATTTATTTGACTATATGAATTGAAACTTTTGCTGAAAGTGACTAATCGGACTTATATGCAATGCAAGCCATAATTATTTATAGTGCCTTCAGGACGGTCTGAACGAACAATGAAGGATATCACCCAGTTTACCATGCTGCAGGTGAACTTATCCTTAGATGGAATGAAAGCACAGTTCCATAATGTAACTTTATCCATTCAGTTACATGTTGAAGTTAGGGTTAACATTAACTAGAACAACATATAGTTGCAACTAACGAAGGAAGGAATGTGTAGAGTAACCATATCCGTGTTACAGACGTTTTAAGCAGTCCCTTCCAAGAGGATAAAAAGATTCATAGATTCCTAAAGTATGTTACTTTACATTTTTGAAAGAGAATCACACAAAAGGTGTGATCTTTGAACCAGGGTGAACTCCTTGAGCGGTTTGTTCTGAATTTATCCTTATACTTAAGGGGATGCGCGGACGAGAAGATACGTGGATCCTTGGTCATAAAGAACGGTTTACTCTAAGTGAAATGAATCTCAAAAACGATTCCTTGTACCTCAACCTACTGATTCATAGAGATGATGTTTACGAGGATGTTGCGATTAGCCGTGAAATATTGAGAATAGAAACCCACCTAGTGCCCTTCCTACAATGGGGTGACCACTGAGTGTACCTCAGAAAACTGATTTATCGGCCCGCATTTTTGTCGTGTCTAACCTTAAAAGGAACATTTTATGAGCGCAAATACTTCCTAACGAATTTTATAAAAACTGCCATCCAAAGTGGCTCAAGAATTTTTAACAAAGATCTTAATAGTAAGCTCCATCCCTAACGGAGTGCAAGAAGAAGTGTGATCCATACATGGTGTAGTCTAATACGAAAACCTTTAATAAAATCAACCAAGGAAGTTTTGAAAAACCTTTAAACGTTTGATGTGACAACATAAACGGAACAAAGTTTTTAGTAAAGTTAGAAGTACGTACAACGTGTACCATTTTGCACAAAACTATTCGACTTAAGTTAAACAACTTAATAAAGGAGCAATTTTTAAATACTTTGAAGGTATGACTTAGTATGTACTAACCTAAAATAAGTAAAGGTAAATTTATTAACTTAATTATATACATACATATATGATTTTATAAATCGCATAAGTGACAGAAAAATTTTATTACTTTCATTTGTCCATAGATCTCGCGAGGACCGCACAAATAAACGTGTAAAATTTTTGATAAACATAGTTTTTTGTATTTCAGAGGTTACGAGTTGAAAAAGGTCGAGTGAAAAATCTTTGAATCATCGGTTGTCATGTTACTAGGTAATCAAAACTAATGGATTAAATGTAGTTTTGATGATTATCAGGGACTTAAGTCTTTGGCCCAAAAATGTTCGCGTGCGAAGTCGTTGCTAAAAAGTGAGGTATGAAGGATAGAGTACGAGGATGAGAAGTTAATCGCTTTTTGACTTTGCAAGATGCCAAACAGGTTATGACTAACATTAAAGTCGGAATACTGATGATGTTAATATCGCTAGATGAGAATCTCTTGGAATAAGTCAGGACTTCGAGTTATGTAAGAAAGAGCATCGTTCCAACAAACGTGGCAAATAAGATCCTTAGGGTAACGCAATAATTTTGAATGGTTTAAGTGTTAGTTGATGCCCGAAGGCTCTGCAGGACGTGGTAGTAAGTGCCTTCATCACATACACACACACATGAATCTCTCAATTTCGACAGTTGTAAAGTCTTCATGATGACTTGGATACGAATAAGCAAAGAAAAATTTTATATAATAAGCAATGAAAGTTTTATAGAAACCGTTTTAGGTGACAGTGTAAGAAAAGAAACGAAGTTCTTAGTAAACTAGGGTTATGTACAACATGTACCATTCAAAGTGAAATATCTTTTGAACAAAAGATTTGATTTGTAAATGCGAAAGTAAAATTTCATATGTATTTGTCAAAATAAGTAATCATTTACTTTATTTTATATAACATATACGATTTCAAAAATTTGCACGAATGGCAAATAAAATAAATTTACTTTTATACAACTTTGAGAGGATCGTACAGTAAAATAGTGTGTGAAAATTTTTTTGGTAAACAAAATTTTCATATTTCGGAGGTTACAAGTTGGAAAAAGATTGACGAGTATTGAGTAAAAGACTTTTGAAACTTTCGGGTGATATTTGAGCAAAAATGTTACGAGGTAATGAAAACTATTGAATTTAAATGTGGTTGATGACTATTAGTAGAGCATAAGTCCTTCGACCAAAAATGCTTAAGTGTAAAGTTGTTGCTTAAAAGTGAGATACGAAAGGGAGAGTATGAGGATGATAATTAACTATCCATTGATTTAGTAAATTTCGAACAAGTATGACTAATATCGAAGTAAGAAGGATGATGGTGTGTTTATCATCAATTAAAAAATCTCTCGAAATAAGTTAGGATTCAGAGTCGCGTAAGAATGAGTATCAAATAAGATTCTTGGGTAGTCCTTAAGATAGAATTTGAATCGCCGAAGTGTAACGTCCTCCCAATAGGGTCTGGAAGGAACGTCACTAATATTAAAACATACCAACATATTATAATAAACGAGAACAATACTAAATGATGAATTTAACTTTAATGAGTACGCAGCGGAAAATGAAATGTCGTTACAATGACAGGAATAACAATAACGTAAATGTTCACATGCAGAAGTAATAAATGCGATATCTCTTGATCCTATGTCCAAGTAGCATCACACAAGCAGTAAGTATAAGAGCTTGAATCAAACAGCACCTGAGACAAAACATGTTAAAGTGTCAACCAAAAAGGTTGAGTGAAGTTCATAGGTTTAACAAAAAGTTTGTCGTTGTTTTAGACCACAAGATTTAGTTTGTAAAGTTGATCTCCCGCAGGATCAAAAAGTTATGCCAATGCGTGATATTTAGACTAAACGTTTAAGTTTGCCCCATGACAAGTTGTGTCTGTCCTTGTCTGTTTAATTTCATTATTAAGTAATACAAAGACTTAGTCAAATGTATCGGGGACGTTACTCCCGATAGGCCTACCCCCAATAATTAAGCATGCAGCAGTAATTAAAAATATCACTGTAGGGACTTAGTCGGACATAGCCGGGTATAGCATAGTTTAACAGTTTGGTACTTGTGTCTAAATTGTAAAAAGTAAAAACAGCATGTGTCTCACCCCAAGTAAAGTAAGTAAGTTTGCTAGCAATAAAGAGGGGCTATGAATTCACCTTAGTAAGTAGAGAGAGGGTTATTCTTCGGAATAGAGAGTTGAACGAGTGAGCAGGAAAGTCAACCTATTGACATTTAAGAGTAGTTAAGTGTTTTGCCCATGTTTAAGTTTAAGTATGTGTTTAAATATAGTTTGTTTTACTAAGTTTCTATTCCTAATAAGTTTCTACTTTTAGAAAGTTTCCATTTTTAGAAAGTTTCTTATTTTAGTAGGTACCTTATTCTAGTAAGTTTCTATGACTAGAGAGTTTCTACTTAAAGAGTGTTTTCCATTTTAGGATACTTGTCGTATTAGATAAGCTTCCAATCATCCCTTTCCCTTCGAATGGCCAATTCAGATCTAGGGGCTTGAGTTATAGGACCCTTTAAATCGGAAATCCAAACCCTCTGCCTAGAATCTCGTAGAAACCATTCGTCAAGAAAGTTCGAAGATCTATACATCTCTAATACATATCCCAAAATGTTTTTATGTTACAATATAAGTAGTAGGTTATAGGTGCTAGTAATAGTAATAGTGTATACATGTTATTTATTTTATTTTTAATTGCATATAATTTATAACATTATTTACATGTTTCGGTAAAAATAATAACCGAAGTAAAAAGTAAAAAGTAAAAAAATAAAAGTAAAAAGTAAAAATAAAAAGTAAGAAAAGAATACTTACTAGTAGTAATTTTTCAAAGAGAGAATGAGAGAAATTTTGGTGTGAGTTTGAATGAGAAATGAGGGGTATTTATACTTGAAAAAATTAGGTAAAAAGAATAAAATAATTAAAAGAAAAAGAAATATTTTAATTCTTAATGGGATTTTAAAATTAAAAAGCATTAAATGTTAGGTCATTGGATAATGCACAAAATAAAATAATAAAAGTAGTTTTTCCATTATAATTTTTAATTAAAAAGTAATTTATTTTTTTATTTTTTAATTCATTTATTTTAAGGATTTCTTTTTTTTATATATAAATAAACAAATTGATTTAGTGCTTTTTCCAAGAGTATTTGTCAATAATATATTTTTTTTAATAAATACAAATTTTGCATAAAAATAATAAATAATTCGGTATTTTGTATTTTTAATAATAATTATCATAATTATTAAACTATAGTTTTAGTAAGTTTGTAAATATTATTACATTTATATATAATTGGATTTATTATATAGTTAAATACATAATACATTAACTAAATAATAAAAGTGATACAAAGTTTATATACTTAGTTAAATTATGTCAAATTATATAAATTAATAATATATTATTTATTTAAGCGTACATTGTTGACTAAAAATTACTATTCAGTCAATATTTAATTGTATATAACAACCCTTAATACATATAGTCAGACAGATAACCCTAGGGTTAATTCAGTAAATTCAGTACTTTCAACATGACTTTGTCACCAACTTGGAATTCCAAATCTTTCCGACCTTTATTAGCATGGCTCTTCTGTCGGCTGCGGGCAGTTTCTATTCGTTTCTTAATCTGAACTATCTTTTCGGTTGTCTCGTGTATGATTTTAGGACCAGTTAACTGTCTGTCCTCTAATTCATCCCAGCACAGTGGGGATCTACATTTTCGTCCGTATAAGGCCTCAAAAGGTGCAGCCTTAATACTTGAGTGGTAACTATTATTGTAAGAGAATTCAACCAAAGGCAAATGTCTATCCCAGCCTTTGCCGAAGTCGATAACATAAGCGCGAAGCATATCTTCCAATGTTTGAATGGTTCGTTCACTTTGACCATCGGTTTGCGGATGATAAACAGTACTCATGTCGAGTTGAGTTCCAAGAGCAGTTTGTAAGGATTTCCAGAATCTGGAAGTGAATCTACTGTCGCGATCGGATATGATTGATATAGGAACACCATGACGAGAGACAATTTCTTTGATATACAGTTGTGACAATCTCTCCATCTTGTCGGTCTCCTTGATCGGTAAGAAATGAGCAGATTTAGTAAGACGATCTACTATGACCCATATAGTATCATTGCCACTAGAAGTCTTGGGCAATTTAGTAATAAAGTCCATAGCGATACATTCCCACTTCCACTTCGGAATATCGGGTTGTGTCAACAGACCAGAAGGCTTTTGATGTTCAGCCTTGACTTTCAAACAAGTGACACACTTACTAACATAAGTAGCAATGTCGGCTTTCATATTAGGCCACCAGTAGAATTTCTTCACATCGTGGTACATCTTACTGGAACCCGAATGAATAGAATACCTAGTCTTATGCGCTTCATCCAAGACTAGTTCACGGAGATTACCGAAGCGAGGAACCCAAATTCTGTTGCCAAAGTACCGTGTACCATTAGCTTTCACTTGGAGTTGGCTCTCGAAACTGATAGGTCCTTCACCTTCGATAAGTGTTGGTTTAATAGCTTCCAGTTGAGCTTCGCAGATTCGTGATATAAGATTTGATTTAATTTTCAGGTTTAAGGCATGAACACGTTTAACATCGTCTTTTCGACTAAGGGCATTGGCAACTACGTTTGCCTTGCTAGGATGATATTCCATCTTACAGTCATAATCGTTCAATAACTCGAGCCATCGACTTTGCCTCATATTCAGCTGTTTTTGATCAAAGATGTGTCGAAGACTTTTATGGTCAGTGTACACCGTAAACTGGGTACCATATAGATAATGTCTCCATATCTTTAATGTAAATACCACGGCACCTAACTCAAGGTCGTGTGTG
Organism: Rutidosis leptorrhynchoides; assembly: GCF_046630445.1. NCBI lineage: Eukaryota > Viridiplantae > Streptophyta > Magnoliopsida > Asterales > Asteraceae > Rutidosis > Rutidosis leptorrhynchoides. Next base: position 651,937,180 of record NC_092333.1, read on the forward strand.
GTATAGTTCTCCTCGTGTTTCTTCAACTATCTAGATGCGTAGGCAATAACCTTTTCACGTTGCATTAAAACACAACCAAAGCCTTGCTTTGAGGCATCGCAGTAAACAACAAAATCATTAGTACCTTCAGGTAAAGATAGAATCGGGGCTGTGGTCAACTTCTCTTTCAGAATCTTGAAAGCAGATTCCTGTTCTTCGGACCACTCAAACTTCTTCCCTTTTTGAGTTAGTTTCGTAAGAGGTTTGGCAAGAAGGGAAAAATCCTTTATGAATCTCCGATAATAACCGGCAAGTCCCAAAAATTGACGAATATGCTTCGTAGTCTTTGGTATTTCCCAGTTCTGGATAGCGGTAATCTTAGCTGGATCGACATGTATTCCATTATGATGTTTTAGCAGAGTAGTATATAAAATAGCTTATATTTTTACAGGAAATACTATTAAATACGATACAATTTTACACAAGATATTTATTTATTTAGAGAATGGATATACTTAAACCTTGCTACAACACTTATAGGCAGTGTACCTAATCGTACAGTAGTGTAGTTTTTAGTAAGTCCGGTTCGTTCCACAGGGAATCTTTTTAAACAAAGCTTAACGCTATATTAGTTTACTTTTATAAAAATACAAATATATATATAAGTAATATTATTATTATAAAGGGGGGTTTTTACCGTTTAATGACCGGTTTGTCGATTTTAAAACTTTAGTCGCCGTTAAAACCAAATGTAAAATAATAAATAGATACAAGACTTAATTTAAAGCGTAAAGTAAATAACGATAATGAAATTGCGAATAATAAAAGTGCGATAAAATAAACTTGCGATAATTAAAAAGTACGATAATTAAAAGTGCAATTAAATAAAATAACAATAAAAATGCGATAATTAGAAGTGCAATTAAATATAAAATAAAGGAAATTAAATATGAAATAAAAGAATTATGCTTATTTAAACTTCCGTAATCATGATGTTTGACGTGTTGATTTTAGTTTTATGCCCATGGGTTAATTGTCCTTTGTCCTGGATTATTTAATATGTCCGTCTGGTTTTTGTCCATAACAGTCCATCAGTCATAAATATAAAGTGCGAGTATCCTCGTCAAATTATCCTTATACCCGAAGTTAAATATTCCAACTAATTGGGGACTTAAACTGTAACAAGATTTTAATACTTTGTTTAATAATTATACCAGGATGTCGACTGAGTATAATCCAAGGTTTTAATATTTTGTTATCAATTATACGAAGTGTCCTTGTACATAATTTCACCCCTGTTTTAATTATTCTAGTGGCTATTAATCCATTCCCGTGTCCGGTTAAATGAACGATCATTCGTACATATAAATACCCCGCCCATCGTGTCCGATCGAGTGTATATGGTAATTTATAGGGACGCCCAATTGTAAATCTTTATATTAACATTAACAAACTATCATTTAGTTAAACAAATATAAAGCCCATTAATAGCCCATAGTCTAATTTCCACAAGTGTCGTTCTTTTGTCCAAACCCCAATTATGGTACAAAGCCCAATTACCCAATTTTAGTAATTAGCCCAACATCATGATTACTTCGGATTAAATAAGCATAATAATAACTTAGCTACGAGACATTAAATTAAAAAGGTTGAACATAACTTACAATGATTAAAAATAGCGTAGCGTTACACGGACATAATTTCGACTTACACCCTTACAACATTCGCTAACATACCCTTATTATTAGGATTAAAATTAAAATTAAAATTAAAATTAAAATTAAAATATAAATTATATATATATATTTTACGTATATAGATAGAGAGATGGATATATGATGGATGTAAAAATGATCAGAATTCGGTTGGCTTTATAAGGAGTTTCAAACTTTGGGGCTCCGCGACTCGCGGCATTTTTTGCCTTCAAACTCCGCGAGTTGCGAAGTTTGTAAATACAGCTCACCAGCTTTTGGCTCTTTGTTTGCCGACGGTTTTTATTTATTTATATAATATATAAATAATTATAAGAATTATTTAAATATTATATTATATTTATGTGCATAGTTGACTTGTAATTTTTAGTCCGTTGCGTCGAGCGTTGAGAGTTGACTCATGTTCCGGTTTCGGATTTTTGAACGTCCTTGCGTACAATTTAATATCTTGTACTTTGCGTTTTGAATCTTGTACTCTTGTAATTTCGAGACGTTTCTTATCAATAATTGGAACCTCTTTGATTGTCTTTTGTACTTTTGAGCTTTTTGGTCGTTTGCGTCTTCAATTCGTCGAATCTGTCTTTTGTCTTCACCTTTTATTATTTAAATGAATATCACTTGTAAATAGAACAATTGCAACTAAAAGCTTGTCTTTCTTGAGGAATAATGCTATGAAATATATGTTCGTTTTTAGCATTATTCCAAAATTCAACTCTGGTGCAGTTCAAAATTTGACGTTTTTATTATTTTTTTTTTATATTTTTCTGTTTTAAAATCTAAATATTTGTATAATAAAAACTTGTAAGTATTATTGGATACTTGTTGATTGCTAGGACCTTGTTGGTTGTTGTATGAAATATTTCTGTTATAGTTCTGGTTTTGATTGTAAATCGGTCTTGGCGGTTGATAATTATTCTGATAATTATTTCCAGGCCTTTGGTTTATGTATGAAATATTCTCTCTTTGTTCCATTGTTAATTCAATACTGAGACAATCTTTTGTCAAATGTGGTCCTCCACACTGCTCACAACTAATTCGTATTGAGTGAATATCCTTAGTCATCTTTTCCATTCGTCTCTCGACAGCATCTATCTTTGCAGAAATGGAATCTAAGTCATGGCTAGAATCGGCTCTAGCTGCTTTAGATGATCTAACGATATCTTTTTCTTGGTGCCACTCACGTGAGTGGGAAGCAGTGTTATCAATAATTTTGTAAGCATCAGTTTCGGTTTTCTTCATAATAGAACCACCAGCTGCTATATCTATGTCTTTCCTTGTAGTGATGTCGCATCCTTGGTAGAATATTTGTACTATTTGACAGGTGTCTAAACCATGTTGCGGACATCCTCTTAACAACTTTCCAAATCTAGTCCACGCCTCATATAGAGTTTCATTTGGTTTCTGTGTGAACGTAACAATTTCTGCTTGAAGTCTTACGGCTTTAGATGCAGGAAAGAATTGTTTAAGAAATTTTTCAACTAAAACATCCCATGTCTCAATCGCCCCTTCAGGTAACGATTCCAACCAATCTTTGGCTTCTCCCTTTAAAGTCCAGGGAAATAACATGAGATATATCTGTTCATCCTCCACTTCTCTTATTTTAAATAGTGTGCAGATCCTATTAAAGGTACGTAGATGTTCATTTGGATCTTCCTTCGGCGCACCACTAAATTGGCATTGATTAGTTACCATGTGTAGAATTTGTCCTTTGATTTCATAATCTGGCGCATTAATGTCTGGATGAGTAATTGCGTGACCTTGGCCAGTGCGTTTAGCTCTCATTCGGTCTTCCATACTTAAAGGTTCCAGATTCTCCATAATTGAATTTGTTGAATCGGAATCACTAGAGGATTCTGATTTAATGGTTCGTTCCTCAACAATCTCTGTTTGAATGATTGGTGGTTCCGGAGGAAAGTTTAGTGGTTCAGGATCTACGAATCGTTCCTGAATATTCTCCGGATTCTCAATTGTGAGGTCGGGTTCAAAAAATGGATTATCGGAAATTTGAACTGGAGTACTTGGTCGACTGGATGACGATTCTAAAGAAAAATCAACGGCAGTAATATTTGCTAAATGTCTTGATCTAGTTACAGGTGGTGAACGTACAAAAGGTGGTGAACGTCTTGCTCGGTGCATTCACTGAATATCCTATTAGTTTTTAAAAGGAAAGAAAAATTATAATAAGTTATCCAATCAATAGACTTTTCTGATTTTGCCCACGTTTCGAATAGCTAAAAGATGCAGCAGAGGGGCAAGATTCGTTTGGTCTCAATATAATTGAGGACTGTTTGGCTCCAATAATCCGGTCCACGTACAAATCCAACTATTACTACGAACCAGAAAATTTTGATGTCTATCAATTTAACCACTTAAAATAAATTTTCGTAATTTTAAGAAATTTAGATAAGAAGTAGAATAAAAATCTATGTCCTAAAACTAGAATAGCGAGAAATAAGAAAGAAAAAGAGTTCGTCGAAAAAGGTCGAAAAAGAAAATTGGTTGAAAAATAAAAGGTGACGGAAAAATAAAAGAAACTTATAAAACTTAAAAATACTTGACTAACCTAACCTTATTACTACAACTAACTTAAAATTATAATCGCAAATTGAGATTACTAATTGGAATGATAATTGATACATAGGTAAAAGGCGTCTAAAAATATTAAAGCTTACAGGAAAAACTAAATCCCAAATGGAAATAACTTAAAAAGAAACTAAAACTTAAAAAGGCGTCGCAAAATTCTAAAGCACCTAAATCTTAGTCTAAAGAAAAAGCACTTAAGGAATTCTACGGCAAAGCCTAAAAATCTAGACGTAAAAATAACTATGGCAAAAACTAAGTTTAAAACTAAATATGAGCGAAAAATACAAATATTACGCTAAAACAATTAAAAAGGGATAAAATATAAAAATATACAAAAAGTTATAAAAAGTACAATTTTTATAAAAATATTATTTTTATATTATTTATTTTTTAAAAGTATTAATTTTACAATTTAATAAAACTAATTAAACTAAATACATAAATTAATTAAAACTTAAATTAAATACAAAATTAATTAAATATTTAACCCTAATACAAATTAATTAATAATAATTAATAATACTCCGTAATTAATGCGGATTAGGGTTCTGTGTGGCCCGTGTCAGACGGCTCCGCGACTTGCGGTATTCAAAGCATCAAACTCCGCGAGTCGCGGGGTTCCAAAATTCAACTCTGGTGCAGTTCAAAATTTGACGTTTTTATTATTTTTTTTTTATATTTTTCTGTTTTAAAATCTAAATATTTGTATAATAAAAACTTGTAAGTATTATTGGATACTTGTTGATTGCTAGGACCTTGTTGGTTGTTGTATGAAATATTTCTGTTATAGTTCTGGTTTTGATTGTAAATCGGTCTTGGCGGTTGATAATTATTCTGATAATTATTTCCAGGCCTTTGGTTTATGTATGAAATATTCTCTCTTTGTTCCATTGTTAATTCAATACTGAGACAATCTTTTGTCAAATGTGGTCCTCCACACTGCTCACAACTAATTCGTATTGAGTGAATATCCTTAGTCATCTTTTCCATTCGTCTCTCGACAGCATCTATCTTTGCAGAAATGGAATCTAAGTCATGGCTAGAATCGGCTCTAGCTGCTTTAGATGATCTAACGATATCTTTTTCTTGGTGCCACTCACGTGAGTGGGAAGCAGTGTTATCAATAATTTTGTAAGCATCAGTTTCGGTTTTCTTCATAATAGAACCACCAGCTGCTATATCTATGTCTTTCCTTGTAGTGATGTCGCATCCTTGGTAGAATATTTGTACTATTTGACAGGTGTCTAAACCATGTTGCGGACATCCTCTTAACAACTTTCCAAATCTAGTCCACGCCTCATATAGAGTTTCATTTGGTTTCTGTGTGAACGTAACAATTTCTGCTTGAAGTCTTACGGCTTTAGATGCAGGAAAGAATTGTTTAAGAAATTTTTCAACTAAAACATCCCATGTCTCAATCGCCCCTTCAGGTAACGATTCCAACCAATCTTTGGCTTCTCCCTTTAAAGTCCAGGGAAATAACATGAGATATATCTGTTCATCCTCCACTTCTCTTATTTTAAATAGTGTGCAGATCCTATTAAAGGTACGTAGATGTTCATTTGGATCTTCCTTCGGCGCACCACTAAATTGGCATTGATTAGTTACCATGTGTAGAATTTGTCCTTTGATTTCATAATCTGGCGCATTAATGTCTGGATGAGTAATTGCGTGACCTTGGCCAGTGCGTTTAGCTCTCATTCGGTCTTCCATACTTAAAGGTTCCAGATTCTCCATAATTGAATTTGTTGAATCGGAATCACTAGAGGATTCTGATTTAATGGTTCGTTCCTCAACAATCTCTGTTTGAATGATTGGTGGTTCCGGAGGAAAGTTTAGTGGTTCAGGATCTACGAATCGTTCCTGAATATTCTCCGGATTCTCAATTGTGAGGTCGGGTTCAAAAAATGGATTATCGGAAATTTGAACTGGAGTACTTGGTCGACTGGATGACGATTCTAAAGAAAAATCAACGGCAGTAATATTTGCTAAATGTCTTGATCTAGTTACAGGTGGTGAACGTACAAAAGGTGGTGAACGTCTTGCTCGGTGCATTCACTGAATATCCTATTAGTTTTTAAAAGGAAAGAAAAATTATAATAAGTTATCCAATCAATAGACTTTTCTGATTTTGCCCACGTTTCGAATAGCTAAAAGATGCAGCAGAGGGGCAAGATTCGTTTGGTCTCAATATAATTGAGGACTGTTTGGCTCCAATAATCCGGTCCACGTACAAATCCAACTATTACTACGAACCAGAAAATTTTGATGTCTATCAATTTAACCACTTAAAATAAATTTTCGTAATTTTAAGAAATTTAGATAAGAAGTAGAATAAAAATCTATGTCCTAAAACTAGAATAGCGAGAAATAAGAAAGAAAAAGAGTTCGTCGAAAAAGGTCGAAAAAGAAAATTGGTTGAAAAATAAAAGGTGACGGAAAAATAAAAGAAACTTATAAAACTTAAAAATACTTGACTAACCTAACCTTATTACTACAACTAACTTAAAATTATAATCGCAAATTGAGATTACTAATTGGAATGATAATTGATACATAGGTAAAAGGCGTCTAAAAATATTAAAGCTTACAGGAAAAACTAAATCCCAAATGGAAATAACTTAAAAAGAAACTAAAACTTAAAAAGGCGTCGCAAAATTCTAAAGCACCTAAATCTTAGTCTAAAGAAAAAGCACTTAAGGAATTCTACGGCAAAGCCTAAAAATCTAGACGTAAAAATAACTATGGCAAAAACTAAGTTTAAAACTAAATATGAGCGAAAAATACAAATATTACGCTAAAACAATTAAAAAGGGATAAAATATAAAAATATACAAAAAGTTATAAATAGTACAATTTTTATAAAAATATTATTTTTATATTATTTATTTATTAAAACTATTAATTTTACAATTTAATAAAACTAATTAAACTAAATACATAAATTAATTAAAACTTAAATTAAATACAAAATTAATTAAATATTTAACCCTAATACAAATTAATTAATAATAATTAATAATACTCCGTAATTAATGCGGATTAGGGTTCTGTGTGGCCCGTGTCAGACGGCTCCGCGACTTGCGGTATTCAAAGCATCAAACTCCGCGAGTCGCGGGGTTCCAAAATTCAACTCTGGTGCAGTTCAAAATTTGACGTTTTTATTTTTTTATTTTATATTTTTCTGTTTTAAAATCTAAATATTTGTATAATAAAAACTTATATTTAAAAAGTAAAATAAAAATAGAACTACTTTATAATTTTATAAATATCTTAAAAATAGATTTATATATATATTTTTTTATTTTATTATTTTTTTTCGGTTTTCTTATTTATAAAATATATTTATAAAATAAATTAAATAAAACTTATATTTTTACAAACTAAAGAAACTTTATAAAACTTAAATATTTATCAAACTCCTAAAAATATTTATATTTTTGTTTTTCTTTTAATATTTTTGAATATTTAAAACGTATTTTTATAAAAACGAATTTTAATAAAAGTTAACTAAAAATCTTTTTTTTTTATCTATATATTAGCGTTGCGCTTCCGGCTTTTAAGCGATTCCCCGGCAGCGGCGCCAAAAATACTTGATGTTTTAGCAGAGTAGTATATAAAATAGCTTATATTTTTACAGGAAATACTATTAAATACGATACAATTTTACACAAGATATTTATTTATTTAGAGAATGGATATACTTAAACCTTGCTACAACACTTATAGGCAGTGTACCTAATCGTACAGTAGTGTAGTTTTTAGTAAGTCCGGTTCGTTCCACAGGGAATCTTTTTAAACAAAGCTTAACGCTATATTAGTTTACTTTTATAAAAATACAAATATATATATAAGTAATATTATTATTATAAAGGGGGTTTTTTACTGTTTAATGACCGGTTTGTCGATTTTAAAACTTTAGTCGCATTTAAAACCAAATGTAAAATAATAAATAAATACAAGACTTAATTTAAAGCCTAAAGTAAATAACGATAATGAAATTGCGAATAATAAAAGTGTGATAAAATAAACTTGCGATAATTAAAAAGTACGATAATTAAAAGTGCAATTAAATAAAATAACAATAAAAATGCGATAATTAGAAGTGCAATTAAATATAAAATAAAGGAAATTAAATATGAAATAAAAGAATTATGCTTATTTAAACTTCCGTAATCATGATGTTTGACGTGTTGATTTTAGTTTTATGCCCATGGGTTAATTGTCCTTTGTCCTGGATTATTTAATATGTCCGTCTGGTTTTTGTCCATAACAGTCCATCAGTCATAAATATAAAGTGCGAGTATCCTCGTCAAATTATCCTTATACCCGAAGTTAAATATTCCAACTAATTGGGGACTTAAACTGTAACAAGATTTTAATACTTTGTTTAATAATTACACCAGGATGTCGACTGAGTGTAATCCAAGGTTTTAATATTTTGTTATCAATTATACGAAGTATCCTTGTACATAATTTCACCCCTATTTTAATTATTCTAGTGGCTATTAATCCATTCCCGTGTCCGGTTAAATGAACGATTATTCGTACATATAAATACCCCGCCCATCGTGTCCGATCGAGTGTATATGGTAATTTATAGGGACGCCCAATTGTAAATCTTTATATTAACATTAACAAACTATCATTTAGTTAAACAAATATAAAGCCCATTAATAGCCCATAGTCTAATTTCCACAAGTGTCGTTCTTTTGTCCAAACCCCAATTATGGTACAAAGCCCAATTACCCAATTTTAGTAATTAGCCCAACATCATGATTACTTCGGATTAAATAAGCATAATAATAACTTAGCTACGAGACATTAAATTAAAAAGGTTGAACATAACTTACAATGATTAAAAATAGCGTAGCGTTACACGGACAGAATTTCGACTTACACCCTTACAACATTCGCTAACATACCCTTATTATTAGGATTAAAATTAAAATTAAAATATAAATTATATATATATATATTTTACGTATATAGATAGAGAGATGGATATATGATGGATGTAAAAATGATCAGAATTCGGTTGGCTTTATAGGGAGTTTCAAACTTTGGGGCTCCGCGACTCGCGGCATTTTTTGCCTTCAAACTCCGCGAGTCGCGAAGTTTGTAAATACAGCTCACCAGCTTTTGGCTCTTTGTTTGCCGACGGTTTTTATTTATTTATATAATATATAAATAATTATAAGAATTATTTAAATATTATATTATATTTATGTGCATAGTTGACTTGTAATTTTTAGTCCGTTGCGTCGAGCGTTGAGAGTTGACTCATGTTCCGGTTCCGGATTTTCGAACGTCCTTGCGTACAATTTAATATCTTGTACTTTGCGTTTTGAATCTTGTACTCTTGTAATTTCGAGACGTTTCTTATCAATAATTGGAACCTCTTTGATTGTCTTTTGTACTTTTGAGCTTTTTGGTCGTTTGCGTCTTCAATTCGTCGAATCTGTCTTTTGTCTTCACCTTTTATTATTTAAACGAATATCACTTGTAAATAGAACAATTGCAACTAAAAGCTTGTCTTTCTTGAGGAATAATGCTATGAAATATATGTTCGTTTTTAGCATTATCACATTACTATCAACAACGTGTCCGAGGAATTGTACGATTTTGAGCCAAAACTCGCACTTAGAAAACTTAGCGTAGAGTTGTTCCTTTCGTAAGAGTTCAAGAATCACGCGCAGATGTTGCTCATGTTCCTTCTCAAACAATGACGAATTTATCGAGATAAGGTTTGCAGACACAGTTCATGAGATCCATGAAAACGGCAGGAGCATTGGTCAAACCAAAAGGCATGACACAGAATTCATAGTGCCCATAACGAGTGCGAAAAGCAGTCTTAGGAATATCAGATTCCTTGACTCTAAGTTGGTGATATCCGTACCTCAAATCAATCTTTGAATAAACAATTGACCCTTGAAGTTGGTCGAATAGATCATCAATACGTGGCAACGGATAACGGTTCTTGATAGTAAGCTTGTTAAGTTCGCGGTAATCAATGCACATCCTTAACGTACCATCCTTCTTTTTAACAAATAGAATAGGAGCTCCCCATGGGGACGATCTTGGACGAATGAAACCTTTATCCAATAGTTCTTGGAGCTGGTTGGAAAGTTCCTTCATTTCGGAAGGTGCTAAACGGTATGGTGCTTTAGCAATAGGAGCAGCACCAGGTGCTAAATCAATTTGAAATTCAACTTGTCGAGGAGGTGGAACACCAGGAAGATCTTCGGGAAACACATCGGGATAGTCTCTAACCACTGGTACATCTTCAATACGCTTCTCTTCCGATTCGATCAGCTTAACGTGGGCTAGAATGGCTGGATAACCTTTCATAAGGTATTTGCGGGTTTTGATATAGGAGATGATATTGAGATTGGAACCACTCTTTTCACCTTGGATGATGAGAGTATCTCCATTCCCCAATGGAACATTAACAGTTTTATCGTAATACATGATAGCAGCATGTAATGGACGTAACCAATCCATACCAACTACGACGTCAAAACTTCCGAGTTCTATCGGCAAAAGGTCTATCTTAAATTCCTTATCGGCTAAGATTAGATTGCAGTTTTTATAGATTCTATCGACTTTCATGACTTTTCCATTAGCCACTTCTACTAATCGTTTAGTTTCTAAGGGTTGAGGCTTTTCAGTAAATAGGGTACAAAAATCACTAGAAACGTAACTTCTATCGGCACCAATATCGAATAAAATAGTTGCATAGAAATTATTGACAAGATACGCACCCGTGATAACTTCATCTTCATCTCGGGCTTCAGCAGCAGTAATAACAAACGTACGACCCTTCGCAGCAGTAGCATTAGCTCCACTAGCGGGATTATCCTTCTTCTTAGGACAATTCGGACAAATGTGTCCCTTCTCTCCACAAGTATAGCATGTAGGAGGAGCTTTGTCCGGAACAATAGCCTTATCCTTCAGAAGAGTCTTACACGTCTTAGAAACGTGTCCTACTTTCTTACACAACGCACAAACCGCAGTACACTTCCCCGAGTGATGCCTCTCACAACGAATACAGAAAGGATAAGTACCCTTATAATTCTATCTTGTATTATCCGCAGGCTTCTTATTATCATTTTGAGATGAACTTTGAGATGGCTCAAACTTCCTCTTACCATCATTACCCTTGGTTTCAACCTGCTTACTGGTCGACGCTCTTCTTCTCTTGGCCAACATTAGATTTTGTGCCATAACAATCACAGCATCCAGAGTAACCTTCTCGGCAGCTATAACATTCCCTTGAACATCCTCGGAAAGACCTTCAATATACCGCTCAATTCTTCTAGCTTCAGTAGGAAACATTTCAGGACATAGAGTAGAAAGCTCCAGATAACGATTGGTGTAGTTCTCAATGTCAGTACCCTTGACCTTGAGTTCCCAGAACTCAGCTTCAAGTTTCTGAACTTGACTTCGAGGACAGAATTTGTTGACCATCATGCTTTTGAGTTCATCCCATGGAATTGCATTAGCATTATCAATTCCTACGGACTTGGCATGAGCAGTCCACCAAGTTAAAGCATTGCCACCCAATGAGCTAGTGGCATACTTTACTCGATCGTTATCACCACAGTTGCAAATATGGAAAATAGATTCCATCTTCTCGAACAACGGACTAGTTCGACAGCTTCTTCAGTCCCCTTAAATGCAGGAGGATGACAGTTTGAAAAATCCTTGTAGGAACAAGGTTTTGGTTGTGGATTAGCATGATTAGCTTGGGCGTTGCCTTGGGCGGCAGCGAGTAATTGTTGGAATTGCTCAGTAGTTAACACATTGTTAACGGTAGGTGCAGCTGAACGAACCATGATGTCACTACATAAAAGTGAACATAAGTCGGATAAGTTAACAAATTTGAGCAATTACAAGTAGGAATAAGATAAAGTATTAATATCACATGATATAAATAAAACACTTTATTTTATTAAGGAACTAGGCATTAAATAAGCCTTTTAATATACGATTCGGAAATAGAAATAGTTTTAAGGCATAGCCTTTACATAGATGGAAAATAGAAAGATAACTAAAGAATATTAAGATTGAAGTTGTCTTCATATTCCTTCTTCTCGTCCTCAACCTTCTTCATAAACTTCTCAACTTTCTCATTCTTCGCCTTTTGTTTCTCATGCAGGAACTCGAGATTATCATAAAGATTAGAAACTTCATTGTTGATTACATGGTACTTGTGGTCCCTTATAGAAAGTTGATTATTCACGCGGTTTTCCTCCATCTTCAATCTAAGGTCAACATCTTCTCTTAGGTAGGAGAGAGATTGCTTCCCCCATCGGGTATTTCTATCACCTTCATACTTCACCAACTTTATCTCTTTCTTTAGTTCAGTATTTTCCTCCATGAGCTTCTTAATTGCTAGGTCTTTTTCCTTCATTTGAACATCGATCCTTCCAATATGGCGAATTAGGTCATCGGTAGTTTTTCGCAGATTCACGAGCTCGTACTTGGCATCAACTTCATCGTAGGAAGGAGATCGGGATCTTTTCTTTGACGGCCCAGTTTCTTCAAGACATTTCCTCTTGTCTTTATTCCTCGGGGTTGGATAGTATTCAGGAGACCCATGTAACTTTAGAGTAGTATTTGGGCTATAATTTGGTGAGGAAGGACCACCAAAGCCATAAGGTGGACTTTGAACTGGTCTTTCTGTGGAAGACCTTTCAGTGTCTTTTTCGGTTGGCTTGAAAAGATTCATTTTGGTCGTTTGATGATAATTAGACATCCTAACATTAGGAAGGATATTTTGATTAGAATCATTAAGTCAAGTTTATTAAAGCATAATCGTTAAGATTATGGGGCAATCCTAAGTGCTTTAATTCTAAGGCAGGAAAGGTTATAGTTTCCTAGATTGCTAAGGCACCCTAGCTAACAAGTAAGACACACATAAAAATGCAAGCATGGTTCTCTATAACAGCCTGGTTATGCTCTGATACCAATCTGTAACGTCCTCCCAATAGAGTCTGGAAGGAACGTCACTAATATCAAAACAAACCAACATATTATAATAAACGAGAACAATACTAAATGATGAATTTAACTTTAATGAGTACGCAGCGGAAAATGAAATATCGTTACAATGACAGGAATAACAATAACGTAAATGTTCATATGCAGAAGTAATAAATACGATATCTCTTGATCCTATGTCCAAGTAGTATCACATAAGCAGTAAGTATAAGAGCTTGAATCAAACAGCACCTGAGACAAAACATGTTAAAGTGTCAACCAAAAAGGTTGAGTGAAGTTCATAGGTTTAACAAAAAGTTTGTCGTTGTTTTAGACCACAAGATTTAGTTTGTAAAGTTGATCTCCCGCAGGATCAAAAAGTTATGCCAATGCGTGATATTTAGACTAAACGTTTAAGTTTGCCCCATGACAAGTTGTGTCTGTCCTTGTCGGTTTAATTTCATTATTAAGTAATACAAAGACTTAGTCAAATGTATCGGGGACGTTACTCCCGATAGGCCTACCCCCAATAATTAAGCATGCAGCAGCAATTAAAAATATCACTGTAGGGACTTAGTCGGACATAGCCGGGTATAGCATAGTTTAACAGTTTGGTACTTGTGTCTAAATTGTAAAAAGTAAAAACAGCATGTGTCTCACCCCAAGTAAAGTAAGTAAGTTTGCTAGCAATAAAGAGGGGCTATGAATTCACCTTAGTAAGTAGAGAGAGGGTTATTCCTCAGAATAGAGAGTTGAACGAGTGAGCAGGAAAGTCAACCTATTGACATTTAAGAGTAGTTAAGTGTTTTGCCCATGTTTAAGTTTAAGTATGTGTTTAAGTATAGTTTGTTTTACTAAGTTTCTATTCCTAATAAGTTTCTACTTTTAGAAAGTTTCCATTTTTAAAAAGTTTCTTATTTTAGTAGGTTCCTTATTCTAGTAAGTTTCTATGACTAGAGAGTTTCTACTTAAAGAGTGTTTTCCATTTTAGGATACTTGTCGTATTAGATAAGCTTCCAATCACCCCTTTCCCTTCGAATGGCCAATTCAGATCTAGGGGCTTGAGCTATAGGACCCTTTAAATCGGAAATCCAAACCCTCTGCCGAGAATCTCGTAGAAACCATTCGTCAAGAAAGTTCGAAGATCTATACATCTCTAATACATATCCCAAAATGTTTTTATGTTACAATATAAGTAGTAGGTTATAGGTGCTAGTAATAGTAATAGTGTATACATGTTATTTATTTTATTTTTAATTGCATATAATTTATAACATTATTTACATGTTTCGGTAAAAATAATAACCGAAGTAAAAAGTAAAAAGTAAAAGTAAAAAGTAAAAATAAAAAGTAAGAAAAGAATACTTACTAGTAGTAATTCTTCAAAGAGAGAATGAGAGAAATTTTGGTGTGAGTTTGAATGAGAAATGAGGGGTATTTATACTCGAAAAAATTAGGCAAAAAGAATAAAATAATTAAAAGAAAAAGAAATATTTTAATTCTTAATGGGATTTTAAAATTAAAAAGTATTAAATGTTAGGTCATGGGATAATGCACAAAATAAAATAATAAAAGTAGTTTTTCCATTATAATTTTTAATTAAAAAGTAATTTATTTATTTATTTTTTTAATTCATTTATTTTAAGGATTTCTTTTTTTTTATATATAAATAAACAAATTGATTTAGTGCTTTTTCCAATAGTATTTGTCAATAATATTTTTTTAATAAATACAAATTTTGCATAGAAATAATAAATAATTCGGTATTTTGTATTTTTAATAATAATTATCATAATTATTAAACTATAGTTTTAGTAAGTTTGTAAATATTATTACATTTATATATAATTGGATTTATTATATAATTAAATATATAATACATTAACTAAATAATAAAAGTGATACAAAGTTTATATACTTAGTTAAATTATGTCAAATTATATAAATTAATAATATATTATTTATTTAAGCGTACATTGTTGACTAAAAATTACTATTCGGTCAATATTTAATTGTATATAACAACCCTTAATACATATAGTCAGACAGATAACCCTAGGGTTAATTTAGTAAATTTAGAAGTCGAAAAGTGAGGGTTGTTACACGAAGTGACGAGATACAATTTCCTTTATGTATCATCGTGTAAGTTTGTCCATTGTATCGGTTTCTTTCATGGCTAGAAAGTGAGCAGGTTTGGTGAGGCGGTCAACGGTAACCCAGATAGTGTCATAACTGCCTATTGTTTTCGGTAGCTTCGGGATGAAATCCATTGTCATCCCTTCCCATTTCTATTGTGGGATCTCGGGTTGTTGAAGTAACCCAGATGGCTTCTGGCTCACCATTATCGCGAGGTATACGAATAATCTTCTTACTATAAATAACTTACGCTTTCATCCTTGAAAGCCAATCTGTTCCAACTATTTCATCAAAGATTCCTAACTTGATGAGTATTAGGTTAATCCTAAAGTCCATTCCAACTTTTATATCAAACTTCCTGATTTGATGAGTATTAGGTTAATCTTAAAGTCCATTTCAACTAAATCTTATTATACTATCACGAAAAATTCTATCAACCTTCTCAAATAACATCTGCTTGTGTGTAGGTAACTAATCCTTTCCAACTACTACTTTAAAACTTCCAAGTTTTGTTGGCATGAGGTCATCTCCAATGACCCACCTGTTAATTTTAAGGTACTACCTTAAATTATTCCTCTATCTCTGTCAGCTTACCATTAGCTTGTCCTATAGAATACTTAACTCTCATGGTTGTTAATAGCTTATTAGTCATAACACTAAGGTCCTTAGATATAAGGTTTCTATCGCTCTAGTATTAAACATCTTCGAGACAATAAAACGTTCTGACGAAACGTACCCTAACTAAAATCAGTATCCATGCGATTCTCCATAGCTGAGATAATGATTGCTCTACCACAAGCAAGTCCAATTTTTTTTTTCCTATTTGAGAACTTTTTCCTTAAGTGTCCTGGATGTCTATATCTATAACAGATTTTCGGGTTATCAATCAAGGCCCTTCTTGTACAGTATCTAGGCTTAGTAGTTATTCCTACCTCTAACAGACCATAATGCGTATACTCAAGTGGTTTCTACCAAAATTTTCTTTGAATCACTTCATATTCCTTATATAATAACATTGGGACTTCTGCATGATTCACTTCAATATAATCACGCTAGCCTGGTGTCATTATATTGTACTAAATCGTACGTTCATTCCAATATCACTCCATATGGTCAACGTAATGTGATCACTTCCAGTTCTACTCAATTTCATCTAATGGTGCTTTAGCTATGCTGTCTCAAAAAAATTCTACATAATTAATCTCACGGTTTCTCGGTGTGGGTGCGTAGGTTCCGTAGGTCATGCACCAATGCCTAAATGTCCCAAAATTTCTTCAAAATGTTCGGGTTCAGGTAACGTCGTTAGGTTTCTTTCTAGAAATTCAATCTGGGTCTCGTTTTGAGTTGTATGTGTAGCAAGTAGTAATACGATATGTCTTGAGGCGACTCCCAAGTCTTCGGGTATGGCTGAGAATCAGTAGAAGGCATTCTGACCTTGTGAAAGGAGATGTCCTCCCGACTTCTCCAATTCCTAAGAGATTTGGGGACCTAAGTCTAGAAGTGTCGTTAGATCGTCGAGTAGTGGTGTAGAATGAAAGAGATAAGTGACGGTCATGAAAGCGTACGGGATACGAGTCAACTTGCGGAAACTGAACATCCTTCTAATGTTCATACGTTGTACGTGGCTAATTAGAGTGAGCTCGGGGTGCGGTTACTCCGACAAGTCCTCGCATATCTCCTCCTCCGAGGATCAACTTTAGTGGGCGTGTAATCCGAGGGGTACTCCTCCTAGATTGCGTGAAGTAATGTTTCGATCTCTGGAATGGTGGAACGTTGATAACAGGTGGATTAAAATACTAGTCCTCAGGGTTAGACGGGTGGGAAGAGGGTTCAGAAAAACATCTGAACTAGAAAAGATAAGTTTTCCAAGTCGGTACAGCGAAAAGCAGACGGGTAGCAAGCACGTAATTAGGCATAGTAACTACAGCAGCATAGATCGTCTACAGCAGTACATAGCATGACAGTAATAATGGTATTAAGCAGAAGTAACATGCAATCAAAAGCATATGGTAGCATGCAGTAGCGAGAATAAGCAAAAGCATACAGCATAGCAGTAAAAGTAAGCAGTAGCATGCAACAGTTCCGCAGAAACAAGTAAACGATCAAGTTATAGATTAGTCCTATTAGCGAATCCTACTCGACTCGGTCAAGACTCACTAATGCAACCTAATTCCGTACAACCAATGCTCTGATACCAAATGTGACGCCCCGTACAAAATCGATGTGTACGAATCATCAACAACAGGATCATTACAAGGTCAAACACTATATGCTGTTTGAAAACGAGTTTTACATTCATGAA
Source organism: Rutidosis leptorrhynchoides (assembly GCF_046630445.1). NCBI lineage: Eukaryota > Viridiplantae > Streptophyta > Magnoliopsida > Asterales > Asteraceae > Rutidosis > Rutidosis leptorrhynchoides. The sequence goes on from NC_092333.1 coordinate 651,954,877, forward strand.
AAGATAACTTCAATTGTTTTACAAAAGATAACGTGACACAAAGGTCGTTACAAAGCCATTATTGAAAATAATATAAGTTGCGAATGCAAAATAAAAGTTCCATGATTGAGACATCTCTATGTAATGCAGCGGAAGTCTAACACAGCAGGTCTATAACAGCAAGTTTATAACACCAAGACATCAAGTCTAACAGCAGAAGCAACAACGTCTAAGCACCTGAGAAATACATGCTTAAAAAGTCAACACGAATGTTGGTGTGCTATAGTTTGTTTGTATTCAGTAATGTAATGTAGGCCACGAGATTTCAGTGCTTCAACCAGCAGTTTAAATCAGTATTTCAAATCAGTATGATAAAGAATATGCTTATCTGTGGGCACCCGGTAACTAACTTAACGTAATATTACCCCCTAAAAGTACACTTGGCGAGTGCGTAAGTTTACGAAGTATTAAACACCCGTTAAATGCTAGCGCGACTAGTCCGAGTGGGGATGTCAAACCCTATTGATCCATATCTAAGATTCACGTTCACCGGTTCAAAAACCAATAACTAAATGTTACCGAGCTAAGGGGAAAGTTTATGCCGTTGTATAACCTACACATATATAAAGTTTAAGTACTCGTGCCTAGTAAGTAAAACGTAAAAAGCACATGTATTCTCAGTCCCAAAATAGTTAAAGTAAAAAGGGATGCTATAACTCACAGTGAATAAGCAGTAAAAGTCGTCACGAAAGTGTGCAAGTAGTAAGTCGGTCCGAAAGGTCGTCAACCTAAGTCAAAGGTTACTAGGTCAGTATGTTATCCTCATAAGTTCTAATAGTGCATAAAATAAGTTTAAGTGTCATCATCATCATCATTCATCATCGTAAAAGCTAAGTAAGTTTAACAAGTATAGAGGTCGAAACAATAGGCTGACTTTGATCAGCTGCTACGGCCTCTACGTAAATCAAAAAGACTCGAAATCAGTGGCTATGGCTCCGTATGGGAGTCCTCTAGTTGCTGACCAATTTCCAGAACCAAACTCATCTTCGTTTGACCGTGGCGATGGTTTAAGTGCGAGTAGGTCAGAAATTTCAGCACAACGTTACAACGACGTAGTGACTTTCGGAGGGCTATAAATCCTAAACCGTATGTCAGATTAAGTCGAGGCCTAAACGAAAAGTCATCTACTCGAAACGAAATAACTGAAAATCAATTTTCCAGAAGTCCAGGAATCTGATCAGATCCCAAAAACAGTAACAAGTGCTCCGGTGGGGTTCTTGGTGCTTGATGCTCATCACGGTTCTCATCCTTGATGCTTGTAGCTTCAAGTGTACAACTCGTTGATGGGTTAGCATCACCTTGACCAATATTCTACCATCAAAACACAATATGTTAAGACCAAGTAAGAACACAACTCATTTAAGAGTCTTAGATGGATGATGAACCAAGGTTACATCATATCCTTAGTCTTAACACAATTACAAGTTCCATTTACAACTAAAGCTACAAACTTTACTTCAATCAAACAAGTATGAACATAATCTAAATCAAATAAGGTGATGGAACCCTAAGCTAGAGAGCTTGGATCCTTTTCACACAAGTTATAAGATTACAAAGCTAGAAAGCTTGAACCTTTAGTGTTCTTGAAGACCTTGAAGCATAAAGCTTAGATCTTTAAGTTACATGAAGATCATAAACACAAGTTTTAATCTTTATAACAAAGTAATGAGATCATAAGTTAGAAAACTTAGATCCAACAAAAGATATGAAGATTCAAGCTAGAAAGCTTGCATCTTGGTTGTTCTTGAAGCATAAAGCTTGGATCTTTAAGTTACATGAAGATTACAAACACAAGTTTGAATCTTTATAACAAAATAACAAGATTAAAGTTAAAAGATTTAGATCTACAAAGTAGGTGAAGATTCAAAGCTAGAAAGCTTGAATCTTCCATGTTCTTGAAGGATTCAAATCCATGTTTGAATCTACAAGATGTAATCAATATCAAAGCTAAAAAGCTTGACCCTTAGATGATGATGATGAATTCGAAAATGATAAGAGAAGAAGAAGAAGAAATTAAAAAACTTACAAGTTTTAGAGTGAGAAAGACTAGAGAAGAAATAAGAGAGTAAGCGTGTGTGAAATGTAAATGAGAGCAAGTGTAAAATGGATGGAATGAGGCTTGTATTTATAGGTGAATGAGGTGAGGGGAGGGGGTATGTGGCCGTGATTTTCATGAGGGGACAAGGGGGACAAACTTTTGCTTTTTGGTTAATGGTTGTCTAAAGTTGGTGCTTATGTTAGGATCCCATGCAACATTAAGGATAATACTTGACATAAATGCTAGTATGTTCCCTCTAATAAATGGGCATTTGTCTTACTTATTAATGGGTCACTAGCTATTAATAATTGGGCTAATTAAATAGTCCACTAACTAGTGTAGGGTGGGCTAAGGCCCAACAAGGTAGAAAGTCCAACAAGACCGACTAACTAGTAAGCATAAGTAAATTACTACGCGTAATTAAGCATCAAAAAACCCAAGTAATTATTATTATGAAATAATAATTAAGATTTCGTAGTCATAATATTCTGATTACGGCAAAAGTTAAACGTGTACGCAGTACGCAGTTTGTTCGTAACGTCAAGTGACACTAACGGTCATAAAGGCTTCCGGTGATCAAGTTAAGTATCCTACATACTTAAAGGCATGTTTTAACATATATATGAAAGTAATCCACGTGTAGTAAGATTCCAGAGTATAAAATAGCACAGTACGCACAAATACGCAGTTTCACGAAAGCACAAAGCACAAAAGCAAGTCGAAAAAGCCGAGTCGTTACAGTTTACCTAACTTCTTAGTGTATTTTTAGTTAGTTTTTTGTTATACATTACATATATTATATATAAGGGAAAAGTATATGAAAATGCATTACACTTTCACAAAATTCCTATTGTATGTATCCAACTTTCGAAACTTCTATTTTATGCATTTAACTTTTAAATATGTATTATTGTACACAATTCATGACTTATTCATCAGGTAACAGGTTACCAAAGTTAATTTTTTGACGTATTCAGTCCCTCAACATAACGAAATTAAAATAAACATCAATATATCTAACGAAATTATAACGAAGCTATATCCTCTTCATCACTCTTCTTCAACTTCATTTCTCGTTTTTACAAATCCCACCAAAAATTTATTCATGTTAACAAAATCAAATCAAACTATATTCAAACTAAATCAAAATCGAAAACCAAATAAAACCCATTCGATCCACTTTTACTTTCGTGAAAAGTAAAGAACACAACAAATGCAAATAAAACCATTTATTCAATTTCAAAAGCATGTTATCATCTTCAATTTCAAAACCCATTTATACACCTTCTACCGCAACCATCGTCACCGGATCTCGACCGTCGTCATATCTCCCCCTTCTCTGCTGCTTCCGCCGCCGTCGTTGCTTCCACCTCCGTCGTCGTTGCTTTCACAATCGGTTCTATATCTATAGCCTGAAAGTCTACATATTTTATTTGTGGATTGTAAATAGTGTTTAGACACTCAGCAAATTGATGTGATTTTACTAATGGTTGGTCGATTGTTGGATCATGCGGTTTTATTAAGGAATCGATGTGGTTTTAAAAACTCAATGAAAAGTAGGTGCTGATGAACACCACATACACAATGAATTGATGATGAAGAACCAATGACCTGTTGTAATTGGAGGGTTAAGTTGACAATAATGAATGATGATGAATCGATTGAAGATTTAAGTTTTTAGATTTAATTTTGACTGTATGTATCTGTATAAATATATACTCCTTAATTTATGTATCTATGTTTTGATAGATTTTTTAGATTTTATTTTGATTAAGGTTTAAGTTTTTGATATAAATAAAATTAAGGTTTAAAGGTTGTTGAAGATGAAGGGAAAGAGGTGGGGAAAATGAAGGTGATACACGGTTGGAAGTTTAGACAAATTTGTTAAATTTTTGGATTTAATTTTTGATTTTGATTAGGGTTTGTGATACACGGTTGGAGGTTTAGACAAATTAGTTAGATTTTTGGATTTAATTTTTGATTTTGATTAGGGTTTGAGTTTTTGATTTAGTCTAGCAAATGAAGAAAGACCAACGATGTATTTTTGTATAGAAAAAACAATTGATGTAATATTTGTCAAACATGAGGGACCAATGATGTAATTTGAAATTGTGGTGACCTATAAATTACCTGTTATAACATGTTAATTGCGTACAATAGAAGAGATTTAAAAGTTAAATGCATACAATAGAAGATCTGAAAGTTGGATGCATACAATAAAAATTTAGTGAAAGTTCAATGCATTTTCATATACTTTTCTATATATATAATAGTCTAAAGTTGTTTGTATCCAAAGTAGATAAATAAATTATATTATGGTATAAAAGTTTTTAAGTGCAGATTATAAAAACATTTACAAAATAAAAGATCTAACACAACAATTTGCCATTTATTTTCATTGATAGTTGGGTTATAAATTGACTGCCGGATTCGTTCTTGAATCGTGTATTCACTTTCTCTATAAAGTATTTCGACCCTACGATTGCCTCGGTTGCACGAAACCTTTACAGGGATAAGACAAGAACGCAATCAGTGTTTATGGCAATGAAATCACTGATCAAATTGTTAGAGAATATGTGTGTGTTTTCTGTTTGTTAAAATGAATGCAAAAACATATTCCTATATTTATAGGAAGCGAAAAGGTGCGAGTGAAAGTACGCAACTTTTCAACCAAATGATGTAAACCTTCAACGAAATGACACCACCTTTCGTTCACATCATTTAGGAAATGACATCACTCTTCATGAAATGATGTAACCATTCATGGTTACCTTTCATCAAAAGATGTAATTTCCAAGACCTTATTGAATTAACTCGAACGAGCGTGCACTCCGCACTATCCAAACTCATCATTAAGCTTAATTCGATAAGCCTTTGCTTTCTAGTAAATCCCAATTAACTAAAATGATTGTTGATAACACTAAAATCACCAACAAATCCCCCCCATTTTAGTGTAATCTGTAACATCCCGTTTTCCTCGAAAATGACTTAAGGTGCGTAATTAACCTCATGTACGTTTGTTATTGCATCTATGATCGTTTATTTTAGTTTAAGGTGTGCAAATATTGGAAAAATGGTTTGACCAGGTCATCTGTCGCATTTGAGTAGGTTTCATCGCGTCCTGGTTCGTCGCGAAACGCGACAGAGTTGGCTGGAACGCGACAGCTCCAGAACCCCCGTTCTGTCAAGGTTATCGCGTTTGAAACTTGTTTATCGCATTTGAGTGTCGCGAAACGCGACAAGGTGTCGCGAAACGCGACAAGATGTCGCGAAACGCGACAAGATGTCGCGAAACGCGACTGAGGTCGCTGTTTTACTTTTTGTCCATTTTAAATGGAATCTTTTGAGGGTATTGATGTCTTTTCACATAGGGCCAGTTTTGGGGGAGTAAATGCTGATCCAACCTTATCTCTTTCTCATTTAATTCATTTCCAATTAAATAAAAACAAAGTTAGAGAGAGAGTGATACTTTAAGAGTGAGAAAGCTTGTTTTAGTGAAGAGGAAGGTTGAATCTTGCCCGAACCCGAGTTGTAAAGTTGTTCCTTGTGTCTCTAGCTACATTTTGGTGGTCTTGGTAAGTCTTAACCTTATGTTTTGGGTTTTAATTGGTTTATGGCTAGGGTTTTGGGTTACTAGAGACTTGTATGACCCATTTGGGGTTGAAATGGGTGGACTTGGGTTATGTGATGAAAGGAAACCCTAAATAGATGTAATCTAGGGTTTGGTCTTGCAAAATGAGAATTTTAAGTGTCAATGGGTGTTGTTGGTCACTAATGCACTTTAAAATTTATGAAAGAAGTGTTAATGGGTAGGTTTGACTTGATTGTGAGTTTAAGTAAAATAAAATGGGTCAAAATGTACTAGTTGACCTAATTAGATGAAATGGGTATGGATTACCCTAAGTTATGCATTAATTGAAGTTAATAGACTTTAATTCACTAGTCTTAGTGATTAAAGTCGAGTCTTGGCCATTTATGGGCAGTTGTGTATAGTTGAGTCATTTAATGCAAATTGGGTCATTAAATGCTCCAGTGGGTGTATTGTGGTTAATCCCACTAGTGGTGAAATTGAATGTGCACTTAATGATTTAGGTACATTGCGTTGAAGCTCGGAAGTGCTAAATCATCCTTGTGACAAGGTGAGTGGAATAATTATGCGTTCATGTATATGGCGTGTTTATTTGTGAATGTTATGGTATGAACCACGTGCCAGTAGTGCCATAACATGTGTGGGACGGGATGTGAACCACGAGCCGGTAACATCAAGTGTGAACCACGAGCCGGTAGCACTATAAACTAAGATGTGAACCACGAGCCGGTAGCATCAAGTGTGAACCACGAGCCGGTAGCACTATAAACTAAGATGTGGACCACGAGCCGGTAGCATCTAGTGTGAACCACGAGCCTGTGGCACTATAAACGAGTATGACTCAAATGCGTATGGTGTGAACCACGAGCCGGTAGCACCATAGCGTTATTGGTTAACCATATCGAGATTGTTGATTTGTTTAGCATATAATATATATTTGAGTTGAGTATATGCTAATGATGTGGTGTGATGATGTACGACTTGTTAGAGTTACGGGTATGTTGACATGCTATTTGAGTTACAAGTTCGTATAAAGTATTTGGTATGGTGATTGCGAATGGATAGGTTATATATATGTATGTATAATTGTTGCACTCACTAAGCATTGCTTACCCTCTCGTTGTTTACCATTTTATAGGTTCCGGCTTGGACAAGGGTAAGGGCATACGGTTGGATTAGTTGTCTCCCGTTAGTGTTGACAGGGGATGCTTTTGGGGATAGCTTTTGGAAGTGGCCGAACATTTTGGGTAGTTTAGCCCCAAACCATGCTCGAGTGTCGTTTGGATTATAAACTATCATTTGTTGTTGGTCAAACTAGTATCACATTCGTTAATGGCCTTTGTGCCTTTTTGTAGACATTAAACTCGTAGTGTGTTTTGACGAATCGTGTGGAATGGGTTACATATTTAATTGGCGCGTAAATGTGTATTATATTTAAAAAAAAAAAAATTTATCGTACGGAGTACGGGTTGGGTTGTTACAAGTGGTATCAGAGCATGGTCTAAGGGAATTAGGCGACTTGAGATAGGTGCCTAGACTTGGAATTTATTGTGTGAGCGCTTTATGCGGGACTTGTAGGACTTTGGGTCTAATCGGGAATTTTTAGTGCTTTGGTTTATGTGAGCTAACCTTGTGCTAATTGTTTTGTATTGTGTTTAGCAATCATCAAGCAAGAAGGACGTTGTACTAGCGAGTTAATGCGACGTGCTCGCGTAACAACGATTTGCTACCGTTGTTACGGGTGCAAATCGTGTCAAACAAGTAATGTACGACGATTGTCGAGCGAGATGGAGTAGTGTGGTGTACATGTATATACTTACATGTTAAGTCTTTTCGTTCTTTGTTTAATCCTTTCTGTTTTATAGAATGAAGATGAGAAACGGACACGATAATGATAACGGTGGTACGAGTGAGGATGTTGAACTCACGGCCAAGGTTGAGGCCATCTTTAAAAAGTTAAAGAAGGATTTTCTTAACGATGTCCGGAAGGTCTTCTAAGAGTCGGTCGATGGACAAGTGACCGAAATAATCAACGATCGAATGAAAGCAGCAATAGAGGAGGCTTTAGAGGCTAGAAACATTTAACCTCGAGGCGAAGGGGGTAAAGGTAATGGTGGGGGTGGAAGGCGGGACTTCCACTACAAGAATTTCAAGGATACTCAACCTCCGATGTTTAATGGGGTGAGGGATCCATTGAAAAGCACTTGTTGGATTTCCGATATCGAGGGAGCTTTCCGTACCGCGGAATGTCCTCCCGAGAAGAAGACGAGATATGGGTCTAGCATGTTACGTGAAGAAGGCAAGTTGTGGTGGGACGATAAAATCAATTTATATGGTGAAGATCAATGCATGAGCTTGACACGGGAGGAGTTTAAGAAGGAATTCTTCCAAGAATACCGAACTTCTTCCGACCTTGATAGAATCCAGGACGAGTTACATCATTTGCAACAAGGTTCGATGGACTTGGTTACTCTCAAGTCTACCTTTTTGGCAAAGACTCGTTTTTGCCCGGAATACGTTGGTGACGATCACAAGCTAATGAAAGATTTCTACCGTACTTTGAACGACGAGTTCAAGGGTAAGATTATTCGGGGGATGGCTAAGACTTTTGAAGAGCTATACGAGTTGGCTCGGGGTTTTGAGCCGGAGGTTCCAAGGAAAAGCTATTTCACTTTTTCTAAAAGAAAGTTTGAAGGTTCGAGTCATTCGAACTTTTCCAATAAAAAGAACAAGAAAGGCTTCGAAAGCGTTAATAGTGTGAAGAAGGGTGCTTCTGGGGGTTTCGGGCCCACGTGTTATAATTGTAATCAAAGAGGACACATGGCCCGTGATTGCACCAAGGCGTCGACCAAAGTCACTTGCTTTAATTGTGGTAAAGAGGGGCACAAGAGGTCGGAATGCCCCTACTTGAATAATGATAACGTTAAGCGGTTAGAGAAAGTGGCAGGCACGGCTAGGGGTCGCAACTATTTGATGACCAATGACGAAGCCAAACAATCAAACGAAGTAGTCTCAGGTACTTTTATGGTTAACTCTAATCCGGCAAGGATTTTATTTGATAGCGGTGCTAATTTGTCGTTCGTGTCACCAAAATTTGTGCCTAAACTTAATAAACCATTAGCTAAGTTGAGTCGCCCGGTAGAAGTTGAAATAGCGGACGGCAAGACGGTGTTAGTGGTTGATGTGTGTAATAATTGTGATGTTGTTTTTGGTGCCGAAAACTTTAAAATTGATCTCATCCCTATGAGTTTGGGCGATTTTGATATCGTTGTTGGTATGGATTGGCTCGATCGAAATAGAGCCGATATTGCATGCCATGAAAAGTTTATACGTGTGAAGACCCCGAGTGGGGAAGAGTTGATTATTCATGGCGATAGACGAAGAAGACTTGTGCCGATATGTTCTTTTGCACGGGCACGTCGTTTTCTTGTTAGTGGTGGCTTGGCTTTTCTTGCTCATGTTGTTGATACTCGTAATGAGCCACCATCCATTCGTGAAATTCCGGTGGTTAATGAATTTGAAGACGTTTTTCCGGATGAGTTATCGGGTGTTCCGGCGGAAAGACAAGTTGAATTTCGCATTGAGTTGGTTCCGGGGGCTACCCCCATTGCTAAAACTCCTTATCGTTTAGCGCCAACGGAAATGCAAGAGTTGTTGAATCAAATCCAAGAGTTGATCGAAAAGGGTTTTATTCGACCGAGTGCTTCGCCATGGGGCGCTCCAGTGTTATTTGTGAAGAAGAAAGATGGTAGTATGCGGATGTGCATCGATTACCGGGAGTTGAATAAAGTGACAATCAAGAATCGTTATCCATTGCCTCGGATTGACGATTTGTTCGACCAACTCCAAGGTGCGACGTATTTCTCTAAGATCGACCTACGGTCCGGCTATCACCAAATGCGGGTACATGAGGAAGATATTGAGAAAACGGCTTTTCGAACGCGTTATGGGCATTTTGAGTTCGTAGTTATGCCTTTTGGTCTTACGAATGCACCGGCGGCATTCATGGATCTTATGAACCGAGTGTGCCAACCTATGTTGGACAAGTCGGTAATTGTGTTCATCGACGACATACTTGTCTACTCGAAAAGTATGAACGAGCATGAACTTCATTTGCGTGAAGTATTGAAGACGTTACGAAAGGAGAAGTTGTATGCTAAGTTCTCCAAATGTGAATTTTGGCTAAGGGAGGTTCAATTCCTTGGCCACATTGTGAACAAAGACGGTATTCAAGTGGATCCGGGGAAGATAGAGACGGTGAAGAGTTGGAGACAACCGACTACGCCTACGGAGGTCCGAAGTTTTCTCGGATTGGCCGGTTATTATCGTCGGTTTATCCAAGACTTTTCTAAGATCGCTTCTTCATTGACGAAATTGACGAGGAAGAACGTGAGGTTTGTTTGGGAGAACGAGCAAGAAATTGCTTTTCAAGTGTTAAAGGAGAAGTTGTGTCAAGCTCCGGTGTTAGTTTTGCCGGAAGGGGTGGAAGACATGACTGTTTATTGTGATGCTTCGTTAAATGGACTCGGGTGTGTTCTAATGCAAGGAGGTAAAGTTATAGCTTATGCCTCTCGACAATTAAAGGAACACGAGATGAGATATCCGACTCATGATCTTGAGTTGGTGGCGATTGTGCATGCGTTGAAAATTTGGCGCCATTACTTGTATGGTGTCAAGTGTACGATTTATTCGGATCATAAGAGTTTGAAACATCTCTTTAATCAACGAGATTTGAATCATCGTCAACGTAGGTGGATGGATGTGGTAAAAGACTATGATTGTGAGATACTTTATCATCCGGGCAAGGCGAATGTGGTCGCGGATGCGTTAAGTCGAAAGAGTCATCACCCGGCGTTACGATTGGGATTGTTACGTATGATCATTACTAACGATTTTCTTGAAAAACTCAGAGTGATTCAAATAGAGGCTTACGTTCACAACAAGCATGCGGAGCGAATCGTGGGGCAATCGGAGTTCATCACTATGGGCTCGCGGGTTTGTTGTCTTTTCAAGGAAGAGTGTGGGTGCCTAAGATGGGTGATTATCAACAAGTGCTACTTGATAAAGCACATAAGTCAAAGTATTCCATTCACCCGGGCGCAATGAAAATGTATCTTGATTTAAGGAAAGATTATTGGTGGCCGGGCATGAAACGTGATTTTGTGAAGTATGTTGAGCAATGCGTTACGTGCTTACAAGTTAAAGCCGAGCACCAAAAGCCGTATGGTAAGTTACAACCGTTAGAAATCCCGAAATGGAAATGGGAGCACATTACCATGGATTTCATCACAAAGTTACCTAAAACGGCGAGAACCCAGTTTGATTCGATTTGGGTTATAGTTGATCGACTGACGAAGAGTGCTTTGTTTCTTCCCATTAAGGAAGCGATATCGTCGGAGACCTTGGCTAAGTTGTTTATCAAGGAAGTCATCTCTCGACACGGTGTTCCTATATCTATTGTTTCGGATCGAGATACTCGTTTTACATCTCGGTTTTGGGAAAAGTTTCACGAAGATATGGGTACGCAATTAAAATTAAGCACGGCGTATCATCCTCAAACGGACAGTCAAACCGAACGTACGAATCAAACTTTGGAAGATATGTTACGAGCGTGTATTATCGATTTTGGTGGTAGTTGGGACGAGCACTTACCTTTGGTGGAATTTTCGTACAATAATAGTTATCATACTAGTATCGGGATGCCACCTTATGAGATGCTTTATGGGCGTACATGTCGAACCCCGATTTGTTGGGGTGAAGTGGGACAAAAGGAAATCGGGAGTACCGATTTGGTGTTAGAGACGAATAGCAAGATTGATGTGATTCGAGAGCATTTGAAGAAGGCTCAAGATAGGCAAAAGTCGTATGCCGACAAACGTAGACGAACGATCGAATTTCAAGAAGGTGACATGGTGATGCTTGAGGTTTCGCCATGGAAAGGTACTATTCGATTTCGAAAACGGGGAAAGTTAGCTCCTCGGTTTATTGGACCATTTAAAGTTTTAGCTCGTGTTGGTGAAGTTGCGTATCGTTTGGAATTACCCAAAGAGCTTGCGGGGATCCATAATACATTTCATGTTTCCCATCTCCGGAAGTACCTTGCGGATGATTAATCTTGGGTGCCATTAGACGAGATTGAGCTAAATAATAGGTTAGAGTATATCGAGGAACCGATTGCCATACTTGATGAGAAGGTCAAAAGGTTGAGACATAAAGAGGTTTGGACTTTTAAAGTTCAATGGCGTCGAAGTAAGGGTTCCGAGTTTACTTGGGAGCCCGAAGAGTTTGTGTTGGTTTATCTTCCTTCTTGTCATGCGGCTTAGATCGCGAGGACGCGCTCCGATTCAAGTGGGGGAGAGTTGTAACATCCCGTTTTCCTCGAAAATGACTTAAGGTGCGTAATTAACCTCGTGTACGTTTGTTATTGCATCTATGATCGTTTATTTTAGTTTAAGGTGTGCAAATATTAGAAAAATGGTTTGACCAGGTCATCTGTCGCATTTGAGTAGGTTTCATCGCGTCCTGGTTCGTCGCGAAACGCGACAGAGTTGGCTGGAACACGACAGCTCCAGAACCCCCGTTCTGTCAAGGTTATCGCGTTTGAAACTTGTTTATCACATTTGAGTGTCGCGAAACGCGACAAGGTGTCGCGAAACTGAGGTCGCTGTTTTACTTTTTGTCCATTTTAAATGGAATCTTTTAAGGGTATTGATGTCTTTTCACATAGGGCCAGTTTTGGGGGAGTAAATGCTGATCCAACCTTATCTCTTTCTCATTTAATTCATTTCCAATTAAATAAAAACAAAGTTAGAGAGAGAGAGAGTGATACTTTAAGAGTGAGAAAGCTTGTTTTAGTGAAGAGGAAGGTTGAATCTTGCCCGAACCTGAGTTGTAAAGTTGTTCCTTGTGTCTCTAGCTACATTTTGGTGGTCTTGGTAAGTCTTAACCTTATGTTTTGGGTTTTAATTGGTTTATGGCTAGGGTTTTGGGTTACTAGAGACTTGTATGACCCATTTGGGGTTGAAATGGGTGGACTTGGGTTATGTGATGAAAGGAAACCCTAAATAGATGTAATCTAGGGTTTGGTCTTGCAAAATGAGAATTTTAAGTGTCAATGGGTGTTGTTGGTCACTAATGCACTTTAAAATTTATGAAAGAAGTGTTAATGGGTATGTTTGACTTGATTGTGAGTTTAAGTAAAATAAAATGGGTCAAAATGTACTAGTTGGCCTAATTAGATGAAATGGGTATGGATTACCCTAAGTTATGCGTTAATTGAAGTTAATAGACTTTAATTCACTAGTCTTAGTGATTAAAGTCGAGTCTTGGCCATTTATGGGCGGTTGTGTGTAGTTGAGTCCTTTAATGCAAATTGGGTCATTAAATGCTCAAGTGGGTGTATTGTGGTTAATCCCACTAGTGGTGAAATTGAATGTGCACTTAATGATTTAGGTACATTGCGTTGAAGCTCGGAAGTGCTAAATCATCCTTGTGACAAGGTGAGTGGAATAATTATGCGTTCATGTATATGGCGTGTTTATTTGTGAATGTTATGGTATGAACCACGTGCCGGTAGTGCCATAACATGTGTGGGACGGGATGTGAACCACGAGCCGGTAGCATCAAGTGTGAACCACGAGCCGGTAGCACTATAAACTAAGATGAGAACCACGAGCCGGTAGCATCAAGTGTGAACCACGAGCCGGTAGCACTATAAACTAAGATGTGGACCACGAGCCAGTAGCATCGAGTGTGAACCACGAGCCGGTGGCACTATAAACGAGTATGACTCAAATGCGTATGGTGTGAACCACGAGCCGGTAGCACCATAGCGTTATTGGTTAACCATATTGAGATTGTTGATTTGTTTAGCATATAATATATATTTGAGTTGAGTATATGCTAATGATGTGGTGTGATGATGTACGACTTGTTAGAGTTACGGGTATGTTGACATGCTATTTGAGTTACAAGTTCGTATAAGGTATTTGGTATGGTGATTGCGAATGGATAGGTTATATATATGTATGTATAATTGTTGCACTCACTAAGCATTGCTTACCCTCTCTTTGTTTACCATTTTATATGTTCCGGCTTGGACAAGGGTAAGGGCATACGGTTGGATTAGTTGTCTCCTGTTAGTGTTGACAGGGGATGCTTTTGGGGATAGCTTTTGGAAGTGGCCGAACGTTTTGGGTAGTTTAGCCCCAAACCATGCTCGAGTGTCGTTTGGATTATAAACTATCATTTGTTGTTGGTCAAACTAGTATCACATTCGTTAATGGCCTTTGTGCCTTTTTGTAGACATTAAACTCGTAGTGTGTTTTGACGAATCGTGTGGAATGGGTTACATATTTAATTAGCGCGTAAATGTGTATTATATTAAAAAAAAAAATTATCATACGGAGTACGGGTTGGGTTGTTACATAATCCTTGATTTACTAAAATAAGTAAACAAACAGAACAAACTAATACATAAATGAAAATGTTTCAGAAATTGAATTTTCACTTAGTATAATATTTACGAGAATTCGAGTATCAGGGTGTTTCAGAAATTGAACCCTTCCACTCATATGAAGACTATAAAATATTATACACATCAGTTTCTTACATATCCCTAAGACAATCTTGACACTATTATAAGCCATGTGTCCCAATCCTTCCGTGAACATATTGGCAGCTAAGTCCAAAGCTCCATTGAAGCGGCAAAACTTCATGTTCACATAGGTAGCTCTTTTAGTCTTACACCCGCATATGCAATTTTTCAAAAGAACTATTAAGAAGTTAAACTTCAACCTAACTCCACTTACGGGTATAAACACATACTTTGGGATCAGTATATTTATGTGTTTCAATCTTCAGAAAGTAAGCTTACCTCATTGAATTCAGCTCCTAGCGTTGTACTAGAAGGGAATTGGGCGTCTCACTTTTGAAGATTTAATGGACTTCAATCCCACATCATTAGCCGACTTTTGTGCGCTTCCGGCTAATGCTTTTGTCAAGTGATTTAGTCAAACTTTGTTGTGACCCAACAAATTCACATATATCACTTCATCCGTGATATACCCACGAAACATAATCTGTCTAAGGCATAAGTGTCTAGACTTTTCCTTATACATTTAACTATATGCCTTAGTCATAGGATATCCCATACCTAGGGATCTAATTGGACTTTACTATCATTCACTTCGACTTCAATCAATTTTCTTTAGTAATCCTTTGATCCAAGGACTTACCAAATTCTTATTATATCATAAGAAACTCGTGAGTACTGAAATCGATTGATTGATTAGTCCTTGCATATGTCCACCTTTCACAAGTAATCAATGTAAATCTATAATTTATACACCCTCAATAATGTATCCCCATTATCCTTTTGTACATAATTATTATCATTACATTGGATAGTGAGATTATTATTATAAACATACCTTAGTCAATCAACTTCTATAACCAAGAAACAATGACAATTAGTCTATAATGTCAATAGTCTCAACATCAACTTTTTGATCCAAGATACATCATCTATGCCAAGTGTAAAAACCAACAGCTTGTAGTAGATGTATAATCCTCTTGTCAAAACCCGTCCTAAACCATAAGGACAAATATAATAACATATGATTTCATCGCGAGGCATTGACCTCTATATGCGACATTTTTCAAAAACTGCATTCGTTTTTACAATACAAACCATAGCTTTTTTACAAATACAAGGTTTAAACAACTTAATAATGATTATCGTTTAGCGATAATCTTAGACTTACAAACTTTACATGTGATAATAACAATACGACTTCCAACATATTTTACATTACAAATCCTCCGATATGCAGTTTTATTTTTGACACAAATATGCATACTCAAGATCTTGCTTAAATTCAACATGTTGCAGCGGAAGCTTTTAGTTATCACCTGAGAATAAACATGCTTAAAACGTCAACATAAAGTTGGTGAGATATAGGTTTAATGCCGGCAGCGTTATAAATATAGACCACAAGATCTCATATATAAACGTTTTAATAAAAATATTCTAAGTTGTTGAGCACTTGATAACCATACTTAACATTTAATCAACGTCGCATATTCCCTTTATTATGAAATCTTACTACACCGTACCAAGTGTAGTCACCGAAATGAAGTACTGTGCAACCGTTGAATACTGGTCGTCCAGTCCGGTTGGGGTTGTCAGGCCCGATAGATCTATCAACAGGATTCGCGTTTACAATACCTCATGTAAATAGTAGTTACCAAGTTACAGGGAAGTATGCCAGTGGTACAACTCAACGTAGAATATATATTTTTAATCACTTGTGTCCATAACGTAAATCATAAAATGCATGTATTCTCATCCCGAAATATTTAGAGTTTAAAAGTGGGACTATATACTCACTTTTGCTTTGAAGGTATTTAACTCGACTTGGTCTCCGATAGATATCACGAACCTAACCATATATATAATATATCAACATATTTTCTTTTCAAGTAATCGTTATATATATATATATATATATATATACTTATAATACTTTTAATATTTTCTTAGTCCGTAGTTAGCAGTCCGATGTTAGTGGTCCACAATTAGTTGCTCAATAAAATAAATAAAGACCCCATCGTATTCGTATTGATCAGAATTAATCTCAACCCATGGTACCATGTTGTCAAATGACGTGTTGCGTACATAAAGTACCGTATTGTCAAATGACGTGTTGCGTACAATCATGAGGTCTTATGATTAATCTTCTCGTGTTGTTTACGGGTGGTCCTGAAATATATAAAATCAAATCATAAGTAAATATATATAAAATATCATATTAATTAGCAAAGATATGATTAATTTACTTTTTCTCCAAATATTTTCGTAGCTAAACTAGCTTCGGATACCCAATCTTGTTTTAGTCGTAGTTTCTTCATTACAACTCCGTTTTTGTTGGTTCAACTTGCCACTTCCTTGGATCGAGTAAAATTTTAAGAATATGAACTGAAAATACCTTAGTTTGTATTCGAAATCATAGGTTATAGGTCAAACTTTGGAGAAACTTATGAAAGTGATCATTTTCCATCATAAAAACAACATTTAATGATCATTTTTCTAAAAATACTTACACTTTGAGTTAAACCATGAAATTTTTATGTGTAAACATATTAATAAGAAATATCATTTTTCCAGAACATGAACTTCCAATTCAAAGTTCAAGATGGTTTTTAATTATCCAAACCTAAACAGCCCCCGGTTGCACTCCGACGACGTAGATTCAGTTTTAAGGTGTTCTTTGTAAAACCAAGTTATATCTTGTTAAGTTAGCATATTATTATGATATATTACAGGTCTTGAAGTGTTTTAAAAGTTAAGTTAGAAGGATCTATTTAGTTTGCAAACAAGTTTGAAATCATTCAAACTATGTTCTTGTTGTTAAAATTTTACAACATAAAATAAGATAGCTATATAATTATGAATCGAACAAGATTATGAACAAGGTTACTACCTCAAGTTACTTGGACAAAGTTACTGTAAGAGATAAGAAAAAATCTTGGAATCAAAGAGTGGTGGAGTTAGATCAAAAGGTTGGAAGTAAACTTGTTTACTTGGAAGGATTATTGAAGTGTTCTTGGAAGGTTTTTCTTATGAAGATTAAGGCTTGTTTTTATGGCTAGATCTTCATGGTAACTTGCTGAATTGAAGTAGGTGTTTAAGGGTTATGAAAGTGTGTGTGTTTAGCTAAGAAATGAAGATAGAAATTGAATCAAAAATGGAATGGGGAAGACCCCTTAAAAATGTGAAAATGGATGAGACATGGACAAATTTCCTAACTTGTAATCTTGTGAAATTGTCATACTATCTTACAAAAGTAGTTACCTCTCCTTTAGGGCAGTAACATGGTTGATTAGAATGTTGATTTGATGTTTATATACTAATTGTAAATACGTATAGAAGCTGGGTATGATACGGGTACATATACCCTTGATATACGTATAGAAATCTTGAGAAAACGGAACGAGGATTCAAATATAGCTATCTTTTGTAAATATACTTATATTGTTTTATGTATAAAAGCCCTTTAAAAGTGATTAAATACATATCTATACGATACATGTATAAGCATTATAAGTTTTAAGTATTTATGTTAAAGAACGTTACGTATAGTTATCGTTTTGAAAATTTAAGTTAGTAGTTTCAAAGTATATTTATAACTCATTGTTATTAGTACACAATGAGATGTTAAACCATCCTTAGATCATGTTAAATATATATAAATACATATATATACACAAACGTATAATTATCGTATGTTATATAGTTCGTGATATCATCGGTCAAATTGGACAGTCAAACGTTGTGTAAAACTCTTTTCAAAAACATAAGTCTCAACAATTTAGATTGCTTATCATGTTGGTAAGGTTTAATTTATGTAAATATTAATCTCATAAGTATAAAATGATTGGAAAAATCCGGGTCGTTACAGTACCTACCCGTTAAATTAATTTCGTCCCGAAATTTTAAAGTTGTACCTATTTTGCGTTTTCGGGAAACAAATGTGGGTACTTTTGTTTCATTTGATCCTCTCGTTCCCAAGTAAACTCGAGACCCCTTCGAGCATTCCAATGAACCTTAACGATTGGTATGTTGCTCTGCTTGAGTTGTTTAACTTCACGGTCCATGATTTCGACTGGTTCTTCTATGAATTGTAGTTTCGCGTCGACTTGGACTTCTTCAAGAGGAATGATTAGATCTTCCTTTGCAAGACATTTCTTGAGGTTTGAGACGTGAAATGAATTATGTACTCCGGCGAGTTGTTGTGGTAACTTGAGTCGATAAGCTACCGGTCCGATGCGTTCGATGATCTTAAACGGGCCTACATACCTTGGGTTCAGTTTACCTCTTTTTCCAAAACGTATTACACCTTTCCAAGGTGACACCTTTAGCATAACCATGTCACCGATCTGAAACTCTAATGGTTTCCTTCGGACATCGGCGTAGCTCTTTTGGTGACTACGGGCTGTTTTCAATCTCTCCTTGATTTGTACTATCTTCTCAGTAGTTTCATGTATGATCTCGGGACCAGTTAATTGTCGATCTCCTACTTCATTCCAACAGATAGGGGATCTACACTTCCTTCCATACAGTGCATAGAATGGTGCAGCTTTAATGCTCGCATGATAACTATTATTATACGAGAATTCTGCTAATGGTAGATATTTATCCCATCCGTTTCCAAAATCGATCACACATGCCCTGAGCATGTCTTCAAGAGTCTGAATCGTTCTTTCACTCTGCCCGTCGGTTTGCGGATGATATGCGGTGCTCATATCCAAACGAGTTCCCAGGGCCTCCTGTAGGGATTGCCAAAACTTTGATGTAAATCTACTATCACGATCGGATATAATGGAAATAGGTATTCCATGCCTTGAAACAATTTATTTTATGTATAATCGTAATAGTTTCTCTATTCTATCCGTTTATTTTATAGGCAAGAAATGTGCAGATTTAGTGAGACGATCAACTATTACCCAAATGGTGTCATAACCCCAGGCAGTCTTAGGTAACTTTGTGATGAAATCCATGGTAATACCATCCCATTTCCATTCTGGGATTTCTGGTTGTTGAAGTAACCCTGATGGCTTCTGATGTTCTGCTTTGACTTTGGAACAAGTTAAACATTCCCCAACATATGTTGCAACGCCTGTCTTTAAATTAGGCCACCAATAAAGCATCTTAAGATCTTGATACGTCTTTCCAACTCCAGGATGTATCGAGTAACTTGTCTTATGTGCCTCGTTCAATATCAACTTCCTTAATCCACCCAACTTTGGTACCCAAATACGGTTTGCAAAATATCGAATTCCGTCTTCCCGTATAACGAGTTGTTTCCCATACATCTTCATTATTTCATTTCCTATGTTTTCTTTAGTAAGAGCTTCTCGTCGAGCCTCTTTGATTTGTGAGTTGAGATTCATGCGAATTTTTATGTTCATTGCTCGTACTCGAATTGGTTCCCGTTCCTTTCTGCTTAGAGCGTCGGCCACTACATTCGCTTTCCCGGGATGATAGCGAATATCACAATCATAGTCGTTTATCAGCTCGACCCACCTACGTTGCCTCATGTTCAGCTGTTTCTGATCGAAGATATGTTGAAGGCTTTTATGATCGGTAAACACAGTGCATTTAACCCCATATAAGTAGTGTCTCCATATCTTCAATGTAAACACGACTGCTCCCAATTCTAGATCATGCGTCGTATAATTTCACTCGTGAATCTTCAATTGTCGGGATGCGTACGTAATAAATTTCTTTCGTTGCATAAGAACGCAACCAAAACCTTGTCGTGAAGCGTCACAATATATCTCAAAATCATCGTTCCCTTCAGGTAACGATAAAATAGGCGTTGTAGTCAACTTCTTCTTCAGTAATTGAAATGCACTCTCCTGCTCAGAAGTCCATTCGTACTTCTTCCCTTTTTGTGTTAACGCTGTTAATGGTTTAGCTATTCGGGAAAAATCTTGAATAAACCTTCTATAATAACCGGCTAAACTCAAAAATTAGCGTATCTGCGTTGGTGTCTTAGGAGTCTCCCATTTTTCAATGGCCTCAATTTTAGCTGGGTCAACCTGAATTCCTTTGCTACTAACAACATGGCCAAGAAATTGCACTTCTTTCAACCAAAACACACACTTAGAAAATTTGGCGTATAACTGTTCTTTTCTTAACAATTCTAATACCAACCTTAAATGCTGTTCATGCTCTTGCTCATTTTTGGAATAGATAAGAATATCGTCAATGAAAACGATAACAAACTTATCTAGATACGGACTACAAACTCGATTCATGAGGTCCATGAATACAACTGGCGCATTCGTCAATCCAAACGGCATGACTAAAAATTCGTAATGATCGTAGCGTGTCCGGAAAGCAGTTTTCGGAATATCTTCTTCTTTGACACGTAGTTGATGATAGCCCGATCTTAGGTCGATTTTCGAGTAAACACATGATCCTTGCAGTTGATCAAATAAGTCGTCAATTCTCGGTAGTGGATACCGATTCTTGATAGTTAACTTATTT
Source organism: Rutidosis leptorrhynchoides (assembly GCF_046630445.1). Classification (NCBI taxonomy): domain Eukaryota; kingdom Viridiplantae; phylum Streptophyta; class Magnoliopsida; order Asterales; family Asteraceae; genus Rutidosis; species Rutidosis leptorrhynchoides. The sequence goes on from NC_092333.1 coordinate 651,975,598, forward strand.
AATTCACGATAATCTATACACATCCTAAAAGATCCATCTTTCTTTTTAACAAATAAAATTGGAGCTCCCCACGGTGAAGTACTTGGTCGTATGAATCCTCGGTCCAGTAATTCTTTTAACTGACTCTGAAGTTCTTTTAACTCGGACGGTGCAAGTCTATATGGAGCACGAGCAACCGGTGCAGCTCCTGGTACAAGATCTATTTGAAATTCTACAGACCTGAAAGGAGGTAGTCCCGGTAATTCTTCCGGAAATATATCGGGAAAGTCTCTTACTACATTTACATCACTAATATTCTTCTCTTTTTCTTCAACTTTCTTTACATGTGCTAGGATGGCATAACATCCCTTTTCTAAACACTTTCGAGCTTTCAAACAGCTAATGAGATTTAGGTTTGGGTTACCTTTACCTCCGTAAATCATTATCATTGATTTATCCTTTCGAGGAATACGAATTGCCTTTTCAGCACACACCACTTCGACTCCTACTTTGGACATCCAGTCCATGCCGATAATTACGTCAAAACTTTCTAATTCTATGGGTATCAAATCAATCTTAAATGTTTCTCCGGCTAAATTTATTTTACAATCACGGCAAATTTTATCGGCTTTAATTAGTTTACCATTAGCTAACTCAATCATGTACTTAGCATCTAGAGGTAATGATGAACAATTCAATTTAGCGTAAAAGTCTCTATACACGTAACTTCTATCGGCACCAGTATCAAATATAATAGATGCTGATAAGTTATTAATGATAAACGTACCCGTAACCAGCTCCTGGTCTTCATACGCCTCTCTAGCATTAATAATAAATGATCTTCCACGTGCAGATCCGTTATTCTTCTCTGGATTCAGGCACTGACTCTTATAATGACCCTGTTTCCCACACCCATAACATGTAACAGTGGCCAAGGCAGTTCTATTTGCATTGGTGGCAGGAGTCTTGGTGCCATTTGTATTTGTAACAGGAATCCGACAATCTTCAGCAAGATGACCCCTTCGATTACAATTTTTGCACACCACATTACAATAACCAGAGTGATGTTTGTGGCATCTGTTACATAAAGGATTTCTTCCTTTGTAACCAGAGCTTGAACCACTACCCGCACCTTGCGTGGTTTCTTGTTTCTTGTTGAATGGTTGATTACCTTCCCACTTTCTTTTGTTTTCTGATGTCTTGACATCGGTGTTCTTATCCAGAATAATCTGGTCCTTCAACTCGTTTTCCATGGTGATGGCTTCATGAATAGTCTTGGGTTTCGATGCTGTAACATTTGCTTTGACATTTTTAGGCAAACCATCTTTGTACAGTTCTATCTTCCATTCTTCGGTTGGTACCAATTCGGGACATAGCAAAGCTAATTCCATGAATCGCTGATTGTAGTTGGTGAGTTCAGCACCAACAACTTTCAGGCTTCGTAATTCAGCTTCCAACTTCCTAACCTCGTTCCTTGGACAATACTCGTTGATTAGCATTGTTTTGAATTCTTCCCAGGGAGTATCATAAGCTACATCTCCTCCTACGGCCTTCACATAGTTTTTTCACCACGTGAGTGCACTATCTTGTAAGGTGCACGATGCATACTTGGTCATGTCCTTCTCAATACAACCACTGATTTTAAACACAGACTCAATCTTTTCGATCCACCAGGTTAAACCGACCGGTCCTTCTGTTCCACTGAATGATGAGGGCTTGCAACCTTGAAAAGTTTTGTAAGTACATCCCACACGAGGATTTGGGTTAACTGCAGCACCTCTCGCAGCCTCGACCCATAACATTCTGTCATCCACTCGCTGATTGATAAGTTCCTCGATTTCTTGTTCCGTCATTCGGTTCAATCGCGCCATAATCTTCAATAAGAATGAGAAAAATAATTATTCACATGGAATATTATAGATGTAGTATGTATTTATAGTACATCGTAGCTTATTAATAATATGAACCAGTTATTATTATAAAATCCTTTTCTTCTTATTAGCGTTTTATAATTATATCTAGGGTAGTATCTACCCGTTAAAGTTCATACTTAATAGCTTAGTACAGAAATTAATTACTACCATCCAAATAATACTCAACCATGGAAAATTATTGCATTTCACACTTCACTATTTTACATATGCTTATCTTACATCAAACATTAAGCAAACCACACTAGTAATATTATACAAAACATTATATGATCCCATGGTTTAAAATAACAGCGCATCATTTAACCCGAAACGTTTGTGTTCAAAGAAATCGCTTAAAGGTTATCTTGACTGTCTCCCTGCGTTTTGGCTGAGGGGCTGAAGAACTGGATGCCGGGATAGAACTAATAGGAATAGCGGGAATAGGGGTGGAAGTGTCTGGTGGAGTTGGTGCCACAACATCCTCACTAAACTTGGGATTTGGATTTTCCAATTCAGTAGCCTTTCGTTTCTTTCCTCTTTCAAACTTGTCTTTCGTAATTTCCTGTATTTCTTCCTCCTCAGGATCACTTTCCGGATCCTCTTCAATTGATTCATCCGAAAATTGTGAGTCTTCCCCAAAGGTGTCGTTTTCATCATCGGATAGGTTAATGACTGGAACACCATCTGAAGATTCTGGTTCGGAGTCGCTGAATGTGATAACAAGTTCTAAGCCAGACATCTATCACATAACAACTAGCAAATTAGTACCACATAATATTTACATATTAATTTTTAACCAACAAGGATAAGCAATAGTTTTCGAAATCAAACACGGTCAAAGTCCAGACTCACTAATGCATCCTAACAAACTCGATAATACACAATAATGCAAATTTTCTGGTTCTCTAAAACCTGGCTCGGATACCACATGTCAAAACCCGTCCTAAACCATAAGGACAAATATAATAACATATGATTTCATCGCGAGGCATTGACCTCTATATGCGACATTTTTCAAAAACTGCATTCGTTTTTACAATACAAACCATAGCTTTTTTACAAATACAAGGTTTAAACAACTTAATAATGATTATCGTTTAGCGATAATCTTAGACTTACAAACTTTACATGTGATAATAACAATACGACTTCCAACATATTTTACATTACAAATCCTCCGATATGCAGTTTTATTTTTGACACAAATATGCATACTCAAGATCTTGCTTAAATTCAACATGTTGCAGCGGAAGCTTTTAGTTATCACCTGAGAATAAACATGCTTAAAACGTCAACATAAAGTTGGTGAGATATAGGTTTAATGCCGGCAGCGTTATAAATATAGACCACAAGATCTCATATATAAACGTTTTAATAAAAATATTCTAAGTTGTTGAGCACTTGATAACCATACTTAACATTTAATCAACGTCGCATATTCCCTTTATTATGAAATCTTACTACACCGTACCAAGTGTAGTCACCGAAACGAAGTACTGTGCAACCGTTGAATACTGGTCGTCCAGTCCGGTTGGGGTTGTCAGGCCCGATAGATCTATCAACAGGATTCGCGTTTACAATACCTCATGTAAATAGTAGTTATCAAGTTACAGGGAAGTATGCCAGTGGTACAACTCAACGTAGAATATATATTTTTAATCAGTTGTGTCCATAACGTAAATCATAAAATGTATGTATTCTCATCCCGAAATATTTAGAGTTTAAAAGTGGGACTATATACTCACTTTTGCTTTGAAGGTATTTAACTCGACTTGGTCTCCGATAGATATCACGAATCTAACCATATATATAATATATCAACATATTTTCTTTTCAAGTAATCGTTACATATATATATATATATATATATATATATATATATATATATATATACTTATAATACTTTTAATATTTTCTTAGTCCGTAGTTAGCAGTCCGATGTTAGTGGTCCACAATTAGTTGCTCAATAAAATAAATAAAGACCCCATCATAATCGTATTGATCAGAATTAATCTCGACCCATGGTACCATGTTGTCAAATGACGTGTTGCGTACATAAAGTACCGTGTTGTCAAATGACGTGTTGCGTACAATCATGAGGTCTTATGATTAATCTTATCGTGTTGTTTACGGGTGGTCCTGAAATATATAAAATCAAATCATAAGTAAATATATATAAAATATCATATTAATTAGCAAAGATATGATTAATTTACTTTTTCTCCAAATATTTTCGTAGCTAAACTAGCTTCGGATACCCAATCTTGTTTTAGTCGTAGTTTCTTCATTACAACTTCGTTTTTGTTGGTTCAACTTGCCACTTCCTTGGATCGAGTAAAATTTTAAGAATATGAACTGAAAATACCTTAGTTTGTATTCGAAATCACAGGTTATAGGTCAAACTTTGGTGAAACTTATGAAAGTGATCATTTTCCATCATAAAAACAACATTTAATGATCATTTTTCTAAAAATACTTACACTTTGAGTTAAACCATGAAATTTTTATGTGTTAACATATTAATAAGAAATATCATTTTTTCATAAAATGAACTTCCAATTCAAAGTTCAAGATGGTTTTTAATTATCCAACCCTAAACAGCCCCCGGTTGCACTCCGACGACGTAGATTCAGTTTTTAAGGTGTTCTTTGTAAAACCAAGTTATATCTTGTTAAGTTAGCATATTATTATGATATATTACAGGTGTTGAAGTGTTTTAAAAGTTAAGTTAGAAGGATCTATTTAGTTTGCAAACAAGTTTGAAATCATTCAAACTATGTTCTTGTTGTTAAAATTTTACAACATAAAATAAGATAGCTATATAATTATGAATCGAACAAGATTATGAGCAAGGTTACTACCTCAAGTTACTTGTACAAAGTTACTGTAAGAGATAAGAAAAAATCTTGGAATCAAAGAGTGGTGGAGTTAGATCAAAAGGTTGGAAGTAAACTTGTTTACTTGGAAGGATTATTGAAGTGTTCTTGGAAGGTTTTTCTTATGAAGATTAAGGCTTGTTTTTATGGCTAGATCTTCATGGTAACTTGCTGAATTGAAGTAGGTGTTTAAGGGTTATGAAAGTGTGTGTGTTTAGCTAAGAAATGAAGATAGAAATTGAATCAAAAATGGAATGGGGAAGACCCCTTAAAAACGTGAAAATGGAGGAGACATGGACAAATTTCCTAACTTGTAATCTTGTGAAATTGTCATACTATATTACAAAAGTAGTTACCTTTCCTTTAGGGCAGTAACATGGTTGATTAGAATGTTGATTTGATGTGTATATACTAATAGTAAATACGTATAGAAGCTGGGTATGATACGGGTACATATACCCTTGATATACGTATAGAAATCTTGAGAAAATGGAACGAGGATTCAAATATAGCTATCTTTTGTAAATATACTTATATTGTTTTATGTATAAAAGCCCTTTAAAAGTGATTAAATACATATCTATACGATACATGTATAAGCATTATAAGTTTTAAGTATTTATGTTAAAGAACATTACGTATAGTTATCGTTTTGAAAACTTAAGTTAGTAGTTTCAAAGTATATTTATAACTCATTGTTATTAGTACACAATGAGATGTTAAACCATCCTTAGATCATGTTAAATATATATAAATACATATATATACATAAACGTATAATTATCGTATGTTATATAGTTCGTGATATCATCGGTCAAATTGGACGGTCAAACGTTGTGTAAAACTCTTTTCAAAAACATAAGTCTCAACAATTTAGATTGCTTATCATGTTGGTAAGGTTTAATTTATGTAAATATTAATCTCATAAGTATAAAATGATTGGAAAAATCCGGGTCGTTACACCTCTTGATCAATAGTAAACTCAATATAAATTAATATGCCTTAAGGATTTCACATTGTGAACCAAACCATAGTCCATGGTTGGCTTTTATAAGTATTAAAATACTTAAATCACATCACAATAAATTATCTTTGACCTTGCTTAATCTTTTCAACACCATGTTATATTGAGCACTTGATGTAATCACATACATCACACCACCAATTCCAAAGCAAACTGGTGTTTTGAAACAAATAAGCAACATCTAATCCTTATTCCATATTAAAACATATTAGTTTCACTAACTTGTACCATATTGATAAATCATCAAATAATTTGTGGACATAACTCACCAATGAATAAAGACTTCATGATTTTATTTAGTAACAAAACAGTCACTTTACGATAATGTAAATAATTTTGTGACTTTTTTCAATGAATTATTACCACTCGTTAAATAAGCTAACAATTGTTACCAATAAAATAAATTATCTTACTTAACAATCACAATTTTAGTAACATATAGGGGTGTCCATGTCAATCACCAAATAATATCTTTAACACCTTCTTTAATTGACATCACAATTCTATCCATAACCACCATTAACCATCAACAACAAACACTACCCATATAATAGCAACCATCTTGTGAATGCTTGTCTTTAAATTTAATTCCCACAGTAACCAGTTGTAACAATCATGGTGAAACCTCTCGATTAATGAATAGATCTTTGGATTATAAAATCATCATTCAAAATAATTACTTCCATTTAATGGAACCATCCCATGAAATGAAACTAATCCATTAAAATAATGGATTTTAATTTGAAAAACTGGATTAATGTCGGTATCCTTTTGGTAAACCAAAGTCAAATTTTGGATCAAAAGATGTTACAACACTGTGTGTGACCAACGTTAATTGTTGGATCAATATTAAAATTTATGACCCACAAGCACCAAAACAAAATATTATAATTCATACAAAGTTAATTGTACAAGGCATATTATATGGTAGTTATCATACGAAGTGGTAATATGACCAATATATCAACGATTCATCGTCCCAATCATAATTAACTTGTTGAACGATCACATTAATATATCTATGATCATGGATTAAATATTTAATTCATGTATATAAGATGAATCGAAAGAAGACTTACAAGTACCCATGAATCTTGAACGCCTTTCAAAAGCAAATGGTTGTAAAGTCCTTGAAATTATGATTCTTAAAATTCTAATCCCTTACCACCGCCTGACATCTTTTCAACCACAACGATCCACCCATGTCTCTTTCTTTGACTTTGTTTCTATTCATGGTTTAAAGATGTTATATTTACAACTGCTTTTCGGGAAGTATTAAAGGAGCGAAACAAGAATATCCCGTGTGGTAACCGAAATACAGAAATTAAATCGTTCGCAAGCAATCTCATTTTCTGAATTAATTGATGAAACTCTTGAATATATAACATATACTACCTCCGTCTCATTCCAATAGTCCACAGACAAAAAACACGCAGTTTTAGGAAATCCCACTAACTTCATTTCTCCACCAATGAAATATCTTCTCTCTCCAAATCCACCAATGAAATATCATCTTTCCTTTCTATTTATGGAAGTGGACTATCAGAATGGGACAACCCAAAATGGAATACTAGCCTATTAGAATGAGACGGAGGTAGTATAATATAATATATATTCATCATGTTATTACACATGACCGTTATCCATGTTACTGCACATGACCGCTTGCATCAATTAATTAAGAATCCGCTGTTTGCCTTAATTTCGATGCATTCATTTATTTTATCTTTCTCATGCATACAGTATAAATGAACCATTTCGTCCCACTTAATCAACATGGTGAGGATCACCCCCCTTGTCTTCGACTATCATCCAAGATCTTCCACAAAAAGTTCCATGATATATGATTTCCACCGTTGTTGCCCATGTCTTACCAACATTCATCAAAGATTTATCCATCCGAAAATACTTTATAGATTTGTTAGAAAATAGGGTTGTAAATTGACTGCCGGATTCGTTCTTGAATCGTGTATTCACTTTCTCTATAAAGTATTTCGACCCTACGATTGCCTCGGTTGCACGAAATTTTTACAGGGATAAGACAAGAATGCAATCAGTGTTTTTGGCAATGAAATCACTGATCAAATTGTTAGAGAATATGTGTGTGTTTTATGTTTGTTAAAATGAAAGCAAAAACATATTCCTATATTTATAGGAAGCGAAAAGGTGCGAGTGAAAGTACGCAACTTTTCAACCAAATGATGTAACCCTTCAACGAAATGACGCAACCTTTCGTTCACATCATTTAGGAAATGACATCACTCTTCATGAAATGATGTAACCATTCATGGTTACCTTTCATCAAAAGATGTAATTTCCAAGACCTTATTGAATTAACTCGAACGAGCGTGCACTCCGCACTCTCCAAACTCGTCATTAAGCTTAATTCGATAAGCCTTTGCTTTCTAGTAAATCCCAATTAACTAAAATGATTGTTGATAACACTAAAATCACCAACAGTGTAAACATCACACCTAAACACACAACATAAAGTGAAAGTTCACGATAAAAGAAAGAAAAAAAGACCAATTGAAGTGACGGTCGTGAAAAACCTTTAAGACCGACTGGACGATTCACGAATTTTTTAGAAACAAAATCAACTAAAATAGCTGAAGGTTGTTGATGACGGGAACATGGTGATATTATTTAAAGAGGTCGCATTCGTGAAATTTTCATAGCTGCAATTCCATAGTGCCGCCAGTTGGTGTATAGATTTTTGGAACATAAGGTGGTGACTGATATTCGATTGATGTTCATGGGGTTTGGGGTCACATAATCGGAAGATCATTGAGCAACACCAACAATACCAATTGCAGAACCTGTTAAATCTACAAAAACATTCTCTGTAAAATGTTGGTGATTTTAGTGTCATCAGTTATTTTGTATGATAAGGTGATTTACTTGAGACAAATGGATTTTTAGTTAAGCTTTATAACAAGTTAGGAGAGTGTGAAGTACACGCTTATTTAAGCTAAGTAAGTCATCTAATTGAAAGGTTGTGTTTGTTAGCTGGTGTCTTTTTGGCCAAAAGGCATAACTCTTCATGAATTGGTGACACTTTTAATGAAATGGTGTAACTTCATGAAATGGTGTAACCATGGTACCTTTAAACCAAGAGGTGTGACATTTCATGGAAAGTTTTACACCAAAAGATGCAACTTCTCATGGTGACCTTTCATACTCTATAAATGAAAGTATTTGTCTCACATTTCAAGATGATGAAAGATTGATCATTCACAATATACAAATTATCTATGTTCTGACTTCCAATTTTAATTGCCTATATTGGAGTTGTGCCTTTGTCTTATCCCGAATAAAGATTTCGTGTAACCATAAGGCAATCATGTATAGGGTCGAAATACTTTATTGCGAAAGTGACTACACGATTTAAAGGTTTATCCGGCCATTCAAACCCTGTTATCCAACAAAGCAAAGAAGTAATTTTTGGAGTGATAAACCTTTGATGTAATCGGTAAGGGATATAAGCATTTAATGGAGAATTGTTGTTAAGTTGATGAATGAATATAATAACGGTGGATCAAGCACATGCAACAGTTCAATCATCCCAAACCAAAGTTATGGAAGACGTTCATGGCATGGTATCTGGTGTTAATATCATTGGTTTGAATATTAGGCATAATCAGTGGGACACAAAAATATATCCCGTAGTCTTGTCATCGAAAGGGATCAACTGGACTCAAGTCTGTAAGTTTTTTTTTTATTTTATTTACATTATCATCCATAAAGTAGGCGGTTATTCTGGTTAGTCCATTTTCGTGACCAACTTCATTAAATTCTATTGTTGATTCGTACCACAAGTCTTTTTTTAAAAGAATTGGTTGTGCGCACGATATTGGATGTTAGGATTAATAACATTAAATAACTATATTAAATTGACGCTAAATTCCTTTTCGTATTCACAATAAAGGAAGAAATCAAATAACAAAATTTTATTGTTTGAAAGTTTCTATCATCCATGTGCAAGTACAACAACCTTTTTATTAAATCAAGGTAATGGATGGATTTGAGTGGATAATGATTATATAGAACTGATGAATTACTTAATTTAATTAACATCGGTGAAATTATCCACTCATGCACTATAACTTTGGTCCAACATATAACTTATGGTTTTAAACTAAAAGAAAAGGATAAAAGGATACCAAATGGGTATTTGATGATCGTGAAAATATTTTACTTATGTTTCATTACGTTCTTTAAATCTTCATGTCAATTAATCGTGTTTTCAAAAGAAAAGGGATTGATATTTCTGTTTTCAAAAGATAAGAAAACGGTTTATGGCAGTTAAAACGGTTATTGCGGTTAATGAAGACACATAGCACATATGCGTCAGTGTCTTTAATTAATTATGGTATCCTAAAAGGTTTTAAAATACTACCATGATATGTATTTACTAATTAATAGGCCACGGAATCCCCTGATCCGTGGGATACAAATTCCTCGCTGAAATTTTGTCATATACAGAGTAGTTGTTTTCTAGTTGTGCTTAATGCATTGGGATGTGAAGGATATTGGCACAACCCATGGAGAATTTAGAGAGGCCATCTTTTACATGGTGCATCCATGTCTGATTGGCTAGAATGGGTTGTATCAAAAAAAAAAAAAAAAAAAAAAAAAGGTGTTTAATATGTTCTTTTATATTAACTACACCCCCTGTTTTTGCACTCATGTTCAACAATTTTGGTAGTGATCCAAATTGTGTTGAGCATTCCATGATAGCAACTAGTGAAAGATTCTTGGTATTTAATGCAAGTGAAACAACTACAAGCTTTAATATGTGGATAGGCCTCCATGTTACTTAATTGTCTACTAATATCAGTATGACATTGAACCGAAAATATGTTATGAAATTGGAAGTATGATTTATGTTTTGACTATTAAATCACTAATATAACATATGTGCCGAAGAGATTATGCATGTCTAGTATAATTCTAGAGTACACATTGTGATAGGGCTCAAGTACTTGTAAAAGTCAACCATGGATTATGGTTTAATTCACAATGTGAATCCTTAAAATATATTAAAATATGTTGAGTTTACTATTGATCAAGATGGTTATACATCTACAAGTTGTTGGATTTTACACTTGGTATGTATGAGGTGTCTTGGATCAAAAGATGAATGTTGAGATTATTGATACTATAAATTTATTGTCATTATTTCTTGATTCTAGAAGTGGACATGTAAATGACTGATCAATCAATTAACTTTGAAAATAAGAATTTGATAAATCCTTGGATAAAAGGATTGTAAAGGGAAATTGATTGAAGTCATAATGAATGAGTTTAAAGTTTATGGTGATCCCTATTTATGGGACGTTCTTTGACTAAGGCATGTTGTTAATGTAAAAAGAAAAGTCTAGACACTTATGCCTTAGACAAATTGTATTTCGTGGGTTGATCACGAATGTAGTGATATATGTGAATTTTGTTGGGTCACAACATAATTTAATAAAATCACTTGACAAAAGCATTAGCCAGAAGCGCGCAAGTTGGCTAATGATGTGGGATTAAAGTCCATTAAATCTTCCAAAGTGAGACGCCCAATTCCCTTCTAGTACAACGCTAGAAGCTGAATTCAATGAGGTAAGCTTTACTTTCTGAAGATTGAAACACATAAATATACTGATCCCAAAGTATGTGTTTAGACCCGTAAGTGGAGTAGGTTGAAGTTAAACTTCTTAATGCCTCTTTTGAAAAATTGCATATGCGGGTGCAAGATGGAAAAGAGTTACCTATGTGAGTATGAAGTTTTGCCGCTTCAAAGAAGCTTGGACTTGGCTTCCTATATACTCTTGAAAGGATATGGACGCATGACTTATAAAATCGTCAAGACGAACATTAGAGAAATGTAAGAAACTGATGTGTATATTATTTTATAGTTTTCAAATGAATTGAAGGGTTCAATTTTTCATGAACACCCTGATTTTCGAATTCTAGTAAATAATATACAAAGTGGAAATTCAATTCTTCACGAACATTTCCATTTATGCATTGGTTTGTGTGTTTGCTCAAGTTATTAAGTAAATCTAAGGATTACACTAAAATGGGGGGGATTGTTGGTGATTTTAGTGTCATCAGTCATTTTGTGTGATAAGGTGATTTACTTGAGACAAATGGATTTCTAGTTAAGTTTTATAACAAATTAGGAGAGTGTGGAGTACACGCTTGTTTAAGCTAAGTAAGTCATCTAATTGAAAGGTTGTGTTTGTTAGCTGGTGTCTTTTTGGCCAAAAGACATAACTCTTCATGAATTGGTGACACTTTTAATGAAATGGTGTAACTTCATGAAATGGTGTAACCATGGTACCTTTAAACCAAGAGGTGTGACATTTCATGGAAAGTTTTACACCAAAAGATGCAACTTTTCATGGTGACCTTTCATACTCTATAAATAAGAGTATTTGTCTCACATTTCAAGATGATGAAAGATTGATCATTCACAATATACAAATTATCTATGTTCTGACTTCCAATTTTAATTGCCTATATTGGAGTTGTGCATTTGTCTTATCCCGAATAAAGATTTCGTGTAACCATAAGGCAATCATGTATAGGGTCGAAATACTTTATCGCGAAAGTGACTACACGATTCAAAGGTTTATCCGACCATTCAAACCCTGTTATCCAACAAAGCGATAAAGTAATTTTTGGAGTGATAAACCTTTGATGTAATCGGTAAGGGATATAAGCATTTAATGGAGAATTGTTGTTAAGTTGATGAATGAATATAATAACGGTGGATCAAGCACATGCAACAGTTCGATCATCCCAAACTAAAGTTATGGAAGACGTTCATGGCATGGTATCTGGTGTTAATATCATTGGTTTGAATATTTGGCATAATCAGTGGGACACACAAAAATATATCCCGTAGTCTTGTCATCGAAAGGGATCAACTGGACTCAAGTCTGTAAGTTATTTTTTTATTATTTACATTATCATCCATAAAGTCGGCGGTTATTCTGGTTAGTCCATTTTCGTGACCAACTTCATTAAATTCTATTGTTGATTCGTACCACAAGTCTTTTTTTAAAAGAATTGGTTGTGCGCACGATATTGGATGTTAGGATTAATAACATTAAATAACTATATTAAATTGACGCTAAATTCCTTTTCGTATTCACAATAAAGGAAGAAATCAAATAACAAAATTTTATTGTTTGAAAGTTTCTATCATCCATGTGCAAGTACAACAACCTTTTTATTAAATCAAGGTAATGGATGGATTTGAGTGGATAATGATTATATAGAACTGATGAATTACTTAATTTAATTGACATAGGTGAAATTATCCACTCATGCACTATAACTTTGGTCCAACATATAACTTATGGTTTTAAACTAAAAGAAAAGGATAAAAGGATACCAAATGGGTATTTGATGATCGTGAAAATATTTTACTTATGTTTCATTACGTTCTTTAAATCTTCATGTCAATTAATCGTGTTTTCAAAAGAAAAGGGATTGATATTTCTGTTTTCAAAAGATAAGAAAACGGTTTATGGCAGTTAAAACGGTTATTGCGGTTAATGAAGACACATAGCACATATGCTTCGGTGTCTTTAATTAATTATGGTATCCTAAAAGGTTTTAAAATACTACCATGATATGTATTTACTAATTAATAGGCCACGGAATCCCCTGATCCGTGGGATACAAATTCCTCGCTGAAATTTTGTCATATACGGAGTAGTTGTTTTCTAGTTGTGCTTAATGCATTGGGATGTGAAGGATATTGGCACAACCCAGGGAGAATTTAGAGAGGCCATCTTTTACATGGTGCATCCATGTCTGATTGGCTAGTATGGGTTGTATCAAAAAAAAAAAAAAAGAAGGTGTTTAATATGTTCTTTTATATTAACTACACCCCCTGTTTTTGCACTCATGTTCAACAATTTTGGTAGTGATCCAAATTGTGTTGAGCATTCCATGATAGCAACTAGTGAAAGATTCTTGGTATTTAATGCAAGTGAAACAACTACAAGCTTTAATATGTGGATAGGCCTCCATGTTACTTAATTATCTACTAATATCAGTATGACATTGAACCGAAAATATGTTATGAAATTGGAAGTATGATTTATGTTTTGACTATTAAATCACTAATATAACATATGTGCCGAAGAGATTATGCATGTCTAGTATAATTCTAGAGTACACATTGTGATAGGGCTCAAGTACTTGTAAAATTCAACCATGGATTATGGTTTAATTCACAATGTGAATCCTTAAAATATATTAAAATATGTTGAGTTTACTATTGATCAAGATGGTTATACATCTACAAGTTGTTGGATTTTACACTTGGTATGTATGAGGTGTCTTGGATCAAAAGATGAATGTTGAGATTATTGATACTATAAATTTATTGTCATTATTTCTTGATTGTAGAAGTGGACATGTAAATGACTGATCAATCAATTAACTTTGAAAATAAGAATTTGATAAATCCTTGGATAAAAGGATTGTAAAGGGAAATTGATTGAAGTCATAATGAATGAGTTTAAAGTTTATGGTGATCCCTATTTATGGGACGTTCTTTGACTAAGGCATGTTGTTAATGTAAAAAGAAAAGTCTAGACACTTATGCCTTAGACAAATTGTATTTCGTGGGTTGATCACGAATGTAGTGATATATGTGAATTTTGTTGGGTCACAACATAATTTAATAAAATCACTTGACAAAAGCATTAGCCAGAAGCGCGCAAGTTGGCTAATGATGTGGGATTGAAGTCCATTAAATCTTCCAAAGTGAGACGCCCAATTCCCTTCTAGTACAACGCTAGAAGCTGAATTCAATGAGGTAAGCTTTACTTTCTGAAGATTGAAACACATAAATATACTGATCCCAAAGTATGTGTTTAGACCCGTAAGTGGAGTAGGTTGAAGTTAAACTTCTTAATGCCTCTTTTGAAAAATTGCATATGCGGGTGCAAGATGGAAAAGAGTTACCTATGTGAGTATGAAGTTTTGCCGCTTCAAAGAAGCTTGGACTTGGCTTCCTATATACTCATGAAAGGATATGGACGCATGACTTATAAAATCGTCAAGACGAACATTAGAGAAATGTAAGAAACTGATGTGTATATTATTTTATAATTTTCAAATGAATTGAAGGGTTCAATTCTTCACGAACACCCTGATTTTCGAATTCTCGTAAATAATATACTAAGTGGAAATTCAATTCTTCACGAACATTTTCATTTATGCATTGGTTTGTGTGTTTGTTCAAGTTATTAAGTAAATCTAAGGATTACACTAAAATGGGGGGGATTGTTGGTGATTTTAGTGTCTTCAGTCATTTTGTGTGATAGGGTGATTTACTTGAGACAAATGGATTTCTAGTTAAGCTTTATAACAAGTTAGGAGAGTGTGGAGTACACGCTTATTTAAGCTAAGTAAGTCATCTAATTGAAAGGTTGTGTTTGTTAGTTGGTGTCTTTTTGGCCAAAAGACATAACTCTTCATGAATTGGTGACACTTTTAATGAAATGGTGTAACTTCATGAAATGGTGTAACCATGGTACCTTTAAACCAAGAGGTGTGACATTTCATGGAAAGTTTTACACCAAAAGATGCAACTTTTCATTGTGACCTTTCATACTCTATAAATAAGAGTATTTGTCTCACATTTCAAGATGATAAAAGATTGATCATTCACAATATACAAATTATCTATGTTCTGACTTCCAATTTTAATTGTCTATATTAGAGTTGTGCCTTTGTCTTATCTCGAATAAAGATTTCGTGTAACCATAAGACAATCATGTATAGGGTCGAAATACTTTATCACGAAAGTGACTACACGATTCAAAGGTTTATCCGGGCATTCAAACCCTGTTATCCAACATAAAACATATTCTCTCATAAGATGTGTATATATATACACACACACACACACACACACACACACACATATGTATAGTGGTAGAATCAAGGTGAAGTAACCAATCGGGGGGAAGCGGGGGAAGCAAATTTTTTTTTTGTTTTTTGAAAAAACTTTGTTCACGAACATTATAGATCGGATGAAAATATGAACATGTAATAAAGACACTTTGTGATAAAATGTTTTTATTTTGGCGGAAAAACGCTCGAAGAAGTAATATATAACAATTATCGTATTTTCCGAGCGTATGTTGAGGTTTTAGATATTAGGGTTTAGATATCAGGGTTTAGATATTATGGTTTATAGGGTTTAGATATTAGGGTTTAGAAATTTAGGGTTTAGGGTTTAGATTTATGGTTTAGATTTAGAATTTAGATTGAGTTTTTAAAACGAACGGTTTAGAGTTTAGGGCTTAGGGTTTTGAGTTTAGGGACTAAACCCAAAACACCAAACCCTAAACCCTAAACCCTAAACTCTAAATCGGGCTAAATTTTACTTCACAAAACATGAAATAAAAAAAAACGTTAACATTCTTCACGATCAATATTATCTTGAATGTTATTTTTGTCGATCGTTTTCCCGCATAAATAATAACATTCATCACGAAGTGTCTTTTTTAAATGTTCATATTTTCGTGTGATCTTGATGCCTGGAAAAAAAAATTCCAAAAAAAGAAAAAAATAAAAAATTTTGCTTCCCCCCGCTTCTCCCCGATTGGTTACTTCCCCATTGATCATGCCCCTATATATATATATATATATATATATATATATATATATATATATATATATATATATATATATATATATATATATATATATATATATATATATATATATAGAGAGAGAGAGAGAGAGAGAAGTAGCTTAGAAATGAACATTATACGATACTTAAAGTTGTTTCAAGCAAAATCAATGAAGAAAAACAGAACAATTAGCAACAATACAATAATATTAGTGCAATAAATACATAGTAAAATATAAGAACAAAATTTATACATAATCATGAGAAAATGGCGGATATATGTTTACAAAGAGAACCTGAAGAGGTTGCAATTTTCACCCAATAACTTATGAAAGTGTCAATTTGAGTTATGAATAACACCCTCATAGTGCCAATTAAAAACATGTGTCTAAACGCGCTAATGCGTTAGATGGGACGAACGATTCGATAACTGCCTAAAGTGTACATACATGCATACATGTTACAACTTCGTACATCAATGAGTTTAGGTACTAAATTATTATTATATAGCAGTTGACAGTTGTTGCTGTGTATACCTGGTAACATATGGTGATATCTTTTGCTTATTGTGGCATGCAGTTGTTCACTTGTGTTTGCTGCAAGATGTGATAGGAGGTGCTAATTTCTTCAGATGATTATGCTTTTTTCAAAATGGTGTTTTGGGTACTTTTTCAAATACCCAATCGAAAACGAAATCTTTAAGCTGGTTTCTAAAAGGAGAACTGGTTTTTGTAGGCTGGTTACCAAGTACCGAAAATATCCTATCGTTCGTGAGCACCCTGTATACCTATGCTTTCGTTACCTGATCTTGAAAATGATTCCGGACATGCGATACCACGTGGCCCGTGCATCATCATCATCATCATCGTCATCTTTGAGTCAACCCTATAACCGCAAGGATCAAAGGATCATATTGTTAGGATCTGGTAGTTTTGCATAGGGCAGTGTAAACCTAAAACCACAAACACAATATCCACGCATATATGCAGCAGAAAAAATAGATGTCTACCTTCAGGTTGAAGGAAAACAAACAGTTCAGATGATGAAAAATGATTTCAATCTGTAGGCGAAAAGTCATATACTTGCTGCCAATGCTAATATATAGGCTGCAAATGATGTTATCTTCTTCAGAAAATCCTCCATGCTTTATATTGGGTCTTAGATAATTCAACCATAAGTCAACGGTTTTCTTGAAAGAAAAAAAGGCCAACATTTTGCACAAGAGAAAAAGCACCCTGGTGAAGAAATTTGGTACCAGATTATAAGACAGAATAGTAAAATTTAAGAACAAGAACTTATTGGAAATCCTTCTCCAATTATAGAAAAACTCTTATTACAATCATGTTATTACATAAAGCAACTATCCCTATTTATAGTTGATTAAACTTGTCCATTAAGCAAGTCTAGAATAATCTAGGATAATCAAGTTTAGAATAATCTAGAATAGTCAAGTTTAGAATAAATTAGAAAAGTCAAGGAAGAAGCAAAATTGAAAATAATGACGACTAGCCCACTTGTTATCCGTTCACATGTTCCACCTCCTCAAATCCATTTGAGATATAATTTCACAAAATAACTATTACTTTATGTCAAGATTGGTCCAACAATCACCCCCCCAATCTTGACCTTGAGTAATCATTTATTTCTTTGAGTCTTCAATCCTTTGAACCCCAAGAATCTCTCTCATTTCAGCAAACTTTAACTTCGGCAATGCTTTTGTAAGAATATCAGCCCGTTGCTGATCCCCACTGATGTGTTCAACTTTAATCTTCTCCATTTCAACACATTCTCGTATGAAATGATACCGTGTGTCGATATGCTTACTTCTTCCATGAAATACCGGATTTTTCATCAATGATATTGCTGACTTATTATCAACTTTGATCACGACTTGTTCTTCTTTTCTTCCAGTTATTTCAGCTAAGAGTCCCCTTAACCATATTGCTTGACAAGCTGCTGCAGTAGCAGCCATAAATTCTGTTTCGCAGGATGATAAGGCCACTGTTTGTTGTTTTTGTGAATTCCAAGCAATAGGTCCATCATCAAAGTAGAACACTAATCCAGTAGTACCCTTTCCATCATCTGGGTCCACCGAGAAGCTGCTGTCACTAAATCCAAGTAGGTTATTGCTACCATTCCTTCGATAGTGAATACCCAGGTCTACTGTACCTTTCAAGTACCTGAGAATTTGCTTAACAGCTTGAAGATGAGTAATTTTAGGAGTTTGCATATACCTACTTGCATATACCTACTTGCATATCCCACCGAGTATGCAAGATCCGGCCGTGTATGAGTTAAATACCGAAGGCATCCAATTGTTTTCCGGTATTCAGTTGCATCAACACATTTGCTGCCATCATCTTTCATCAACTTCAGACCTGGTCCCATTGGATATTTGGTGGAATTGCACTCCCACATTCCTGCTTCCTCTAGGATTCTTTTAGCATATCTTGATTGATGAATTTTTATTCCATCTATGCCTTGTATTACTTCGAGTCCGAGATAATAAGAAAGTAAGCCCAGATCACTCATCTCGAATTTATCTTCCATTTGCCTTTTGAATTGTTTGATTTTCTCCAGGTTATTACCCGTTACAATCAAATCATCAACATAAATTCCTACCAAAAGTGATCCTTCTTGTGTTCTTTTTGTGTATACAGCTTGTTCAAGCTTACACCTTTGAAATCCATATTCCTTTAGAACTCCATCTAATTTTGTATTCCAAGCACGTGGAGCTTGCTTCAAGCCATAGAGAGCCTTTGACAGTCTGTACACCTTTTGTTCCTTCCCCTTTATCACAAAACCTTCTGGTTGAGATACAAAGACTTCTTCCTTGAGGTCACCGTGTAGAAATGTTGTTTTAACATCTAGGTGATGAACATCCCACCCTCTTTGGGCTGCCAAAGCTAGAATAAGTCTAACAGTCTCAAGTCTAGCTACAGGTGCGAATACCTCGTCAAAGTCTACACCATGTGTCTGGATGTAGCCTTTGGCAACTAGCCGTGCTTTATGTCGTGTGACATTTCCTTTTGCATCCCTTTTAATTTTGTATACCCATTTTAGTCCAATAGGTCGGTGTCCTTGGGGTAGATCCATTAACTCCCAAGTATTATTCCTTTCAATGGAAGCTATTTCACCTTCCATAGCTTGCTTCCATTCTTTATGTCTTGTAGCTTCCTTGAAATTTGTTGGTTCTCCTTCGGTAAGAAGAAGATCATATATATCACTTTGATTTTTCCAACCTCGTGGTGGTGTATCATCATATGTCTCCTCTTCTGCCATAGATGGATCTGACTCATTGACTGTATCTGTCGGGAGACGAGACATCATAGGTCCTCGCTGTTTTACTGTTGTTTCACGACTGCTAACATCAGAATGGGTTATGCTTTCCTCATTGGTCGATCTTCCTTGACTTGAGGAGTTGCTGCTTTGTGGGCTATATGAGCTACTTGGGCTGCCTGGTTCAGTAGGCCCATTTTCGGAATTTTGATCAGCTGAGACAACTTTACCGGGGTTTATATGTATCACGAATTCTCCTTTTTGATTAGGTTCTTGATTGTATTCTACTCCGGAATGCCAATCCCATTTGCGTGCTTCATCAAATTCCACATCTTGACTGATTACGATTTTCATCTTCTCGGGATCATACATACGATGTGCCTTAATTCCTGGTTCAGTTCCTAAATAAACCATAGGAATACTTCTGTCATCAAGTTTTTTTACTTGATCTGAAGGTACTTTCACATATCCAACACATCCAAACACACGTAAATGATCAAGATTTGGTCTTCTTCCTTTTAAAACCTCATATTGTGTTTGATTTTTCAGAATCTTTGTGGGCAACCTGTTTAGAACATAAACCGAGTGACGTGCTGCTTCAGCCCAGAAACTTTGTAGCATATCCATTGCTTTAAGAATACTCATTGTTGTGCTCATCACTGTTCGATTTCGCCTTTCAACGATACCATTCTGTTGTGGTGTGTAAGGTGCAGTCAATTGTCTTGTGATTCCAGCATAATCACAATACTGATTGAATTCGTTAGATGTAAATTCTCCTCCCCGATCAGTTCTAAGGACCTTTATTTTCCTTCCATATTGATTTTCAGCAATCGCCTTGAATTTCTTGAATTGCTCAAATGCCTCTCCTTTGGTTTTTAACATGAAGGACCACATAAACCTGCTGTGATCATCAACAATCAGCAGAACGTACCTGTTTTCAGCTTGGGTGGCAGGGGGAATAGGTCCGCACAGATCTGCATAAACCTGTTCCAGTGGATTTTGGGCTCTAAAAGTCGTCTGGACAGAAAAACTTTGTCGTGAATGTTTCTCTGCTAAACATGCTTCACACATCTGTGTAGGGTGGTCAATAACCGGCACTCCATCCACTAGCTTGTTGGTCCCTAGTCGCTTTATTGTATCAAAATTCACATGACCGAGACGGGCATGCCACAACCATGCTGGATCATCAATCTTGGCATGTAAACAAATTGGTGTCTCAACCTCGAGATTAATTTTATACAGCCGATTAGGAGACCTTTGAACCTTCATTAGCAGCGATCCATATGTTAAAAGAATAGATCCTCTTCCTTCTATATCTACATACGAGTTGTCCCCAAACCTCACTGTACCACCAATATCCGTATCAAGTTTTGAAAACAGTCCTTTGTTTCCTGTCATGTGGTTTGTTGCTCCAGTATCTAAGTACCACATGTTTTCTCCACCATCATGTGACTCATACTTTGCTGGAAAAACCTTCTTTTCACTTAGATGAATTACTTCCTTCTCGCTTCTTTGATTGGCTACGGACATCAATAGTGCAGGTCTGTCATCATTAGCCACTGGTAGTTCGGTTGATCTAGCTTGAGTCAAATTTGCTTGTTCTCTTTTCTTTCGTGTTGGACAATCCGATGAGAAGTGTCCAAATGCATCACATCGAAAACACTGCAGCTTGGATCGATCTTTAGTTAAGTTTTCAGTTGTTTGTCTACCAGCAAAAAAGTTTTGTCCGCGGCCTGAACCCCTTCCTCGACCACCAAACTGTCCACGACCTCGGCCCCTACCCCGGGTGTCTTGGCCATTCCCTCGACCTCGACCAAAGCTGTTTTCCCTTTTCTTTCTTGAGTCCCATCCTTCATAGGACAACAGAAGTTGGTCATGGCTGTTATTTGTAGTCTTTAGACTGGTTCGTTCTTCGTAAGCTTTTAGCCTACCCACAACTTCCTGAAATTTCACCGTTTTGAGATCAACCAGTTGTTCGATAGTGGCTGCCATATTTAAGAATTTTTCTGGTATGGCAGTTAATATTTTTCTCAACAACGTGGTTTCCTCAATGACGGTTCCAAGTGCAGCTGATTTTGTGGCAATTCCAGAAAGTTTTGCTGCAAAATCATCAATTTTTTCGCTATCTTTCATCCGTGCTGCTTCAAATTCAGCTTTAAGAGTTTGAAGCCTAGCCTCCATCACTCGTTCAACTCCAAGGTGACGGGTCTTGATTGCATCCCAGATTTCCTTTGCATGGGTGCAACCTGCAACTTGAAGAATCAAGTCTTCAGGTAAAGAGTGATACAGATAAGCGATTGCAGCATTATCCTTTTTCTGATCGACATCAGTTCCAGGTTCAATTGATTCCCAGATTCCATGTGCCTTAAAAATCGCTTTGATCCTAAGCGACCAGATGGGATAATTGGTCGCAGTTAGGATAGGGCACTGGAACGTAAGATGGCTGGTATCCTTGATTGCATCCGAGGTATTGATAATATCCCCCATGAATCTGGTCTTCGATCGACGCTCGTATTTTTCTGTCTTAGAATCTGGTGATTGATCTAGTCCTTTTGATCAACAACACGATCCCTTTTGTAACTTAGCTCTGATACCAATTGAAGAAATTTGGTACCAGATTATAAGACAGAATAGTAAAATTTAAGAACAAGAACTTATTGGAAATCCTTCTCCAATTATAGAAAAACTCTTATTACAATCATGTTATTACATAAAGCAACTATCCCTATTTATAGTTGATTAAACTTGTCCATTAAGCAAGTCTAGAATAATCTAGGATAATCAAGTTTAGAATAATCTAGAATAGTCAAGTTTAGAATAAATTAGAAAAGTCAAGGAAGAAGCAAAATTGAAAACAATGACGGCTAGCCCACTTGTTATCCGTTCACATGTTCCACCTCCTCAAATCCATTTGAGATATAATTTCACAAAATAACTATTACTTTATGTCAAGATTGGTCCACACCTGAAACAACAAATAAATCAACGGTTTCTTTAAAAAAGTTAAACTTCACTAAAAAAAAATGATGAACTTTTCTAAAAAAGTGGTCCAAATAGATAATTTTGCAACAAGTTACATTTGTGTATGATGTGATGTAAAGGTAACTTTTTCCCCGACTCTTCGTCTTTCACTTTGATGCTTGACGTGCCTAATACGACACCAAAACAAAAAAATCTTTTAACTTTAAGATCATTACATGATAAGCAGTTGATTAAAGCTAAAGAGAGTTATAAAATTTTCAGTTATCTAACGGATCCATAAGTATACTTACAATCACTATACCTTCCAAAAACATTATTTTCTTTAAGATTAGTTGCACCTGACATCCAACCCTGCATAGAAAATTGAAAATGATAACTACTACTAACCACACAAATAAGATAACATAGAAAATTAAAAATTATTCAAAATAAAGCCGAGTTTTTTATGTGTAACTAAACACATAATCATTTCTTGTTCTTTGGCTACTTTCCTAGAATGATCAATCTTAAATTTTCAGTATATGATATAATGGTATTACTTAGCACAAATGATGAGCATAAACTTACACTGTCTATGAAAATGAATAATGAATCGGATCAAATATTGATTAATCACTAACAGATGTAATGAAATATAAAGGATGTATTACATAAATCTAAAAACTCACTTTCAATACAATCTGACTATAAAATCAATCAAAAAGTAAATATATTAATAAAGATTTATGATGCTACCTGCTTGTATTTCGCCATGTATCAAATATGAATTTTGTAATCGAATCAAATACGCATCAGAAATTAATTTTTTCCCTTTCCAATATGTATTTCGACATATATTCATCACCGAATCTAAGATATACGATATGCATCTGACATCCATGAACCCTAATTTTAGCACATGTTTATTGTTAGCATTACAATCAATACTATACTAATTCGAATAGGCACTAAACTTTTAAACCAAACCATTGCAGGCTTGCCTCAATGGTATCCCCACACCTTGTGTTTGGGGTTAGGTCATGGGTTCGAGCCTCGCTCTGTCCATCCTATTAATAAATCTGCCTGAAATATGGAGCTCTCGATTGACCCCAGGGGGTATTCTCTTGGATCTATTCATTATTCAAACCCGGTCTACCTGACCTCGAGATGGATTAAGGATCGGGTTCATACAAAAATGGTAACCTATAAACAGAAATCGATTGCTAACCTTTATACTTCAAAATTACTAACTGATTTCAGATTTATATTCATAAATCGATTGCTAACCTGATGTCGATGTTAACCGATTACTAAACTGATGTGGATATTACCTTTTGAAATCAAGATAATTAATATAATTTTGAAATCAAGACAAATAACTGTAATTTATAAGAAAATTTACACATCTGGTGTAGAAAGCAAATAATAAAATTTTGAAATCAAGACAAATACATGTAATCGTGCAGAACCTTTGAAAGTTCATCCATGCCTCCAGCCACCTATATTTCACTGGTATATATACGAATGTTTGAGACTTTTAGTATCATTTAATTAACATTTTTTTTTTTTTTGTAAAATTATAAACAAATAAAAATAAATATTAATCATTATACCACCCTTAAACGTATAGATGAACTCTTGGACAAAAAGCTCAATAGAAGAGAGAGGGATCAAACGCACAGAGAGAAGTATCATCAAATTAGGGTTTTAAAACGAAGAATTAAAATTATAACATAAACCTGAAAGATGCCATATGCTTTTCAACAACATACCCTTTTCCTACTTTGGTTTGTAACCCCACTAAATTTCGTATACTTAAAACTCGTTGCAACTAATAAGCCTGAAGGTGTTAGTCTGCGCAATCAACAAACATAAAGATGGAGGATGCCTGATTGAGACGCAGAAATAGATAAATTCCGGATCTAATCTAATAAATATAACCTGAAAGTATGAAACAAATTACTTGAATGCTAACTAAATTAGGTGACAAGATTGTAGCATACCTTTGGGAGTACGAATACACAAATTTTCTTCTATATTTAGCTTGATTAGTTTACTTTCAAGAACTTCAAAGACCACGTATGTCTTTGACCCACTACAAAATCAAACTTAGCGAGTTAGTGTCAGGTAGTAAACGAAGCAATCACCATTTTTTTTTCTGCAACTACATTGGTCTAGAGGTGGCAAAACATTACGGTTATCAAAGTTGGGTAAAGGTCAAAATCGCAATCTAATTTCTCCGGTCAGTAGACCCGTAAACACCTTACGTTTGTAACCACTTTACAGATATTCATTCACTGCTTTTAATATGAGTTATATAAATGAAGAATTTTTCAAAACGACATCCCTAAGGGCTATCGTTAAAGTGCATAAAAGTCATGAACGTCACTGTTATTTAGTTATGTTAAAGTGATAGTTATTTAAAGTCTTTTATGCACCTTAACGGAAGCCCTTGAGGATGTTGAAATTTGTATATTCAATATTACAAATTGCAGTATACTTTTTGAAACAGAACTATTTAAGAGGCTTTACACATTGTTATTAAACTTTGAGCAACTTAGCTAGTTACCCTATTTCAGTTATAGCTAGTAATCTAAACGTTGACCCGTTAGAGGTGAAGAATAACCCACATGTACCAATGGAAGTCCAAGGTTGAGCTGTCATACTGACTTATTTTTTAAATAATATAGCAGAGAAAATGCGGTAACTACCTTCAAGATTGAGTTGCAATATGTTGATTTTTTTAAAATAGCATTTTTTAGTAGGATGCTTTCAAAAATAGAAAAACTACATTTTTTTGACAAAAATGGTAAAATCGAAGTTTGAAACTTCGGTTTTGGTGAACCCGAAGTTTCAAACTTCGGTTTGTGTGCTTTTTGACCATGTAGCCCAAATCCGAAGTTTCAAACTTCGGATTTGTTATTTTTTTATTTTTTTACCCTATGCACATTTCCAAAATCCCTTGTGTCATAAATGGAGTATATTATTTATTTCATTGTTATGGACCCACTATCTTTCACCTCCACCATGTTAATCTTTAACCAATTGTTGTTCTTGGTGGGTTTCGTGGATGTGAAGCATATTTGAGAACGAGAAATTGGTGAAAATGTTGTCTATTTATTTATTTATTTTATTTACTCTGTATATTTTAAGATTTGAGGTTCTACACTTCAAATTAATTGACATATAGTGGCACACATATGTAACAATTGTTATATATATGTCATTGTAGGGTGTTATTAGTGACACTTGTTTATTTATGTCACTAGAGAAATTAAATATTTTATGACATTTATTATTTTGTTTCATTATTGCACATCCTCACTCATGACACAAATATATAATATGTCTCCGTAGTCTGTAACCAATAAAGAATGGATTATAAATGTTCATATGCGATGTTCCATGTGCCACATTTGTCAAAATTTGAAATTTTATAAATTGAAAAAATTTGATGCATTTACTATTGTCTCTTATTTTCAATTTTTTCATATCCCTTCCCAAATTTATTTTACACCCTTATAACTTTCTTTCTTATATTTAGTTCATGATGCAATTTCTATCACAAACACCCTCAACCACAAGGGTATAAAATATAAAATAATTACACAAGGGTATTATGAAAACCACACTATAATTATAGTGAATTAATAAAAAAAAATAAAAATGAAAATATCCATCACCCACTAATTATATAGGCATACGGTAAAAAAAAAAAAAAATCAAATCCGAAGTTTAAAACTTCGAATTTGGGATATATAAAATAATGATTGTCATAATATACGAATTTGTTTTTAAAAAAAGAATTACGATTGTGTTGCGCGCTTACCTTGATTAGGAAATGTTTTGAAAACTCTTGTACATCATTCTTTGATAAGCCACCTTTCTAATACATTTTGTTAACAATATTTATAATATTCATCAATGTTAGGCTGCCTACTCCACAAACAATACTTCTAAGAGAACTTGCAAAAATAGATAATCTAAAAACTGATTACATAATATATAAAGTAGTAACGTTGAATAGCACCAAAAGAATTTGTCCATACGTCCATCATGAACCAAAGGAGTGTACAATGTTAAGAAATCATTTCCATTTCCAGTAACAATGATAAGAACCCTTTTAGTAATATATGTCACTCGCCAATATAGATGTAGATTAGAACAGTTAATTTAAAAATTATTCATGCTAAGTTTAACGGGTTATATACATGATATACTAGCTTTAGTAGCCCGTGCGTTGCACGGTGGCTAAAAATGTTTGTATAGTAATTCATATTTGTTATACATTAAGTACATGTATCTGCGACAATATGTTAAATCACACATGTTACAAATACATGGTTAATGATAAAAGAAAACGATCAAATACATGTAAACGTTATGTTAAGTCACGCATGGTCCATGTACCCTAATGAAATGAAATTAATTGAAATTAAAAGTGTCATGATGAAATTCAGTAGCAGACTAGCAGTCTATAATTTTTTAGAGTTCATACATATACTAATCAAACACTTAAGTTTTAAGACCACAAAACAAATACAAACAACATGATCACCATCAAAAATTCAACCAAATAAACCAATCATCAGTATAATTTGTTACCTAAATTCCATATTGCAATTCTAAAAGCCAATTTTGTACAGCCACAATCAAACATTTAACTTTGAAAACCCAAATACACATCTACGCTGGTTAATCATCACTGAAATCTTAAGTGTACCCTTTCAAGAATATGTACCCTTAACTTATAATATGATAATGATGTTTTAAGTTCTAACTTTAATATGAGAAAGATTATAGTTTTAACTTATAGTTTAAAAGTGGTCATGTTGAGTGGCAGTTAGATCATTCAGATTTAGTAACAACAAAACTTAACAACGATTAGATTAATCATATCTCATTTGATGCACGTTTACATAATCAATGTGTAGTTATAATTAAAGCCACTAATGACAATGATATTTTAATTACCTCAAGCTTTCTTGATTGAGCTTCTGTTTTAGCATCTTGAAACCCAAGCTTGAATTTTTGCCCCTTCTCTTTGGTAACTACATAATAGAACAGTTAACGTTAATAATCTACCAAAAGTCAACTTTGAATAAATAAATAAATATATATTATAAAAATCACATTTGAATCATAATTGGAAGGGTGAACATAACTAAGCATGCTGACTTAAGGGGATGTTCTTCTTCCCAATTACAACGTTTGGTAGGGTCTGGAATGTTTTGCATACATCCATTGTTCACTTCAAAGTGTGTAACTATTTGATACATTTTCTTCCTTCTTCTTGAACTCTAATTACAAGTTATCGAATAAAAAATGAACATAAATTAATAAATTAACTTATGAATTTGAATGATATACAAGCACATTTAATATATGCCAAACTCGACTGGACCTCTGTAGCTCGAATCAACGCAGGCGAGAAATCAACAGAATTCTGTTTTTTGGGAGCTGTATATCAAATAACACCATTACTTGCAACATTTTTGTATACATATAATGGACACACAACTATAAATCACAACCAAAACTGACCTCAACCTTTTGCTTGAAGAATCATAAACTACCTGTTAACCAAAACTGACCTAATTATTCGATGATGTTTGATATTTAATGTGTTCACCAAAACTCTAGATGTAGATTGATCAGTAGGAAGTCAACAGGTGGATCACAAGTGTCGATGGTTATGGTTTTTTGTAAAATAAGAGCAAAAGAAACTTACTCCTCTAATGGAAACTACATATGCAATTTAATATTTCCTAATGTTCAATAAATATCACAAAAAGTTTATAATTAATTATTAGTAGAAATAAGGCTCAGGTGTATATATAAATCAAGCAAGAAAATATGAATCTGCATGGCTGCAATCCATAGGTTTGCCCGCTAAGATACGAACTCATTTTTTCTCATTGCTCGACCTAACTCTCACATTTTTTCATCATAGCCTATCTTTTTTAACCGTCTTACCATGAATAACATTCATGCTTATTTGGGAGTTGTATGGTTGCAATCACTGTTTGCCATGCCAAAAAATAACCTATTTGTTGTAATTGCAACACCCAACTAAGAAACAACAATCATCATTGCAATAACTTCCCCGCATGAAGTTTAAAACATATAAAGCAGCATGTGCTAGCATAAAAATTAATTAGGCTCAGTCCTTGAATTGAAAACTGAGAACAAAACAGCTCTCAATAGCCAACATGGAACAACTGCATTCCCAACAGTTGCATAATTTTCCAAATTTCAAACAACATTCAGTTCACAAAACCATAGAATATTAGCCAACACCATAAGTAACATAATATTCTGTATATAACTGCGAAACCCTGAATTTGTTTAAAAATTAGTTAGGCTCGGACCTGAGATTGAGATTTAAGGATAAAACAGGATTCAAGACCCACCATGGCTGCATACACTAACAGTTGCATCAATTACATGCCGTCTAAGTGTTGCCACGCCAAGGCACATATCCTACAGTCATTGTTCCCTAAATAATAACACCAATCACAGCCACCATGAATATAAGCGCCAACGTGACAAAACAGTGCCCTGAAAAGTAGGATCCAATAATTATACAAACCTTTCAAATATCGATTAGCATAAAGAGGCAAAGCAAGCCAAGTAGACAGAGGACACCACACTCCTTTACAGAACGGGTGTTAATGTTAGCAAAGCATACAAAATTATTTAGCCAAGGAGTAGCCACCATGCCCGAGGACGACAACCAATCTAGGGGGAGTGGCTGTCATGTCCAAAGTCAGCAACTAAGATCCTTGAAACAATTACTACTGAAACTCACAAAATCTGCAAAAAAAAAAAAAACAACCAACATAATAACCGCTTATCACATATTGATTTGCCTAAAAAAATCATGAAGCAAAAAAGTTATAATAAACAGATTCACCACCTCGACTATAAACTGTAGAACACCTAAAGGGTTCTATAGGTTAATCAAGTTTCAATCGATATGAACAAATTGATATGTGAAAACGTTCGAAAATCGATATGAACAAATTGCTATGAACAATCGTTATGAACAAATTGAACAATCGATTGTGTATTTGTGGTTCAATTAGGTAACCCTAATTGAAGAACATGTACCGATCGAGTGAAATGAAAGGGAGAAAGTTAGGGTTCAAGAGAAATTGAAAGATACGGTTTTTTTTTTAATTGTTTAATAGTGTGGCCAATGAATTTTGGACAGATGTCATGCTGTGAGCAATTAGTGGAATAGGGGTAGGGAATAGGTTAGAGGTATACACGTGGCATATCTATGCCAATTATTATAGGTTATAGATATAGATATAGATATAGATAGATAGATACTAGAAGATAAATAGATAGATAGATATAACCTTACTCCTTTGCTTTTATACAAGTAATAAAAAACAAAGTGAAAAAAGTTAACAACATATTAGGTTATCCATTCTCTTATCCTTATAGTATGATTTAAGTTAAAAAAAAATTAAGCCAAGTATCACATTACATAACAATACAACAATCTAGTTTTGAAAAAGTTGTTCAACCATACCAATATGTTGTGTATGCAAATTTGGTTTTGGATATCAAAAACAGTCGAACATCTTTTATATATGATGTCAAAATACTCATCTACATCTACATTCGAAAAATAGTATATAAATAAATATATTTACGAAGGTATTACGTATTCAATTCTTACATTCAAATCGATTAAGATCATCAACAAAATGCGGATTGTTGAAGAATGTCTTTCAAAAGTATAAAAATTAAAAAGACATGAAAATAGACCTAGATTAACCATCAAATAATTTTAAGATTCAAACAAAAGAAAATATAGAAATCAAACCTTAAAAACTGAAATTGCCCATCAAATAGAATGAGATTAAGGAGATTTTAAATGTTCTGGAAATCAAACCTTATAAATTGAAATTGCCCAGCATGCATCGAACAAATATGTGAATCCATTCGAAACCCCAATTGTTTGAGATCCATATGATTCGAAGATTCATAATCAAGAAACAAATCGTTGATTTAGGGTTTGTGAATTTAAAAGATGATGGCGAATTTATGGTTTGGATCTTGTGAATATACAATCCAATCGAGACGTTATATACCAAGTGTAGGAAGTCTGCAACGATTCACTTTCTGAACGATTTGTTTGATATTAAATGTTCGGCGACTTCCTTCATGAACAGAAAATATGAAAAAGTTATCTCCGGTTGTTTTTTATTTTTAAGGCACTCCCTATCGTAACTAAACTATTCATCCTCTTAACCTTCCACATCAGCGCCACATCAACACCAATATCCTATAACTAACTCATAACTAAACACTCCCTATCATGGCTAAAACAATACTCCTCTTAATATACAACGTACAAGCAATAAAGCATCAAGTCCAACAATAAAAAGCACTGGGACCCGCAATTCCTATAACTCTTCCGTTAAATCTATGGTGAAAGCGGATAACTAACGCGGGTAATTAAGTGGTGCCTATGGTTAGTTACGGGTAATGAGCGGGTAATGGGCGGGTAACTAACCATAGGGGGTGGTCTAAGGATTTGAGAAGATTTTGAATAGAAACTGCTAGGTTTGAAACTAATTTTGTGTGCAGCGGTTTTGAAGGTTACCGTGGTGTAATTGTAAGGGTATATTAGGAAAGAAACTTAAATCTAACATCTAAGATAGTATTCTGACATAAGGTGAATACTGGCCATTAGATCAATTAAAAATTTACTATATTAAGGGTGGGGATTTATTTATTTAATGGGCTTTATTAAAATCTTACATAAATAAATATGACTTTACTTTAACTTTTTGTTATGTTACATAAATGGCAGTATGGGCGGGTCGCTGTGATATGGGTCATGGGTTAAATTAGACCAAATTTTAGTTGACCATTACCGTGATTAAAGTTTTTAAATTTCGACATTTTTTTTTCTGTCGGCGCGATACTAATGTTTGTACACGAATTATCAATCAAGTAAATAGCTTCTTTTTTTATTTTTTAACTTCTTGAAAAATAAAAGATACACGGTTGCATAAGAATTATGCCAACACATCCGAATAAGAATCGGTTGACTTATACTTAAATCACTACTGATAATTTGCTACTTGAAAAGACAATGTTTTGAAAAATTTCAGGCATGGTTGCTCTTCGTCTACACATGATTGGCTTTACGAGAGAATATTTGGAGAGTTAATGGAAGCAACATTCGCCCCAATCAACTTAGGATAATTACTAGTGTTTTAAGATTCATGTAAATTGCTCCCTGTGGAACGAACCTTGACTGAATACTTGCTAGTTGCAATAATGATCTGGTTTTTGTTGCCCGGGCGTTTGTGTTAATTAGTTAGGTTATTTGATCATTGTTTTTATATTATTTCAAAGTTGAAAACACGAGACGAACGCTCAAATCAACTTTTTGGCGCCGCTGCCGGGTGTAGTGACCCGAACTTTTCCATGTTTATATATATTAATTGAGATTGATATTTACATGATTAAATGTTTCCAACATGTTAAGCAATCAAACTTGTTAAGACTTGATTAATTGAAATAGGTTTCATATAGACAATTGACCACCCAAGTTGACCGGTGATTCACGAACGTTAAAACTTGTAAAAAACTATATGATGACATATATATGGTTATATATATAGTTAACATGATATTATGATAAGTAAACATATCATTAATTATATTAACAATGAACTACATATGTAAAAACAAGACTACTAACTTAATGATTTTGAAACGAGACATATATGTAACGTTTATCGTTGTAACGACATTTAATGTATATATATCATATTAAGAGATATTCGTACATCATAATATCATGATAATATAATAATTTAAAATCTCTTTTGATATTATAAACATTGGGTTAACAACATTTAACAAGATCGTTAACCTAAAGGTTTCAAAACAACACTTACATGTAACGACTAACGATGACTTAACGACTCAGTTAAAATGTATATACATGTAGTGTTTTAATATGTATTTATACACTTTTGAAAGACTTCAATACACTTATCAAAATACTTCTACTTAACAAAAATGCTTACAATTACATTCTCGTTCAGTTTCATCAACAATTCTACTCGTATGCACCCGTATTCGTACTCGTACAATACACAGCTTTTAGATGTATGTACTATTGGTATATACACTCCAATGATCAGCTCTTAGCAGCCCATGTGAGTCACCTAACACATGTGGGAACCATCATTTGGCAACTAGCATGAAATATCTCATAAAATTACAAAAATATGAGTAATCATTCATGACTTATTTACATGAAAACAAAATTGCATATCCTTTATATCTAATCCATACACCAACGACCAAAAACACCTACAAACACTTTCATTCTTCAATTTTCTTCATCTAATTGATCTCTCTCAAGTTCTATCTTCAAGTTCTAAGTGTTCTTCATAAATTTCAAAAGTTCTAGTTTCATAAAATCAAGAATACTTTCAAGTTTGCTAGCTCACTTCCAATCTTGTAAGGTGATCATCCAACCTCAAGAAATCTTTGTTTCTTACAGTAGGTTATCATTCTAATACAAGGTAATAATCATATTCAAACTTTGGTTCAATTTCTATAACTATAACAATCTTATTTCAAGTGATGATCTTACTTGAACTTGTTTTCGTGTCATGATTCTGCTTCAAGAACTTCGAGCCATCCAAGGATCCATTGAAGCTAGATCCATTTTTCTCTTTTCCAGTAGGTTTATCCAAGAAAATTAAGGTAGTAATGATGTTCATAACATCATTCGATTCATACATATAAAGCTATCTTATTCGAAGGTTTAAACTTGTAATCACTAGAACATAGTTTAGTTAATTCTAAACTTGTTCGCAAACAAAAGTTAATCCTTCTAACTTGACTTTTAAAATCAACTAAACACATGTTCTATATCTATATGATATGCTAACTTAATGATTTAAAACCTGGAAACACGAAAAACACCGTAAAACCGGATTTACGCCGTCGTAGTAACACCGCGGGCTGTTTTGGGTTAGTTAATTAAAAACTATGATAAACTTTGATTTAAAAGTTGTTATTCTGAGAAAATGATTTTTATTATGAACATGAAACTATATCCAAAAATTATGGTTAAACTCAAAGTGGAAGTATGTTTTCTAAAATGGTCATCTAGACGTCGTTCTTTCGACTGAAATGACTACCTTTACAAAAACGACTTGTAACTTATTTTTCCGACTAGAAACCTATACTTTTTTTGTTTAGATTCATAAAATAGAGTTCAATATGAAACCATAGCAATTTGATTCACTCAAAACGGATTTAAAATGAAGAAGTTATGGGTAAAACAAGATTGGATAATTTTTCTCATTTTAGCTACGTGAAAATTGGTAACAAATCTATTCCAACCATAACTTAATCAACTTGTATTATATATTATGTAATCTTGAGATACCATAGACACTTATACAATGTTTCGACCTATCATGTCGACACATCTATATATATTTCGGAACAACCATAGACACTCTATATGTGAATGTTGGAGTTAGCTATACAGGGTTGAGGTTGATTCCAAAATATATATAGTTTGAGTTGTGATCAATACTGAGATACGTATACACTGGGTCGTGGATTGATTCAAGATAATATTTATCGATTTATTTCTGTACATCTAACTGTGGACAACTAGTTGTAGGTTACTAACGAGGACAGCTGACTTAATAAACTTAAAACATCAAAATATATTAAAAGTGTTGTAAATATATTTTGAACATACTTTGATATATATGTATATATTGTTATAGGTTCGTGAATCAACCAGTGGCCAAGTCTTACTTCCCGACGAAGTAAAAATCTGTGAAAGTGAGTTATAGTCCCACTTTTAAAATCTAATATTTTTGGGATGAGAATACATGCAGGTTTTATAAATGATTTACAAAATAGACACAAGTACGTGAAACTACATTCTATGGTTGAATTATCGAAATCGAATATGCCCCTTTTTATTAAGTCTGGTAATCTAAGAATTAGGGAACAGACACCCTAATTGACGCGAATCCTAAAGATAGATCTATTGGGCCTAACAAACCCCATCCAAAGTACCGGATGCTTTAGTACTTCGAAATTTATATCATATCCGAAGGGTGTCCCGGAATGATGGGGATATTCTTATATATGCATCTTGTTATTGTCGGTTACCAGGTGTTTACCATATGAATGATTTTTATCTCTATGTATGGGATGTGTATTGAAATATGAAATCTTGTGGTCTATTATTATGATTTGATATATATAGGTTAAACCTATAACTCACCAACATTTTTGTTGACGTTTTAAGCATGTTTATTCTCAGGTGATTATTAAGAGCTTCCGCTATCGCATACTTAAATAAGGACGAGAATTGGAGTCCATGCTTGTATGATATTGTGTAAAAACTGCATTCAAGAAACTTATTTTGTTGTAACATATTTGTATTGTAAACCATTATGTAATGGTCGTGTGTAAACAGGATATTTTAGATTATCATTATTTGATAATCTACGTAAAACTTTTTAAACCTTTATTGATGAAATAAAGGTTATGGTTTGTTTTAAAATGAATGCAGTCTTTGAAAAACGTCTCATATAGAGGTCAAAACCTCGCAACGAAATCAATTAATATGGAACGTTTTTAATCAATAAGAACGGGACATTTCAGTTGGTATCCGAGCGTTGGTCTTAGAGAACCAGAAAATTTGCATTAGTGTGTCTTATCGAGTTTGTTAGGATGCATTAGTGAGTCTGGACTTCGACCGTGTTTTCTTTAAAAATGATTGCTTAACATTTTTGTTGGAAACTATATATTTTTAACATATGAATATTATGTGATATATTAATCTCTTAACGTGTTTGATATTATGTGATAGATGTCTACCTCTAGAACAAGTCCCATTGACTCACCTAATAATAATGAAGAGTCAAATGTAAATTGGAATGATTTGTGAACTGATTCACAAGTTCCCGAAGAGGAACCGGAAGAAGAGTCGGAACCGGAAGAAGAATCGGAACCGGAAGAAGAATCGGAACCGGATGAAGAAATAGAACCGGTGGGGGAAATAATAAAACGGTTAAGTAAAAGAAAATCCTCAACCAACCGACCAAAGTTAATTATGGTCAATGGTGTTTCCGCCAAGGAAGCAAAATATTGGGAGGATTACCAATTCTCCGATGAATCGGATTCCGACGAGAATTCCGATGATGTTATAGAAATTACCCCAACTGAATTTAAAAAGGCAAAAGAAAATAATAAGGGAAAGGGCATAAAAATAGAGAAATCTAATTCCAACCCCGATGAACTTTATATGTATCGTCAACCCCCGAAGTCCTTAAGTTGTAACAATGACCCGGGAACCTCTAAACCACCAGGTTTTTCTAAACCAATGTGGACAACGACGGCTCGTATTAGGGGAACATCATATATCCCTAGAAACTTGGCAAAACGAACCAAAACCGAAGAAGAAGAAACGAGCGAGTCGGAATAAGATAGTTGTATTCGTGTGGTGTAATATATGGAATATAGTGTTCTTATGCTTTATGATATATGTAAAAATTGCTTGTATTAATAAGTATTTTTTTTATGAATCTAACTCTTGTCTATTTTACAGTTTAAAAACACAAAATGGATAGACAACCCAATATTTTAAGAGACCTACCCGGAGACATGATTGATGAAATCTTGTCTAGAGTCGGCCAGAATTCTTCGGCACAACTATTTAAGGCGAGATCAGTTTGTAAGACATTCGAAGAACGTTCCAAGAATGTCTTGGTTTATAAGAGACTTTCGTTTGAAAGATGGGGGATATCACATTGGGAAACCCATAAGTTACGATGTGTTTACTTTGACGCATATATTGCGGGGAACCCAAATGCTATTTTACGCAACGGGTTAAGAAATTATTTTGACTCAATATATCCGAATATTGGACTTCGTGATTTAGAAAAAGCGGCTAACATGCAACATAAAGAAGCATGTTATGCTTACGGATTAGTAATGTTCGCTTCTCACCAAAGTGAGAACAAGAACATCGGGCTACAACTATTAAACAAAACGTTTCCACAAGTGACGGAGTCGGTAATTGGGGTAAGAAATGAGGTTTTTAGATTATTACGGGACTGTTGGACATTACGTAACCCTCGTCCCTTTGATGACGTTACAACACGCTGTCTTATCAACGGCCATAACGGTTATGTTGCACAAGACCAAGGATGGGAAGTAGTCCTAGTAAAACCAGAATGCATGACTTGTTTCTGGACGTATGAATTACGTGTCTTTATTGCCTTTGCCGAACGACTTGTGTACTAGATAGAATTGTCTTCACAACTATCTTATATCAAAGTTATTGTGTGCTATATTTCATGCTTTATGTAAAATAAGCGGTATTGTAAGTTTGTAAAATATTGTATAAAAGTTTGAACGCGAAATATTATTACAATCAGTTTTTCATATAGAATTGTAGTAGTTGAATTGTATATTAGCTACTAAGTATGAACTTAACGGGTAGGTACTACCCGAATTTAAACTTATAAAATGCTAATATGAAGAAAAAGCTTTTATAAATGAGTTCATATTATGCTACGAAATACTATTAACTACTCTTAATATTCTGTATGATTAACTTGTTCCATTTAACTATTTTGAAGGAAATGGCACCGACTACTCGACACACCGTGAATATGAATGAAGAGGAATTCCGTACTTTTCTAGCTTCAAACATAGCCGCAGTACAGGCTGCGCTACATACCAACAATAACCTTGGATCTAGCAGTACAGGAAATCGTGTAGGATGCACCTACAAAGAATTCACTGCCTGCAAACCTTTAGAATTTGATGGAACCGAAGGACCGATTGGATTGAAACGGTGGACCGAGAAGGTTGAATCGGTGTTTGCCATAAGTAAGTGTACTGAAGAGGACAAAGTGAAGTACGCTACGCATACCTTCACAGGTTCTGCGTTAACATGGTGGAATACCTATCTAGAGCAAGTGGGACAAGATGATGCGTACGCACTACCGTGGTCAGCATTCAAGCACTTGATGAACGAGAAGTACCGTCCCAGAACCGAGGTCAATAAGCTCAAGACAGAACTTAGAGGGTTACGAACCCAAGGATTTGATATTACCACGTACGAAAGACGATTCACAGAATTGTGCCTATTGTGTCCGGGAGCATTCGAAGATGAGGAAGAGAAGATCGACGCGTTTGTGAAAGGATTACCGGAAAGAATCCAAGAAGATATAAGTTCACACGAGCCCGCCTCCATACAACAGGCATGTAGAATGGCTCACAAACTAGTGAACCAGATTAAAGAAAGAATTAAAGAACAGACTGCTGAAGAGGCCAATGTGAAGCAAGTCAAAAGAAAGTGGGAGGAAAACGGTGATAAGGATCACCAATACAACAACAACAACAATTACAACAATAATCGCAACAATTATCCCAACAATCGCAACATCAATCGCAACTACAACAAACGGCCCAACAACAACAACAACAACAACAACAGCAACTACAACAATCATCCCAACAACAATAATAACCGCAACAACAACAACAATCAGAAGCAACTATGCCAAAGGTGTGAAAAGAATCACTCGGGGTTCTGCACCAAATTTTGCAACAAGTGTAAAAGAAATGGTCATAGCGCGGCGAAGTGTGAGGTCTACGGACCAGGGGTTAATAGAACGAAAGGAACAAATGGTGTCGGAACGAGTAATGGCGGAGCAAGTAGTGTCGGAGCAAGTTATGCCAATGTAGTTTGTTATAAATGTGGAAAACCAGGCCACATTATTAGAAATTGCCCGAACCAGGAGAACACGAATGGACAAGGCCGTGGAAGAGTTTTCAATATTAATGCGGTAGAGGCACAGGAAGACCCGGAGCTTGTTACGGGTACGTTTCTTATTGACAATAAATCTGCTTACGTTTTATTTGATTCGGGTGCGGATAGAAGCTATATGAGTAGAGATTTTTGTGCTAAATTAAGTTGTCCATTGACGCCTTTGGATAGTAAATTTTTACTCGAATTAGCAAATGGTAAATTAATTTCAGCAGATAATATATGTCAGAATCGAGAAATTAAACTGGTTAGCGAAACATTTAAGATTGATTTGATACCAGTAGAGTTAGGGAGTTTTGATGTGATAATCGGTATGTACTGGTTGAAAGAAGTGAAAGCGGAGATCGTTTGTTACAAAAATGCAATTCGCATTATACGAGAAAAAGGAAAACCCTTAATGGTGTACGGAGAAAAGGGCAACACGAAGCTACATCTTATTAGTAATTTGAAGGCACAAAAACTAATAAGAAAAGGTTGCTATGCTGTTCTAGCACACGTCGAGAAAGTACAAACTGAAGAAAAGAGCATCAATGATGTTCCCATTGCAAAAGAATTTCCCGATGTATTTCCGAAAGAATTACCGGGATTACCCCCACATCGATCCGTTGAATTTCAAATAGATCTTGTACCAGGAGCTGCACCAATAGCTCGTGCTCCTTACAGACTCGCACCCAGCGAGATGAAAGAACTGCAAAGCCAATTACAAGAACTTTTAGAGCGTGGTTTCATTCGCCCAAGCACATCACGGTGGGGAGCTCCTGTTTTGTTTGTCAAGAAGAAAGATGGTACATTCAGGTTGTGTATCGACTACCGAGAGTTGAACAAACTTACCATCAAGAACCGCTACCCACTACCGAGAATCGACGACTTATTTGATCAACTACAAGGCTCGTCTGTTTATTCAAAGATTGACTTACGTTCCGGGTATCATCAAATGCGGGTGAAAGAAGATGATATTCCAAAGACTGCTTTCAGAACACGTTACGGTCATTACGAGTTTATGGTCATGCCGTTTGGTTTAACTAATGCACCAGCTGTGTTCATGGACCTTATGAACCGAGTGTGTGGACCATACCTTGACAAGTTTGTCATTGTTTTCATTGATGACATACTTATTTACTCAAAGAATAACCAAGAACACGGTGAACATTTGAGAAAGGTGTTAGAAGTATTGAGGAAGGAAGAATTGTACGCTAAATTTTCAAAGTGTGCATTTTGGTTGGAAGAAGTTCAATTCCTCGGTCACATAGTGAACAAAGAAGGTATTAAGGTGGATCCGGCAAAGATAGAAACTGTTGAAAAGTGGGAAACCCCGAAAACTCCGAAACACATACGCCAGTTTTTAGGACTAGCTGGTTACTACAGAAGGTTCATCCAAGACTTTTCCAGAATAGCAAAACCCTTGACTGCATTAACGCATAAAGGGAAGAAATTTGAATGGAATGATGAACAAGAGAAAGCGTTTCAGTTATTGAAGAAAAAGCTAACTACGGCACCTATATTGTCATTGCCTGAAGGGAATGATGATTTTGTGATTTATTGTGATGCATCAAAGCAAGGTCTCGGTTGTGTATTAATGCAACGAACGAAGGTGATTGCTTATGCGTCTAGACAATTGAAGATTCACGAACAAAATTATACGACGCATGATTTGGAATTAGGCGCGGTTGTTTTTGCATTAAAGACTTGGAGGCACTACTTATATGGGGTCAAAAGTATTATATATACCGACCACAAAAGTCTTCAACACATATTTAATCAGAAACAACTGAATATGAGGCAGCGTAGGTGGATTGAATTATTGAATGATTACGACTTTGAGATTCGTTACCACCCGGGGAAGGCAAATGTGGTAGCCGATGCCTTGAGCAGGAAGGACAGAGAACCCATTCGAGTAAAATCTATGAATATAATGATTCATAATAACATTACTACTCAAATAAAGGAGGCGCAACAAGGAGTTTTAAAAGAGGGAAATTTAAAGGATGAAATACCCAAAGGATCGGAGAAGCATCTTAATATTCGGGAAGACGGAACCCGGTATAGGGCTGAAAGGATTTGGGTACCAAAATTTGGAGATATGAGAGAAATGGTACTTAGAGAAGCTCATAAAACCAGATACTCAATACATCCTGAAACGGGGAAGATGTACAAGGATCTCAAGAAACATTTTTGGTGGCCGGGTATGAAAGCCGATGTTGCTAAATACGTAGGAGAATGTTTGACGTGTTTTAAAGTCAAAGCTGAGCATCAGAAACCATCAGGTCTACTTCAACAACCCGAAATCCCAGAATGGAAATGGGAAAACATTACCATGGATTTCATCACTAAATTGCCAAGGACTGCAAGTGGTTTTGATACTATTTGGGTAATAGTTGATCGTCTCACCAAATCAGCACACTTCCTGCCAATAAGAGAAGATGACAAGATGGAGAAGTTAGCACGACTGTATTTGAAGGAAGTCGTCTCCAGACATGGAATACCAATCTCTATTATCTCTGATAGGGATGGTAGATTTATTTCAAGATTCTGGCAGACATTACAGCAAGCATTAGGAACTCGTCTAGACATGAGTACTGCCTATCATCCACAAACTGATGGGCAGAGCAAAAGGACGATACAAACGCTTGAAGACATGCTACGAGCATGTGTTATTGATTTCGGAAACAGTTGGGATCGACATCTACCATTAGCAGAATTTTCCTACAACAACAGCTACCATTCAAGCATTGAGATGGCGCCGTTTGAAGCACTTTATGGTAGAAAGTGCAGGTCTCCAATTTGTTGGAGTGAAGTGGGGGATAGACAGATTACGGGTCCGGAGATTATACAAGAAACTACCGAGAAGATCATCCAAATTCAACAACGGTTGAAAACCGCCCAAAGTCGACAAAAGAGCTACGCTGACATTAAAAGAAAAGATATAGAATTTGAAATTGGAGAGATGGTCATGCTTAAAGTTTCACCTTGGAAAGGCGTTGTTCGATTTGTTAAACGAGGGAAATTAAATCCAAGGTATATTGGACCATTCAAGATTATTGATCGTGTCGGACCAGTAGCTTACCGACTTGAGTTACCTCAACAACTCGCGGCTGTACATAACACTTTCCACGTCTCGAATTTGAAGAAATGTTTTGCTAAAGAAGATCTCACTATTCCATTAGATGAAATCCAAATCAACGAAAAACTTCAATTCATCGAAGAACCCGTCGAAATAATGGATCGTGAGGTTAAAAGACTTAAGCAAAACAAGATACCAATTGTTAAGGTTCGATGGAATGCTCGTAGAGGACCCGAGTTCACCTGGGAGCGGGAAGATCAGATGAAGAATAAATACCCGCATCTATTTCCAGAAGATTCGTCAACACCTTCAACAGCTTAAAATTTCGGGACGAAATTTATTTAACGGGTAGGTACTGTAGTGACCCGAACTTTTCCATATTTATATATATTAATTGAGATTGATATTTACATGATTAAATGTTTCCAACATGTTAAGCAATCAAACTTGTTAAGACTTGATTAATTGAAATAGGTTTCATATAGACAATTGACCACCCAAGTTGACCGGTGATTCACGAACGTTAAAACTTGTAAAAAACTATATGATGACATATATATGGTTATATATATAGTTAACATGATATTATGATAAGTAAACATATCATTAATTATATTAACAATGAACTACATATGTAAAAACAAGACTACTAACTTAATGATTTTGAAACGAGACATATATGTAACGTTTATCGTTGTAACGACATTTAATGTATATATATCATATTAAGAGATATTCGTACATCATAATATCATGATAATATAATAATTTAAAATCTCTTTTGATATTATAAACATTGGGTTAACAACATTTAACAAGATCGTTAACCTAAAGGTTTCAAAACAACACTTACATGTAACGACTAACGATGACTTAACGACTCAGTTAAAATGTATATACATGTAGTGTTTTAATATGTATTTATACACTTTTGAAAGACTTCAATACACTTATCAAAATACTTCTACTTAACAAAAATGCTTACAATTACATTCTCGTTCAGTTTCATCAACAATTCTACTCGTATGCACCCGTATTCGTACTCGTACAATACACAGCTTTTAGATGTATGTACTATTGGTATATACACTCCAATGATCAGCTTTTAGCAGCCCATGTGAGTCACCTAACACATGTGGGAACCATCATTTGGCAACTAGCATGAAATATCTCATAAAATTACAAAAATATGAGTAATCATTCATGACTTATTTACATGAAAACAAAATTGCATATCCTTTATATCTAATCCATACACCAACGACCAAAAACACCTACAAACACTTTCATTCTTCAATTTTCTTCATCTAATTGATCTCTCTCAAGTTCTATCTTCAAGTTCTAAGTGTTCTTCATAAATTCCAAAAGTTCTAGTTTCATAAAATCAAGAATACTTTCAAGTTTGCTAGCTCACTTCCAATCTTGTAAGGTGATCATCCAACCTCAAGAAATCTTTGTTTCTTACAGTAGGTTATCATTCTAATACAAGGTAATAATCATATTCAAACTTTGGTTCAATTTCTATAACTATAACAATCTTATTTCAAGTGATGATCTTACTTGAACTTGTTTTCGTGTCATGATTCTGCTTCAAGAACTTCGAGCCATCCAAGGATCCATTGAAGCTAGATCTATTTTTCTCTTTTCCAGTAGGTTTATCCAAGGAAATTAAGGTAGTAATGATGTTCATAACATCATTCGATTCATACATATAAAGCTATCTTATTCGAAGGTTTAAACTTGTAATCACTAGAACATAGTTTAGTTAATTCTAAACTTGTTCACAAACAAAAGTTAATCCTTCTAACTTGACTTTTAAAATCAACTAAACACATGTTCTATATCTATATGATATGCTAACTTAATGATTTAAAACCTGGAAACACGAAAAACACCGTAAAACCGGATTTACGCCGTCGTAGTAACACCGCGGGCTGTTTTGGGTTAGTTAATTAAAAACTATGATAAACTTTGATTTAAAAGTTGTTATTCTGAGAAAATGATTTTTATTATGAACATGAAACTATATCCAAAAATTATGGTTAAACTCAAAGTGGAAGTATGTTTTCTAAAATGGTCATCTAGACGTCGTTCTTTCGACTGAAATGACTACCTTTACAAAAACGACTTGTAACTTATTTT
Organism: Rutidosis leptorrhynchoides; assembly: GCF_046630445.1. Lineage (NCBI taxonomy): Eukaryota > Viridiplantae > Streptophyta > Magnoliopsida > Asterales > Asteraceae > Rutidosis > Rutidosis leptorrhynchoides. The sequence continues at coordinate 652,019,352 of NC_092333.1, forward strand.
TCCGACTAGAAACCTATACTTTTTTTGTTTAGATTCATAAAATAGAGTTCAATATGAAACCATAGCAATTTGATTCACTCAAAACGGATTTAAAATGAAGAAGTTATGGGTAAAACAAGATTGGATAATTTTTCTCATTTTAGCTACGTGAAAATTGGTAACAAATCTATTCCAACCATAACTTAATCAACTTGTATTATATATTATGTAATCTTGAGATACCATAGACACGTATACAATGTTTCGACCTATCATGTCGACACATCTATATATATTTCGGAACAACCATAGACACTCTATATGTGAATGTTGGAGTTAGCTATACAGGGTTGAGGTTGATTCCAAAATATATATAGTTTGAGTTGTGATCAATACGGAGATACGTATACACTGGGTCGTGGATTGATTCAAGATAATATTTATCGATTTATTTCTGTACATCTAACTGTGGACAACTAGTTGTAGGTTACTAACGAGGACAGCTGACTTAATAAACTTAAAACATCAAAATATATTAAAAGTGTTGTAAATATATTTTGAACATACTTTGATATATATGTATATATTGTTATAGGTTCGTGAATCAACCAGTGGCCAAGTCTTACTTCCCGACGAAGTAAAAATCTGTGAAAGTGAGTTATAGTCTCACTTTTAAAATCTAATATTTTTGGGATGAGAATACATGCAGGTTTTATAAATGATTTACAAAATAGACACAAGTACGTGAAACTACATTCTATGGTTGAATTATCGAAATCGAATATGCCCCTTTTTATTAAGTCTGGTAATCTAAGAATTAGGGAACAGACACCCTAATTGACGCGAATTCTAAAGATAGATCTATTGGGCCTAACAAACCCCATCCAAAGTACCGGATGCTTTAGTACTTCGAAATTTATATCATATCCGAAGGGTGTCCCGGAATGATGGGGATATTCTTATATATGCATCTTGTTATTGTCGGTTACCAGGTGTTCACCATATGAATGATTTTTATCTCTATGTATGGGATGTGTATTGAAATATGAAATCTTGTGGTCTATTATTATGATTTGATATATATAGGTTAAACCTATAACTCACCAACATTTTTGTTGACGTTTTAAGCATGTTTATTCTCAGGTGATTATTAAGAGCTTCCGCTATCGCATACTTAAATAAGGACGAGAATTGGAGTCCATGCTTGTATGATATTGTGTAAAAACTGCATTCAAGAAACTTATTTTGTTGTAACATATTTGTATTGTAAACCATTATGTAATGGTCGTGTGTAAACAGGATATTTTAGATTATCATTATTTGATAATCTACGTAAAGCTTTTTAAACCTTTATTGATGAAATAAAGGTTATGGTTTGTTTTAAAATGAATGCAGTCTTTGAAAAACGTCTCATATAGAGGTCAAAACCTCGCAACGAAATCAATTAATATGGAACGTTTTTAATCAATAAGAACGGGACATTTCACCGGGGAGCGGTTTTTAATTGGATTTTGAAATATTTGCTAGTAGTTGTTCGATCCTTACAAAAGTTACTTTTTGTTTATATTTGCTTGTATTTGGAAAATGCTTGTTTGTTTGTGGTGTGATTAAGCTAGATGACGGAATATGATGCTTTGTGTGACTACTTGATGTCAAGAATAGCGAATTATGATCAACAAATGATGGAAGACTCAAGTCACATGAATATGCATGGTGGTTATTTGGGTTATAATGATGATAATGGTTATTTGGGCAAAAATGGTGATTATTTAGGTATGAATGATGGTTACATGGGTATGAATGATAATGGGTATATGGATTTGGGTCAAACTAATGGTGAGACGGATGGTTATTGTGGTGTTTATGATGGTTGTTATCGAGACGGGGGGTTATGATGATAGTTACATGAATGATTTCGCCCCCATCGATCAACCTTGTAATAATGGTCCTATTTCCAATTTTGACTTTATGAGTCAACCAATGGACTATTGTTATGAGGGGGATGACTCGACATGGGATTCTTCTCAATTTCAATTTCAAAATCAACAACAAGAGGAGATCATTCCGAATTTACTAGAGTTATTCTCAAACGTTATGAGAACCCACCTTAACCGGATGGAGGCTTTAATTCAAGAGAGAATAGATTTGAGGAAAATGTTAGAAATTCAACAAGGTTCAATTCAAAGCTTAGAGAAAATCGTGAGTTCCATGCTCCCTTTAGTTGAAGATTTTGTATCCACTACCATTTCACCACCCACCTCACCCGTAGTCTCTACTTCTCGGTCAAGAAATTGGGTCTTTTATGATGATGATGATGTAAGATTTTACGCCAAGAACGAAGTAATGGAGATTGCACAAGTACCCTAGTCTTTGATAACCAATGATGACGATGAGGATGAAGATGATGAAAAGGCTAATGATGAATGTGAGGATAGTGAAGACGATGAAGATTATGAGGATGATGAATTTGATGAAGGTGATGAAAGTGATGAGGAAGATGACGAATTAATTGAAACTTTACCAACACCCAATGCTTTTAAAGTCTATGATAATCCACTCGGGTTTGGTGAAGATGTTAGTGATGATGATATCGATGAGGATAACGATGATGAGGTTGAGAATGTCATACCCAAAACTTTCAAAGTGTATAACAATCCTTTCGGGTATGGTATAGATGATTTTAAGGAGGTTTTGCAACTCGAGGTTGATGATTCGTGTTTGTGTGAATCGAGTAAGAAAGCAAACCTCGTGTTCAAAACCGTGTTTAGAAGAGAGTCAATTGTTGATTCTTGGGTTGGTTCAATCTTCTTCATGCTAATGAAGAAGATTCTCTTAGATTTCATATACACCACCCGATGGGTTAATGATTGGCTCACTCTCTTGATTCGTGGAACTTTTTTCACCGATTTCACATGTCATCCGATAAAGTGTGGGGGAGAACCACCCCCATAAGGAATGTTGAGAATACGGGGAAGAGTCAAGATAAAGACTCATTAATCAAAATCAAGAATGAAGTTTGGCAATGCGGATATGTTAAGAGAATTTCATGCAATTTGACGAATACTTGTGGAAATGACTTTTGTTCTCGGGTATCTCTATTTCTCTTCCACTTTTTCATTTTGTCCTCTTGAATTTATTATTTTATTTCGATTCCATGTAACGAGGGCATTACATGAGCTTAAGTGTGGGAGGAGAGATAAATTTTCGTGGACTTATTCTTAAACAAAATTATGACCTAATTTTAAAAAATTTCCAAGTGTTTCGTTGAATTTTTGAAAAGTTTTGGTCAAAATCAGGCCATAACTTACCTTGTTTTGAATGGTTAAAGTTTCATTCATTTATGGTTTTCAACTTGAATGGTTAAAGTTCCATTCAAGTGTGGGGGAAGTAAAGTCTTACCGGTTTAAAAAATTCGGTGGTTAAAGTCCACCCTCTTATGTGGTTTCAAATTAGGTGGGTAAAGCACACCCTCTTATGTCTAAAAAATAAATTTGAATGGTTAATTCACTTGGTGTAGGAGACTTCCTAATATACACCATTTTACATTTAGCTATGCTAAGTGCCGTGGGAAGAGGAGCCGTGAACTTCACAATGTGCTATCCTTTTTAGGAGCAATGATTTCGTGCTAGTGTTGCTAGACAACACACGCCATAGCCAAAAGCTATGGCACCCTTGTTCGATCAATTATGGAATGGTAGTTTCTACTTCCTACCTTTTCTCAAAATAAGCATAAAAGCTTGTTATGTGGGAAGTAACCGAGTGAATAAAAGCCTTGAGCTTTGACACTCACGGGAGAGTCGAGTCCTCCCATTTGTCATTTTGGAAGTCAAGTCTTCCATACTTGGAAGTAGGGGTGTTCACAGTCCGGTTTGGTCCGGTTTGGACTAAATTTCAAACCAAACCGGCAACCACGGTTTCAACAAATGTAAAACAGAGCAGACCAAGAAAGTCATCTAGCTGGTTGGTTTTGTCCAGTTTGGTCCGGTCCGGTTTAACCGGTTTGACGGTTTTGAACATCACTTTTTTAATAGAGCATTTTTTACTATAACTATTAATAATTTTTCATGTTTTGGTAGCAGTAGTTCAATGGTGTATATGTAGAAAATAGCTGTGCTTAGTGCTTGTAAGGTTCAACTTTCAACTAATACTAATTAGTAAAGCAGATTACATAATTACTCTTATATCTTACTTAGTGTGAAGCTTAGTAAACAACCAAATTATTTGAAAAAATAACTGTGTTCGGGACTTTGTTAAAACAAAGAATCAAAGGATAGTTTTGAAGTTTTTCCAAATGCTTTGCATATGATAATTGATATTGTGTAAAGAGGCTTATGTAACATGAAGTTTGGTAAGACATTAGTAGACTAGCACTATGTTGGTTGTAATTTGTAAATAAGTAATGTCATACTTCGTACTTGTGTATAGCTATTGAAACCGTAAATCGAGAACTCTACATTCATCGTATTGGTTAGTCCGGTCCGGTCCAGTTTAACCGACCGGTGGCCTAATGAAACCGCAAACCGGACCGAGTTTCGCAGTTTGGAGATCTTAAAACCGGCGACCGGACCGTTAATATTCAAAACTGGACCGAACTAAAAAATCGGTCCGGTTCGGCCGGTTTTCGCGGTTTGACAGTTTTGTGAACACCCCTACTTGGAAGTAAAGTCTTCCAAGTTTTGTTTTGTTCCAAGCTTGGGAGTAAAGTCTCCCAAGTTAAGTTTTATCCCAAAAAGGCCTAAGCTTGAAAGTAAAGTCTTCCAAGTATCGTGCAATAGACCCAACGCCAATCTTACACCCAAGGTAGTTGCTTTCTCATCGCCTTCAATACAAGAAGCTAGTTCATTTCGGTGATATACTGGGGAAGTAGCTACCCGTGCGGTCGTCCCATAGCCGGGATGGCTTGTATGCACATCACCTTATGAGCCCAAGGTAGTTGCTTTCTCATCGCCTTCAATACAATAAGGTTGTTCATTTCGGTGATATACTGGGGAAGTAGCTACCCGTGAGGTTATCCCAAAACCGGGATGGCTTTGGAATGCACATAGCTTTAAACCAAAATTTTCGGAAAACTTGTCTCGTTTTGCAACTTGACTCGTTTTTCTTTTCTAAAACGCCAATGGTTTTCTTTAAAAGCCTTGTTTTTCCTAAGGCTTAAACATTTTTCTTGAGTAACTCATGCAAATTGGTGCTCCATTACACCAAAGTGAAGCTTGTGGGTGATTTTTGTTCGATTGTGATTTGAAGAATAAGATGGTGGAGATGATGTAAGACCCAAATATTTATGGTACATAATGTATCTATGGTGTACGATGCGTGTATGAGGTGTACGAAGCATGTACGTGTTGCTTTCTCGAACGTCGAAGGAAACTGGACGTTGTCTGAAGTGACAACCTGTGTACGTATCTTTTCAACCCTAAATAAAGTTTGTGTTGATGTTTCAAAGCCTTACCATTGGAAAGAAAATCTTATTATGTTTCCAACGTTATTTGATTCATCGAAAACGAAGCTACGGTCAAAAAGTTATGGCCAAAACAAGTTACTGAAAACTGACCTGAAGGTTGGAGCGGTACTCCACCTTATGGAGAGGCGCTCCGATTGCGTCTGATGCAATTTTCAGCATTTTTAAAGGTTTTAAATGAGGGGTACTTTGGTCTTTTCACTTGAGGTCGGTTTGGGGTCATCAAAACTGATCCATTGATCATTTTGGATCACATTTCACTCATCAAACACTCTCATCAAACCCTAGAGTGAGAAACCCATTTTAAGTGAGAGAAAGTTCCATTTGGAGAAGAAGAAGTTTGATTCGGGTCAAGTCTCAAGTATTAAAGTTGTTCTACTCGTCAACGGCATCATTTTGGCAGTATTGGTAAATTCTAACTCCGAATTTCATTGTTTGATTTGATGTTCAAAGTTAGGGTTTGAACTTGATTTGTAGAGAAACCCATTTAAACTCTTGAAGTGAGTTTATTGATACTAGTAATCGGGTTTATTGTTATTGTTGGTGGATTTTGGGTTGGTTATGTAGTGACCCGAACTTTTCCATGTTTATATATATATTAATTGAGATTGATATTTACATGACTAAATGTTTCCAACGTGTTAAGCAATCAAACTTGTTAAGACTTGATTAATTGAAATAAGTTTCATATAGACAATTGATCACCCAAGTTGACCGGCGATTCACGAACGTTACAAATTTGTAAAAACTACATGTTGTGGTATATATAGACATATATATATGGTTGACATGAGATTATGATGAGTAAGTATCTCACTAAGTATATTAACAATGTGTGATATACATAAGAAAGGAGATTACTAAGTTAAGAAACTCGAAATGATATATATAACGATTATCATTATAACAACGTTTTACTAGGTACATATGAATCATATTAAGATATTGATACACTTGGTTAATTATGTTAAATGATAAGTAAATATATCATTAAGTGTATTAACAATGAACTACATATGTAAAAATAAGACTACTAACTTAAAGATTTCGAAACGAGACATATATGTAACGATTATCGTTGTAACGACATTTAACTGTATATATATCATACTAAGATATATTATATATCATAATATCATGATAATGTAACAATTTAACATCTCATTTGATATAATAAATAATGGGTTAACAACATTTAACAAGATCGTTAACCTAAAGGTTTCAAAACAACATTTACATGTAACGACTAACGATGACTTAACGAATCAGTTAAAATGTATATACATGTAGTGTTTTAATATGTATTCATACACTTTTGAAAGACTTCAAGACACTTATCAAAATACTTCTACTTAACAAAAATGTACACAATTACATCCTCGTTCAGTTTCATCAACAATTCTACTCGTATGCACCCGTATTCGTACTCGTACAATACACAGCTTTTAGATGTATGTACTATTGGTATATAGACTCCAATGATCAGCTCTTAGCAGCCCATTTGAGTCACCTAACACATGTGGGAACCATCATTTGGCAACTAGCATGAAATATCTCATAAAATTACAAAAATATGAGTAATCATTCATGACTTATTTACATGAAAACAAAATTACATATCCTTTATATCTAATCTATATACCAACGACTAAAAACACATACAAACACTTTCATTATTCAATTTTCTTCATCTAATTGATCTCTCTTAAGTTCCATCTTCAAGTTCTAAGTGTTCTTCATAAATTCCATAAGTATAGTTTCATAAAAATCAAGAATACTTCCAAGTTTGCAAGTCTACTTCCAAGCTTTCTAATTCATTCCAAGTAATCATCTAAGATCAAGGAACCTTTGTTATTTACAGTAGGTTATCTTTCTAATTCAAGGTAATATTCATATTCAAACTTTGATTCAATTTATACAACTATAACAATCTTATTTCGAGTGAAAATCTTACTTGAACTGTTTTCGTGTCATGATTCTGTTTCAAGAACTTTCAAGCCATCCAAGGATCCTTTGAAGCTAGATCCATTTTTCTTATTTCTAGTAGTTTTATCCAGAAAACTTGAGGTAGTAATGATGTTCATAACATCATTCGATTCATACATATAAAGCTATCTTATTTGAAGGTTTAAACTTGTAATCACTAGAACATAGTTTAGTTAATTCTAAACTTGTTCGCAAACAAAAGTTAATCCTTCTAACTTGACTTTTAAAATCAACTAAACACATTTTCTATATCTATATGATATGCTAACTTAATGATTTAAAACCTGAAAACACGATGAACACCATAAAATCGGATATACGCCGTCGTAGTGAAACCAGGGGCTGTTTTGGTTTGGATAATTAAAAACTATGATAAAATTTTATTTAAAAGTTTTTCTTCTGGGAAAATGATTTTTCATATGAACATGAAGCTATATCCAAAAATCTTGGTTAAACTCAAAGTGAAAGTATGTTTTCCAAAATGGTCATCTAGACGTCGTTCTTTCGACTAAAATGACTACCTTTACAAAAATGACTTGTAACCTGTATTTTCGACTATAAACTTATACTTTTTCTGTATAGATTCATAAACTTAAGTTCAATATGAAACCATAGCAATTGGATTCACTCAAAACGGATTTAAAATGAAGAAGTTATGGGTAAAACAAGATTGGATATTTTTGATCTTTTTTGCTACGAGAAATGTTTAACAAATCAATACAAATCATATCCTAGCTAACTTATATTGTATTATACATGTATTCTAATATATTATGTAATCTTGGGATACCATAGACACGTATGCAAATGTTTTGACATATCATATCGACCCATGTATATATATTATTTGGAACAACCATAGACACTCTATATGCAGTAATGTTGGAGTTAGCTATACAGGGTTGAGGTTAATTCCAAAAAATATATATATACTTTGAGTTGTGATTTAGCCTGAGATGTGTATATACTGGGTCGTGGATTGATTCAAGATAATATATATTGATTTATTTCTGTACATCTAACTGTGGACAACTAGTTGTAGGTTACTAACGAGGACAGCTGACTTAATACACTCAAATCTTTAAAACATAATAAAAATGGTTGTAATTATATTTTGATCATACTTTGTTATATATGTACATATTTGTATAGGTTCGTGAATCGATCCGTGGCCAAGTCTTATTTCTGAGGAAGGAAATATCTGTGAAAGTGAGTTATAGTCCCACTTTTAAAATCTAATATTTTTGGGATGAGAATACATGCAGGTTTTATAAATGATTTACAAAATAGACACAAGTACGTGAAACTACATTCTATGGTTGAATTATCGAAATCGAATATTTCCCTTTTTATTAAGTCTGGTAATCTAAGAATTAGGGAACAGACACCCTAATTGATGCGAATCCTAAAGATAGATCTATTGGGCCTAACAAACCCCATCCAAAGTACCGGATGCTTTAGTACTTCGAAATTTATATCATATCCGAAGGGTGTCCCGGAATGATGGGGATATTCTTATATATGCATCTTGTTAATGTCGGTTATCAGGTGTTCACCATATGAATGATTTTTATTTCTATGTATGGGATGTGTATTGAAATATGAAATCTTGTGGTCTATTGTTACGATTTGATATATATAGGTTAAACCTATAACTCACTAACATTTTTGTTAACGTTTAAAGCATGTTTATTCTCAGGTGAATATTAAGAGCTTGCGCTGTTTCATACTAAAATAAGGACAAGATTTGGAGTCCATGTTTGTATGATATTGTGTAAAAACTGCATTCAAGAAACATATGTCGATGTAATATATTTCTATTGTAAACCATTATGTAATGGACGTGTGTAAACAGTATATTTTAGATTATCATTATTTTATAATCTACGTAATGTTTTTAAAACCTTTATTGATAAAATAAAGGTTATGGTTGTTTTAAAAAATGAATGCAGTCTTTGAAAAACGTCTCATATAGAGGTCAAAACCTCGCAACGAAATCAATTAATATGAAACGTTTATAATCAATATGAATGGGACATTTCAGTTGGTATCCGAGTGTTGGTCTTAGAGAACTAGAAAATTTGTATTAGTGTGTTTTATCGAGTTTGTTAGGATGTATTAGTGAGTCTGGACTTCGACCATGTTTTCTTTAAAAATGATTGCTTAACATTTTGTTGGAAACTATATATTATTAACATGTAAATATTATGTGATATATTAATCTCTTAACATGTTTGATATTGTGTGATAGATGTCTACCTCTAGCACAAATCCCATTGACTCACCTAATAATAACGAAGAGTCGAATATATATTGGCAAGATTCACAAGTTCCCGAAGAACCGGAAGAAGAGGAAACAGAACCGGAAGAAGAGGAACCGGAAGAAGAGGAACCAGAAGAAGAGGAACTAGAAGAAGAAGAGGTTCCGGAGGGGGGAATAGTAGGAACCACAGAAAACCGGTCAAATAAAAGAAAATCCTCAACCAATGGACCAAAGTTAATAATGGTCAATGGTGTTTCCGCTAAGGAAGCAAAATATTGGGAAAATTACCAATTTTCCGATGAATCGGATCCTGATGAGGATTCCGATGAGGTTATAGAAATTACCCCGACCCAATTTAATGAGGCAAAAGAAAATAATAAGGGAAAAGGCATCAAAATAGAGAAATCTGATTCCGACCCCGATGAACTTTATATGTACCGTCAACACCCGTATTTTCAATATCGTGACAATAACCCGGGAACCTCTAAACCACCATGTTTTTCTAAACCAATGTGGAAAACGACGACTCGTATTAGAGGAACATCATATATGTAGTGACCCGAACTTTTCCATGTTTATATATATTAAATGAAATTGTTATTTACATGATTAAGTGTTTCTAACATGTTAAGTAATCAAACTTGTTAAGACTTGATTAACTGAAATAGGTTTCATATAGACAATTGACCACCCAAGTTGACCGGTGATTCACGAACTTTAAAAACTTGTAAAAACTTGTAAAAACTATATGATGACATATATATGGATATATATATATAGTTAACATGATATTATGATAAGTAAACATATCATTAAGTATATTAACAATGAACTACATATGTAAAAACAAGACTACTAACTTAATGATTTTGAAACGAGACATATATGTAACGATTATCGTTGTAACGACATTTAAATGTATATATATCATATTAAGATATATTAATATATCATAATATCATGATAATATAATAATTTAACATCTCATTAGATATAATAAACATTGAGTTAATAACATTTAACAAGATCGTTAACTTAAAGGTTTCAAATCAACATTTACATGTAACGACTAACGATGACTTAACGACTCAGTTAAATTGTATATACATGTAGTGTTTTAATATGTATTCATACACTTTTGAAAGACTTCAAGACATTTATCAAAATACTTCTACTTAACAAAAATGCTTACAATTACATCCTTGTTCAGTTTCATCAACAATTCTATTCGTATGCACCCGTATTCGTACTCGTACAATACACAACTTTTAGATGTATGTACTATTGGTATATACACTCCAATGATCAGCTCTTAGCAGCCCATGTGAGTCACCTAACACATGTGAGAACCATCATTTGGCAACTAGCATAAAATATCTCATAAAATTACAAAAATATGAGTAATCATTCATGACTTATTTACATGAAAATAAAATTACATTTCCTTTATATCTAATCTATACACCAACGACCAAAAACACCTACAAACACTTTCATTCTTCAATTTTCTTCATCTAATTGATCTCTCTCAAGTTCTATCTTCAAGTTCTAAGTGTTCTTCATAAATTCTACAAGTTCTAGTTTCATAAAATCAAGAATACTTCCAAGTTTGCTAGCTTACTTCCAATCTTGTAGAGTGATCATCCAACCTCAAGAAATCTTTCTTATTTACAGTAAGATATCTTTCTAATACAAGGTAATACTCATATTCAAACTTTGATTCAATTTCTATAACTATAACAATCTTATTTTGAGTAGAAATCTAACTTGAACTTGTTTTTCGTGTCATGATTCTGCTTCAAGAACTTTCAAGCCATCCAAGGATCCTTTGAAGCTAGATCCATTTTTCTCATTTCCAGTAGCTTTATCCAGAAAACTTGAGGTAGTAATGATGTTCATAACATCATTCGATTCATACATATAAAGCTATCTTATTCGAAGGTTTAAACTTGTAATCACTAGAACATAGTTTAGTTAATTCTAAACTTGTTTCCAAACAAAAGTTAATCCTTCTAACTTGACTTTTAAAATCAACTAAACACATGTTCTATATCTATATTATATGCTAACTTAATGATTTAAAACTTGGAAACACAAAGAACACTGTAAAACCGGACATACGCCGTTGTAGTAACACCGCGGGCTGTTTTGGGTTAGTTAATTAAAAACTATGATAAACTTTGATTTAAAAGTTGTTCTTCTGGGAAAATGATTTTTCTTATGAACATGAAACTATATCCAAAAATCATGGTTAAACTCAAAGTGGAAGTATGTTTTCTAAAATGGTCATCTGGACGTCGTTCTTTCGACTGAAATGACAACCTTTACAAAAATGACTTGCAACTTATATTTCTTACTATAAACCTATACATTTTCTATTTAGATTCATAAAATATAGTTCAATATGAAACCATAGCAATTTGATTCACTCAAAACGGATTTAAAATGAAGAAGTTATGGGTAAAACAAGATTGGTTAATTTTTCTTGTTGTAGCAACGTGAAAATTGGTAACAAATCTATATTAATCATATCCTAGCTAACTTATATTGTATTATACATGTATTCTAATATATTATGTAATCTTGGGATACCATAGACACGTATGCAAATGTTTTGACATATCATATCGACCTATGTGTATATATTATTTGGAACAACCATAGACACTCTATATGCAGTAATGTGAGAGTTAGCTATACAGGGTTGAGGTTGATTCCAAAAACATATATACTTTGAGTTTTGATCTAGCCTGAGACATGTATACACTGGGTCGTGGATTGATTCAAGATAATATATATCAATATTTTTCTGTACATCTAACGTTGGACAACTAGTTGTAGATTACTAACGAGGACAGTTGACTTAATAAACTTAAAACATCAAAATGTATTAAAAATGTTGTAAATATATTTTGAATATACTTTGATATATATGTACATATTTGTTATAGGTTCGTGAATCGACCAGTGGCCAAGTCTTACTTCCCGACGAAGTAAAAATCTTTGAAAGTGAGTTATAGTCCCACTTTTAAAATCTAATATTTTTGGGATGAGAATACATGCAGGTTTTATAAATGATTTACAAAATAGACACAAGTACGTGAAACTACATTCTATGGTTGAATTATCGAAATCGAATATGCCCTTTTTTATTAAGTCTGGTAATCTAAGAATTAGGGAACAGACACCTTAATTGACGCGAATCCTAAAGATAGATCTATTGGGCCTAACAAACCCCATCCAAAGTACCGGATGCTTTAGTACTTCGAAATTTATATCATATCCGAAGGGTGTCCCGGAATGATGGGGATATTCTTATATATGCATCTTGTTAATGTCGGTTACCAGATGTTCACCATATGAATGAATTTTATCTCTATGTATGGGATGTATATTGAAATATGAAATCTTGTGGTCTATTATTATGATTTGATAATATATAGGTTAAACCTATAACTCACCAACATTTTTGTTGACGTTTTAAGCATGTTTATTCTCAGGTGATTATTAAGAGCTTCCGCTGTTGCATACTAAAATAAGGACAAGATTTGGAGTCCATGCTTGTATGATATTATGTAAAAACTACATTCAAGAAACTTATTTTTGATGTAATATATTCTTATTGTAAACCATTATGTAATGGTCGTGTGTAAACGGTATATTTTAGATTATCATTATTTGATAATCTACATAATGCTTTTTAAACCTTTATAGATAAAATAAAGGTTATGGTTGTTTTAAAAATGAATGCAGTCTTTGAAAAACGTCTCATATAGAGGTCAAAACCTCGCGACGAAATCAATTAATATGGAACGTTTATAATCAATATGAACGGGACATTTCAATATATCCCTAGGAAATTAGCAAAACGAACCAAGTCCGAAGAAGAAGAAACGAGTGAGTCGGATTAAAGAGTTGTAATCATGTTGTGTAATATATGTAATATAGTATGCTTGTACTTTTATGTTCTATGTAAAAATTGCTTGTATGGTTTGTTAATTATCTTTTACGAATCTAATCCTTGTCTATTTTACAGTATAAAAACAAAATGGACGTTAAGGGTAGACAACCGAATATTTTAGAAGACCTACCAGAGGATATGATTGAGAAAATCTTGTCTAGAGTCGGTCAGAATTCATCAGCATATTTAGTTATGGCGAAATTAACTTGTCAAACATTTGAAAGACTTTCCAGAAATGCCTTAATTTATAAAAGGCTTTCCTTTAATAGGTGGGGTATATCACATTGGGGAGACCGTAAGTTACGCCGTGTTTTCTTTAAAGCATTAAATGCGGGGAACCCAAATGCAATTTTACGCTACGGGTTAAGAACCTATTTTGACTCAACATATCCCAACATAGGATTTCGTGAGTTAGAAAGAGCTTCTAACATGCAACATAAAGAAGCATGTTATGCTTACAGGTTAATAATGTTCGCTTCTCATCAAATTGAGAAAAAGAACATTGGGTTGCAATTTTTAAATAAAACATTCCCACAAGTGATGGACTCGGTAGTTGAGATGAGAAACAAGGTTTTTAGATTATTACGGGGCTATTGGACATTACGAAACCCTCGTCCTTTTGACGACATTACAACATGCTGTCTTATCAACGGTCACAACGGTTATGTTCCACAAGACCAAGGATGGGAAGTAGTCATAGTAAAACCAGAATGCATGACTTGTTTCTGGACTTATGAATTACGTGTCTTTATTTCCTTTGCTGAACAACTTACGTATTAACTAGATTTATCTTCAAAACTGTCCTGTATTATAGTGTATTATATTTCATGTTATATGTAATATAGCGAAGTTGTAAGTTTGAAGAATATTTGTATGTGATATATTATTATAATCAGTTTTTCATATGGAATTGTAGTAGTTGAATTGTATATTAGCTACTAAGCATGAACTTAACGGGTAGGTAGTACCCGAATTTAAACTTATAAAACGCTAATATGAAGAAAAAGCTTTTATAAATGAGTTCATATTATGCTACGAGATACTATTGACTACTCTTAATATTCTGTATGATTAAATTGTTTCATTTGACTATTTTGAAGGAAATGGCACCGACTACTCGACACTCCTTGAATATGAGCGAAGAGGAATTTCGTGCCTTTCTTGCTTCAAACATAGCCGCAGTACAGGCCGCGCTACATACCGACAATAACTCTGAATCTAGCAATACAGCTAACGGCACAAGAAATCGTGTAGGATGCTCCTACAAGGAATTCACTGTCTGCAAACCTTCAGAATTTGATGGGACCGAAGGACCAATCGGATTGAAACGGTGGACCGAGAAAGTTGAATCAGTATTTACCATAAGTAAGTGTGCTGAAGGAGACAAAGTGAAGTACGCTACGCATAACTTCACAGGTATTGCGTTAACATGGTGGAATACCTATCTAGAGCAAGTGGGACAAGATGCTGCTTACGCGCTACCGTGGTCAGAATTCAAGCACTTGATGAACGAGAAGTACCGTCCCAGAACCGAGGTCAATAAGCTCAAGTCAGAACTTGGAGGGTTACGAGCACAGGGATTCGATATTACTTCATACGAAAGATGATTCACAGAATTATGCCTATTGTGTCCGAGAGCGTTCGAAGATGAGAAAGAGAAGATCGACGCGTTTGTGAAAGGATTACCAGAGAGAATCCAAGAAGATATAAGTTCACACGAGCCTGCCTCCATACAAAAGGCATGTAGAATGGCTCACAAACTAGTGAACCAGATTGAGGGAAGAATTAAAGAACAGGCGGCCGAAGAGGCCAACGTGAAGTTAGTCAAAAGAAAGTGGGAGGAAAACGGTGATAAGAGTCACGAAAACAACAACAACTATCCCAACAATCGCAACATCAATCGCAACTACAACAAACGGCACAACAACAACAACAACTACAACAATCATCCCAATAACAATAACAACCGCAACAACAACAACAACAACAACAACAACAACAACAATCAGAAGTAGCTATGCCAAAGGTGTGAAAAGTATCACTCGGGGTTCTGCACCAAATTTTGCAACAAGTGTAAAAGAAATGGTCATAGCGCGGCAAAGTGTGAGGTCTACGGACCAGGGGTTAACAGAACGAAAGGAACAAATGGTGTTGGAACGAGTAATGGCGGAGTAAGTAGTGTCGGAGCAAGTTTTGCCAATGTAGTTTGTTATAAATGTGGAAAACCGGGCCACATTATTAGAAATTGCCCGAACCAGGAGAACACGAATGGACAAGGCCGCAGAAGAGTTTTCAATATTAATGCGGCAGAGGCACAGGAAGACCCGGAGCTTGTTACGGGTACGTTTCTTATTGATAATAAATCTGCTTACGTTTTATTTGATTCGGGTGCGGATAGAAGCTATATGAGTAGAGATTTTTGTGCTAAATTAAGTTGTCCATTAACGCCGTTAGATGGTAAATTTTTACTCAAATTAGCAAATGGTAAATTAATTACAGCAGATAATATATGTCGGAATCGAGAAATTAAACTAGTTAGCGAAACATTTAAGATTGATTTGATACGAGTAGAGTTAGGGAGTTTTGATGTGATAATCGGCATAGACTGGTTGAAAGAGGTGAAAGCAGAGATCGTATGTTACAAAAATGCAATTCGTATTGTACGAGAAGAAGGAAAACTCTTAATGGTGTACGGAGAAAAGAGCAACGCGAAGCTAAATCTTATTAGTAATTTGAAGGCGCAAAAGTTAATAAGAAAGGGTTGCTATGCTGTTCTAGCACACGTCGAGAAAGTACAAGCTGAAGAAAAGAGCATCAATGATGTTCCCGTCGCAAAAGAATTTCCCGATGTATTTCTGAAAGAATTACCGGGATTACCTCCACACCGATCCATTGAATTTCAAATAGATCTTGTACCGGGAGCTGCACCAATAGCTCGTGCTCCATACAGACTCGCACCCAGGGAAATGAAAGAACTTCAAAGCCAATTACAAGAACTTCTAGAGCGTGGTTTCATACGACCAAGTACATCACCATGGGGAGCTCCTGTTTTGTTTGTCAAAAAGAAGGATGGTACATTTAGGTTGTGTATTGACTACAGAGAGTTGAATAAACTTACCATCAAAAACCGTTATCCACTGCCGAGAATTGACGACTTATTTGATCAACTACAAGGCTCGTTGGTTTATTCGAAAATCGATTTACGTTCTGGATATCATCAAATGCGAGTAAAGGAGGATGATATTCCAAAAACTGCTTTTAGGATGCGTTATGGTCATTACGAGTTTATGGTTATGCCGTTTGGATTGACTAACACACCAGCTGTGTTCATGGACCTTATGAACCGAGTGTGTGGGCCATATCTTGACAAGTTTGTCATTGTTTTCATCGATGACATACTTATTTACTCAAAGAATGATCAAGAGTACGAAGAACATTTGAGAAAAGTGCTAGAAGAATTGAGGAAAGAAAAACTGTACGCTAAGTTTTCAAAGTGTGCATTTTGGTTGGAAGAAGTTCAATTCCTCGGTCACATAGTGAACAAAGAAGGTATCCAGGTGGACCCGGCAAAGATCGAAACCGTTGAAAAGTGGGAAACCCCAAAAACTCCGAAACATATACGTCAATTTTTAGGATTGGCTGGTTACTACAGAAGATTCATCCAAGATTTCTCCAAAAAAGCAAAACCCTTGACTGCATTAACGCATAAAGGGAAGAAATTTGAATGGAAGGATGAACAAGAGAAGGCGTTTTAGTTATTGAAGAAAAAGCTAACTAAGGCACCTATATTGTCATTGTCTGAAGGGAATGATGATTTTGTGATTTATTGTGACGCATCAAAGCAAGGTCTCGGTTATGTATTAATGCAACGAACGAAGGTGATTGCTTATGCGTCTAGACAATTGAAGATTCACGAGCAAAATTATACAACTCACGATTTGGAATTGGGTGATGTTGTTTTTGCATTAAAGACTTGGAGGCATTATTTATATGGGGTCAAAAGTATTATATATACCGACCACAAAAGTCTCCAACATATATTTAATCAGAAGCAACTGAATATGAGACAACACAGGTGGATTGAACTGTTGAATGATTATGATTTTGAGATTCGATACCACCCGGGGAAGGCGAATGTGGTAGCCGACGCTTTGAGTAGAAAGGACAGAGAACCTATACGGGTAAAAGCTATGAATATAATTATTCGTACTAACCTTACTACTCAAATAAAGGAGGCGCAACAGGGGGTTGTAAAAGAAGGAAAGTTGAAGAATGAGATACCCAAAGGATCAGAGAAGCATATTAATATTCGGGAAGACAGAACTCGATATAGGGCTGATAGAATTTGGGTACCAAGGTTTGGAGATGTGAGAGAAATGGTACTTAAAGAAGCACATAAAACCAGATATTCAATACATCCCGGAGCGGGGAAGATGTATAAAGATCTCAAGAAACACTTTTGGTGGTCGGGTATGAAAGCCGATATTGCTAAATATGTAGGAGAATGTTTGACGTGTTCTAAGGTCGAAGCTGAACATCAGAAACCATCAGGTCTACTACAACAACCTGAAATCCCAGAATGGAAATGAGAAAACATTACCATGGATTTCATTACTAAATTGCCAAGGAGTGCAAGTGGTTATGATACTATTTGGGTAATAGTTGATTGTCTCACCAAGTCAGCACACTTCCTGCCAATGAGAGAAGATGACAAATGGAGAAGTTGGCGCGATTGTATTTGAAGGAGGTTGTCTCCAGACATGGAATACCCGTCTCTATTATCTCTGATAGGGATGGTAGATTTGTTTCAAGGTTCTGGCAGACATTGCAACAAGCATTGTGGACTCGTCTAGACATGAGTACTGCCTATCATCCACAAACTGATGGGCAGAGTGAAAGGACGATACAAACGCTTGAAGACATGCTACGAGCATGTGTTATTGATTTCGGAAACAGTTGGGATCGACACCTACCATTCGCAGAATTTTCCTACAACAACAGTTATCATTCTAGTATTGAGATGGCACCGTTTGAGGCACTTTATGGTAGAAAGTGCAGGTCTCCGATTTGTTGGAATGAAGTGGGGGATAGACAGATTACGGGTCCGGAGATAATACAAGAAACAACCGAGAAAATCATCCAAATTCAACAACGATTGAAAACCGCCCAGAGTCAAAAAAAAGAGCTACGCGGACAGTAAAAGAAAAGATATAGAGTTTGAAATTGGAGAAATGGTCATGCTTAAGGTTTCACCTTGGAAAGGCGTTGTTCGATTTGGTAAACGGGGGAAACTAAATCCAAGGTACATTGGACCATTCAAGATTATAGATCGTGTCGGACCAGTAGCTTACCAACTGGAGCCACCTCAACAACTCGCGGCTGTACATAACACTTTCCACGTCTCGAATTTGAAGAAATGTTTTGCTAGAGAAGATCTCACTATTCAGTTGGACGAAATCCAAATCAATGAAAAACTTTAGTTCATTGAAGAACCCGTCGAAATAATGGATCGTGAGGTTAAGAGACTTAAGCAAAACAAGATACCAATCGTTAAGGTTCGATGGAATGCTCGTAGAGGACCCGAGTTCACCTGGGAGCGTGAAGATCAGATGAAGAAGAAATACCCGCATCTATTTCCAGAAGATTCGTCAACACCTTCAACAGCTTAAAATTTCAGGATGAATTTATTTAACGGGTAGGTACTGTAGTGACCCGAACTTTTCCATGTTTATATATATTAATTGAGATTGATATTTACATGACTAAATATTTCTGTGACGACCCGGAAATTTCTGAACAAATTTAAATTTTATCTTTATATCATTAGATAAATATTTCAAACATATATATTACGTACAAATTTACAATTCTAAATAAAAATATATATATATATATATTTTAACTTAGTCATAAAATGTCCTGATTTAAAATAATATATTTTGATAAACAACGAGCCACTGATTTATAGAAGCAAATGACCACAACGCTCAAATATATAAGTTACATACCTTATAAAATGTTTCATTATTGTCTAAGTCTAATTTTTGTAAAAGGTACACGTCGCGTAATGTAAAAGTCTAGTTTTCTAAACATACGAAAGTGCGGTCGAAAAACCGAAAGTGGTACATGAGTCATGAGACCACGTCCGTGTCATTTTTGTAAAAATTATATTTTTACCACGAACGTAAATATAATATAATATATAATTAAATATATGAATTAAATATATTAAATATAAAATATATATATTAATGAGTGTCGGCATGTAAGGTTAAGAGATTATGAGCTGTATATCTAGCTCATGCGATTTCATGCTAACACCATGAAGACCTCATGCAATCGCATGAGGAGCTTGGCCAAAAACTATCTATAAAGCTCGACTAACTGGTTCCGAAAACACACACATCTATATATCTATTTTACTCATTCTGTATTATTATTATTATTATTATTATTATTATTATTATTATTATTATTATTATTATTATTATTATTATTATTATTATTATTATTTATATTAATATTAATATTAGTATTATTAAACTTAATATTATTATTAAGTAGTATGAGTATTATTATTAGTATTATTCATAAAATACTACGACAAGGGGTACGCACGAATTATTTCAACATGGGTTTTTCGAGTAGGATAGGGCTAAGGAAATTATGGGTTATGGCTATGGAGGTTATGGGTATGGATCATGGGTATGCTAGTGAGGTCAATCTAGTGTTTATCATCTCTGCTGTGTCTACATACCTTTCCTGTAATATTGAATCTCAATATTAATACGTGAGTACTCATAAATTAACTTTTATATATTAATAGTATATCCTTGACTAGTGCTCGAGAATATAGGATTATGCATGCTTGTACTTTTTGATATTGCCATTAGATAGGTTAGGTTGAATCTTGAATTAGTTACATATGCGGTTGAGATAAGGCATAAGATATGCATGTCGTTGGAAAGCTGGCGAAAAATTAAGAACTTTTCATTTAGAATTCGTGTGATTTCGATGAACGGATTAAAAGATACGACCAACTAAATTTTTGTATTGTTATTAAAATGATTATTATTATTACTATCGTCGTTATTATCGTCGTAATTATTATTATTACAAAATAATACAACTTTTACACATTATTATTATTGTCAATTTTATTTTATTAAATAAATATGATACAAAGATATTTTTACCACGCGTAATATAATTACATTAATAATACCTATCACTATAGTTTTACGATATTAATTGAACTTCATAAATTTTATAAAAGTATATTTTTATCATATATAAATTTTAATATATTTTTGTATTTATAAATGATTTTTATTATTTACTTTAATAAAAACTGATAAATATATTTAAAACGGCTATATTTATGTTATATAATAAACAAGTATAGATTTTGGATATCATTTTGAGTCAAATTAACTTTTGTTGACTTTTGCATGATAATCTCGAGCATTAGGATTGTGATACACTATGACCAAACCTAGCTTATTAGACATGTATTGACCAACATATGTTCTCTAGGTTGAGATCTATGGTTAATTTTGCATTCCGAGTTTCGGTCACTTTTTGGTGAATGACCTTATGTGCTGCTAAGGTGAGTTTCATTTGCTCTCTTTTTAATTGCTTTTGCAATCTATATTTTTGGGCTGAGAATACATGCAATTTATTTTAAACACAATGGATACAAGTACATACTAAATTCTACACTGAGTTTGAACCGAAAATCCCTTAGCTTTGGTAACTAGTAACTGCCAGTTATAAGAACTGGTGGGTGCGAGTAATAGTATATGGATCCATAGGGTTTGACATCCCCGTCCGAGCTAGAGCACTTGAAATGTCCCGTTCTTATTGATTAAAAACGTTCCATATTAATTGATTTCATTGCGAGGTTTTGACCTCTATATGAGACGTATTTCAAAGACCGCATTCATTTTAAAACAAACCATAACCTTTATTTCATCAATAAAGGTTTAAAAAGCTTTACATAGATTATCAAATAATGATAATCTAAAATATCCTGTTTACACGCGACCATTACATAATGGTTTACAATACAAATATGTTACAACGAAATAAGTTTCTTGAATGCAGTTTTTACACAATATCATACAAGCATGGACTTCAAATCTCGTCCTTATTTAAGTATGCAACAGCGGAAGCTCTTAATAATCACCTGAGAATAAACATGCTTAAAACGTCAACAAAAAATGTTGGTGAGTTATAGGTTTAACCTATATATTATCAAATCATAATAATAGACCACAAAATTTCATATTTCAATACACATCCCATACATAGAGATAAAAATCATTCATATGGTGAACACCTGGTAACCGACATTAACAAGATGCATATTTAAGAATATCCCCATCATTCCGGGACACCCTTCGGATATGATATAAATTTTGAAGTACTAAAGCATCCGGTACTTTGGATGGGGTTTGTTAGGCCCAATAGATCTATCTTTAGGATTCGCGTCAATTAGGGTGTCTGTTCCGTAATTCTTAGATTACCAGACTTAATAAAAAGGGGCATATTTGATTTCGATAATTCAACCATAGAATGTAGTTTCACGTACTTGTGTCTATTTTGTAAATCATTTATAAAACCTGCATGTATTCTCATCCCAAAAATATTAGATTTTAAAAGTGGGACTATAACTCACTTTCACAGATTTTTTTACTTCGTCGGGAAGTAAGACTTGGCCACTGGTCGATTCACGAACCTATAACAAATATGTACATATATATCAAAGTATGTTCAAAATATATTTACAACACTTTTAATACATTTTGATGTTTTAAGTTTATTAAGTCAGTTGTCCTCGTTAGTAACCTACAACTAGTTATCCACAGTTAGATGTACAGAAATAAATCGATATATATTATCTTGAATCAATCCACGACCCAGTGTATACATATCTCAGTATTGATCACAACTCAAACTATATATATTTTGGAATCAACCTCAACCCTGTATAGCTAACTCCAACATTCACATATAGAGTGTCTATGGTTGTTCCAAAATATATATAGATGTGTCGACATGATAGGTCGAAACATTGTATACGTGTCTATGGTATCTCAAGATTACATAATATACAATACAAGTTGATTAAGTTATGGTTGGAATAGATTTGTTACCAATTTTCACGTAGCTAAAATGAGTAGTTTTTACCAATTTTGTTTTGCTCGCCATTTCTTCGTTTCTAATCCGTTTTGAGTGATTTAAGCGGCCACGGTTTCGTATTGAACTTGACTTTATGAAAATAAATAGAAAAGGTATAGGTTTATAGTCGGAAATACAAGTTACAAGTCATTTTTGAAAGAGGTAGTCATTTCCGTCGAAAGAACGACATCTTGATGACTGTTTTGAAAAGCATACTTTCACTTTGAGTTTAACCATGATTTTTGGATATGGTTTCATGTTCATAAGAAAAATCATTTTCCCAGAATTATAGCTTTTAAATCAAAGTTTTTCATAGTTTTTAATTATCCAAACTAAAACAGTCCCCGGTTGTAACTACGACGGCGTAAATCCGGTTTTATGGTGTTTATCGTTTTTCCGGGTTTTAAATCATTAAGTTAGCATATCATATAGATATAGATAATGTGTATAGTTGATTTTAAAAGTGTAGTTAGAAGGATTAACTTTATTTGCGAACAAGTTTAGAATTAACTAAACTATGTTCTAGTGATTACTAGTTTACCACTTCGAATATGATAGCTTTTTATGTATGAATCGAATGATGTTATGAACATCATTACTACCTTAAGTTCCTTGGATAAACCTACTGGAAAAGAGAAAAATGGATCTAGCTTCAACGGATCCTTGGATGGCTCGAAGTTCTTGAAGCAGAATCATGACACGAAAACAAGTTCAAGTAAGATCATCACTTGAAATAAGATTTTTATAGTTATAGAAATTGAACCAAAGTTTGAATATGATTATTACCTTGTATTAGAATGATAACCTACTGTAAGAAACAAAGATTTCTTGAGGTTGGATGATCACCTTACAAGATTGGAAGTGAGCTAGCAAACTTGAAAGTATTCTTGATTTTATGTAACTAGAACTTGTAGAATTTATGAAGAACACTTAGAACTTGAAGTTAGAACTTGAGAGAGATCAATTAGATAAATAAAATTGAAGAATGAAAGTGTTTGTAGGTGTTTTTGGTCATTGGTGTATGGATTAGATATAAAGGATATGTAATTTTGTTTTCATGTAAATAAGTCATGAATGATTACTCATATTTTTGTAATTTTATGAGATATTTCATGCTAGTTGCCAAATGATGGTTCCCACATGTGTTAGGTGACTCACATGGGCTGCTAAGAGCTGATAATTGGAGTGTATATACCAATAGTACATACATCTAAAAGCTGTGTATTGTACGAGTACGAATACGGGTGCATACGAGTAGAATTGTTGATGAAACTGAATGAGGATGTAATTGTAAGCATTTTTGTTAAGTAGAAGTTTTTTGATAAGTGTCTTTAAGTCTTTCAAAAGTGTATGAATACATATTAAAACACTACATGTATATACATTTTAACTGAGTCGTTAAGTCATCGTTAGTCGTTACATGTAAGTGTTGTTTTGAGACCTTTAGGTTAATGATCTTGTTAAATGTTGTTAACCCAAAGTTTATAATATCAAATGAGATTTTAAATTATTATATTATCATGATATTATGATATATTAATATATCTTAATATGATATATACATTTAAATGTCGTTACAACGATAATCGTTACATATATGCCTCGTTTCGAAATCCTTAAGTTAGTAGTCTTGTTTTTACTTATGTAGTTCATTGTTAATACACTTAATGATATATTTAATTATTGATACTGCTAAAAACGAACATATATTTTATAGCATTATTCCCCAAGAAATACAAGCTTTTAGTTGCAATTGTTCTATTTACAAGTGATATTCGTTTAAATATTAAAAGGTGAAGACAAAAGACAGATTCGACGAATTGAAGACGTAAACGACCAAAAAGCTCAAAAGTACAAAATACAATCAAAGAGGTTCCACTTATTGATAAGAAACGTCTCGAAATTACAAGAGTACAAGATTCAAAACGCAAAGTACAAGATATTAAATTGTACGCAAGGACATTCGAAAATCCGGAACCGGGACCAGAGTCAACTCTCAACGCTCAATGCAACGGACTAAAAATTACAAGTCAACTATGCACATGAATATAATATAATATATAAATAATTCTTAAAAATTATATATATATATTATATTATTATTTAAAATCGCCGGCAAACAAAGAGCTAAAGGTGGGTGAGCTGTAAAAACAAACTCCGCGACTCGCGGAGTTTGAAGAAGGAAAGGGCCGCAAGTCGCGGAGCCCCAAAAACTAAAACTCCCTATAAAAGCAAACGAATTCTGATCATTTTAAAAAATATATATATCCATCCATCTATCTATACGTAATATTTATATTTATAATTTATATTTTAATTTTAATTTTAATTTTAATTCTAATAATAAGGGTATGTTAGCGAATGTTGTAAGGGTGTAAGTCGAAATTCTGTCCGTGTAACGCTAAGCTATTTTTAATCATTGTAAGTTATGTCCAACCTTTTTAGTTTAATGTCTCGTAGCTAAGTTATTATTATGCTTATTTAATACCGAAGTAATCATAATGTTGGGCTAATTACTAAAATTGAGTAATTGGGCCTTGTACCATAATTGGGGTTTGGATAAAAGAACGACACTTGTGGAAATTAGACTATGGGTTATTAATGGGTTTTACATTAACTAAACTATACCTTGTTAATTTAATATACAAACTTATAATTCGACGTATTTATATATAACCACATACGCTTGACTGGGTACGGTGGGCGGGATATCTATAAATACCAATAATTATTCATTTTACCGGACACGGAACTGGATTAATAGTTAATAGACTTGTTGAAACAGGGGTGAATTACATTCAAGGGTAATTGGTGTAATTGTTAACAAAGTAGTAAAACCTTGGTTTACAAGCAGTCGATAACCTGGTGTATTCATTAAACAAAGTATTAAAACCTTGTTACAATTCGAATCCCCAATTAGTTGAAATATTTGACTTCGGGAATAAGAATAATTTGACGAAGGCTTTCGCTCTTTATATTTATGACTGATGGACTATTATGGACAAATCCGTATGGATATATTAAATAATCCAGGACAAAGGACAATTAACCCATGGGCATAAAACTAAAATCAACACGTCAAACATTATGATTACGGAAGTTTAAATAAGCATAATTCTTTTATTTCATATTTAATTTCCTTTATTTTATATTTAATTGCACTTCTAATTATCGCATTTTTATTTATTGTTATTGTATTTAATTGCACTTTTAATTATCGCAAGTTTATTTTATCGCACTTTTATTATTCGCAATTTCATTATCGTTATTTACTTTACGCTTTAAATTAAGTCTTTTTAATATTTTACATTTGGTTTTAACTGCGACTAAAGTTTTAAAATCGACAAACCGGTCATTAAATGGTAAAAACCCCCCTTTATAATAATAATATTACTTATATATATATTTGTATTTTTATAAAAGTAAACTAATATAGCGTTAAAGCTTTGTTTAAAGATTTTTCCTGTGGAACGAACCGGACTTACTAAAAACTACACTACTGTACGATTAGGTACACTGCCTATAAGTGTTGTAGCAAGGTTTAAGTATATTCATTCTATAAATAAATAAATATCTTGTGTAAAATTGTATCGTATTTAATAGCATTTCCTTGTAAAATATAAAGCTATTTTATATACACCTCGCACGACATCAATTATCATATTATCATGTTATATATAATATAACAATGTATTAATATGCTTCATATATATTTAGTAAGACGTGGTTATAATGATAATCGTTATATGTATCGTTTCGAGTTTCATACGTCAATAGTCTCCTTTTTAAGTATATAACTTATTGTTACTATTTTTAATGAGATACTTGATGATCATTATATCATGTTAAACATATATATTTATTCATTTATGTATCATCATGTCATATACAACTTATAGCGTTCATGAATCATTGGTCAAACTGGGTAATCAGACGTTTACAAAATTTCTGTTTCAATTAACCAAGTCTTAACAAGTTTGATTGCTTAACATGTTGGAAACATTTAATCATGTAAATATAGTTTTCATTAAACATATAATCATAGAAAGGTTCGGAAAAGTTCGGGTCACTACAGTACCTACCCGTTAAATAAATTTCGTCCCGAAATTTTAAGCGATTGTAGGTGTTGGCTCATCTTCTGGAAATAAGTGCGGGTACTTCTTCTTCATCTAATATTCTCGTTCCCAGGTGAACTCGGGTCCTCTACGAGCATTTCATCGAACCTTAACAATCGGTATCTTGTTTTGTTTAAGTCTCTTAACCTCACGATCCATTATTTCAACGGGTTCTTCAATGAATTGAAGTTTTTCATTGATTTGGATTTCGTCCAACAGAATAGTGAGATCTTCTTTAGCAAAACATTTCTTCAAATTCAAGACGTGGAAAGTGTTATGTACAACCGCTAGTTGTTGAGGTAACTCAAGTCGGTAAGCTGCTGGTCCGACACGATCAATAATCTTGAAAGGTCCAATATACCTTGGATTTAATTTCCCTCATTTACCAAATCGAACAACACCTTTCCAAGGTGCAACCTTAAGCATGACCATCTCTCCAATTTCAAATTCTATATCTTTTCTTTTAATGTCGGCGTAGCTCTTTTGTCGACTTTGGGCGGTTTTCAACCGTTGTTGAATTTGGATGATCTTCTCAGTAATTTTTTGTATTATCTCTGGACCCGTAATCTGTCTATCCCCCACTTCACTCCAACAAATTGGAGACCTGCACTTTCTACCATAAAGTGCTTCAAACGGAGCCATCTCAATGCTTGAATGGTAGCTATTGTTGTAGGAAAATTCTGATAACGGTAGATGTCGATCCCAACTGTTTCCGAAATCAATAACACATGCTCGTAGCATGTCTTCAAGCATTTGTATCGCCCTTTCACTCTGCCCATCAGTTTGTGGATGATAGGCAGTACTCATATCTAGACGAGTTCCTAATGCTTGCTGTAATGTCTGCCAGAATCTTGAAATAAATCTGCCATCCCTATCAGAGATAATAGAGATTGGTATTCCATGTCTGGAGACGACTTCCTTTAAATACAGTCGTGCTAACTTCTCCATCTTGTCACCTTCTCTTATTGGCAGGAAGTGTGCTGATTTGGTGAGACGATCAACTATTACCCAAATAGTATCAAAACCACTTGCAGTCCTTGGCAATTTAGTGATGAAATTCATGGTAATGTTTTCCCATTTCCATTCCGGGATTTCGGGTTGTTGAAGTAGACCTGATGGTTTCTGATGCTCCGCTTTGACCTTAGAACACGTCAAACATTCCCCTACGTATTTAGCAACATCGGCTTTCATACCTGGCCACCAAAAATGTTTCTTGAGATCCTTGTACATCTTCCTCGTTCCAGGATGTATTGAGTATCTGGTTTTATGAGCTTCTCTAAGTACCATTTCTCTCATATCTTCAAATTTTGTTACCCAAATCCTTTCAGCCCTATACCGGGTTCCATCTTCCCGAATATTAAGATGCTTCTCCGATCCTTTGGGTATTTCATTCTTTAAATTTCCCTCTTTTAAAACTCCTTGTTGCACCTCCTTTATTTGAGTAGTAAGGTTATTGTGAATCATTATATTCATAGATTTTACTCGAATGGGTTCTCTGTCCTTTCTACTCAAGGCGTCGGCTACCACATTTGCCTTCCCCGGGTGGTAACGAATCTCTAAGTCGTAATCATTCAACAATTCAATCCACCTACGCTACCTCATGTTCAGTTGTTTCTGATTAAATATGTGTTGAAGACTTTTGTGGTCGGTATATATAATACTTTTGACCCCATATAAGTAGTTCCTACAAGTCTTTAATGTAAAAACAACCGCGCCTAATTCCAAATCATGCGTCGTATAATTTTGCTCGTGAATCTTCAATTGTCTAGACGCATAAGCAATTACCTTCGTTCGTTGCATTAATACACAACCGAGACCTTGCTTTGAGGCGTCACAATATATCACAAAATCATCATTCCCTTCAGGCAATGACAATATAGGTGCCGTAGTTAGCTTTTTCTTCAATAACTGAAACGCCTTCTCTTGTTCATCCTTCCATTCAAATTTCTTCCCTTTATGCGTTAATGCAGTCAAGGGTTTTGCTATTTTGGAGAAATCTTGGATGAATCTTCTGTAGTAACCAGCCAATCCTAAAAATTGACGTATATGCTTCGGAGTTTTTGGGGTTTCCCACTTTTCAATGGTTTCGATCTTTACCGGGTCCACCTGGATACCTTTTTTGTTCACTATGTGACCGAGGAATTGAACTTCTTCCAACCAAAATGCACACTTTAAAAACTTAGCGTACAGTTTTTCTTTCCTCAATACTTCTAGCACTTTTCTCAAATGTTCTTCGTGCTCTTGATCATTCTTTGAGTAAATAAGTATGTCATCGATGAAAACAATGACAAACTTGTCAAGATATGGCCCACACACTCGGTTCATAAGGTCCATGAATACAGCTGGTGCGTTAGTCAATACAAACGGCATAACCATAAACTCGTAATGACCATAACGCGTCCTAAAAGCAGTTTTTGGAATATCATCCTCCTTTACTCGCATTTGATGATATCCAGAACGTAAACTGATTTTCGAATAAATCGACGAGCCTTGTAGTTGATCAAATAAGTCGTCAATTCTCGGCAGTGGATAACGGTTTTTGATGGTAAGTTTGTTCAACTCTCTGTAGTCAATACACAACCTAAATGTACCATCTTTC
The DNA here is from genome assembly GCF_046630445.1 of Rutidosis leptorrhynchoides. Classification (NCBI taxonomy): domain Eukaryota; kingdom Viridiplantae; phylum Streptophyta; class Magnoliopsida; order Asterales; family Asteraceae; genus Rutidosis; species Rutidosis leptorrhynchoides. The sequence continues at coordinate 652,048,896 of NC_092333.1, forward strand.
TTCTTGACAAACAAAATAGGAGCTCCCCATGGTGATGTGCTTGGTTGAATGAAACCACGTTCTAATAGTTCTTGCAGTTGGCTTTGCAGTTCTTTCATCTGGCTGGGTGCGAGTCTGTAAGGAGCACGAGCTATTGGTGCAGCTCCTGGTACAAGATCTATTTGAAATTCAACAGTTCGATGTGGAGGCAGTCCCGGTAATTCTTTCGGAAATACATCGAGAAATTCTTTTGCGACAAAAACATCATTGATGCTCTTTTCTTCAGTTTGTACTTTCTCGACATGTGCTAGAACAGCATAGCAACCTTTTCTTATTAGTTTTTGTGCCTTCAAATTACTAATAAGATGTAGCTTCGTGTTGCCATTTTCTCCGTACACCATTAAGGAATCTCCTTCTTCTCGTACAATGCGAATTGCATTTTTATAACATACGATCCCTGCTTTCACCTTCTTCAGCCAGTCCATGCCAACTGTTACATCAAAACTCCCTAACTCTACTGGTATCAAATCAATCTTAAATATTTCGCTACCCAGTTTAATTTCTCGATTCCAGCATATATAATCTGCTGAAATTAATTTACCGTTTGCTAATTCGAGTAAAAATTTACTATCCAACGGCATCAATGGACAACTTAATTTAGCACAAAAATCTCTACTCATATAGCTTCTATCCGCACCCGAATCAAATAAAACGTAAGCAGATTTATTGTCAATAAGAAACGTACCCGTAACAAGCTCCGGGTCTTCTTGTGCCTCTGCCGCATTAATATTGAAAACTCTTCCGCGGCCTTGTCCATTCGTGTTCTCCTGGTTCAGGCAATTTCTAATAATGTGGCCCGGTTTTGCATATTTATAACAAACTACATTGGCATAACTTGCTCCGACACTACTTGCTCCACCATTACTCGTTCCGACACCATTTGTTCCTTTCGTTCTGTTAACCCCTAGTCCATAGACCTCACACTTCGCCGCGCTATGACCATTTCTTTTACACTTGTTGCAAAATTTGGTGCAGAACCCCGAGTGATACTTTTCACACCTTTGGCATAGCTGCTTTTGATTATTGTTGTTGTTGCGGTTGTTATTGTTATTGGGATGATTGTTGTAGTTGCTGTTGTTGTTGTTGTTGTTGTTGTTGTTGTTGTTGTTGTTGGGCCGTTTGTTGTAGTTGCGATTGATGTTGCGATTGTTGGGATAGTTGTTGCGATTATTGTTGTAATTGCTGTTGTTGTTGTATTGGTGATTCTTATCACCGTTTTCCTCCCACTTTCTTTTGACTTGCTTCACATTGGCCTCTTCAGTCGCCTATTCTTTAATTCTTTCCTCAATCTGGTTCACTAGTTTGTGAGCCATTCTACATGCCTGTTGTATGGAGGCGGGCTCGTGTGAACTTATATCTTCTTGGATTCTTTCCGGTAATCCTTTCACAAATGCGTCGATCTTCTCTTCCTCATCTTCGAACGCTCCCGGACACAATAGGCACAATTCTGTGAATCGTCTTTCATACGTGGTAATATCAAATCCTTGGTTTCGTAACCCTCTAAGTTCTGTCTTGAGCTTATTGACCTCGATTCTGGGATGGTACTTCTCGTTCATCAAGTGCTTGAATGCTAACCACGGTAGTGCGTAAGCATCATCTTGTCTCACTTGCTCTAGATAGGTATTCCACCATGTTAACGCAGTACTTGTGAAGGTATGCGTAGCGTACTTCACTTTTTCCTCTTCAGTACACTTACTTATGGCAAACACAGATTCGACCTTCTCGGTCCACCGTTTCAATCCGATCAGTCCTTCGGTTCCATCAAATTCCAAAGGTTTGCAGGCAGTGAATTCTTTGTAGGTGCATCCTACACGATTTCCTGTACTGCTAGATCCAAGGTTATTGTTGGTATGTAGTGCAGCCTATATTGCGGCTATGTTTGAAGCAAGAAAGGCACGAAATTCCTCTTCGCTCATATTCAAGGTGTGTCGAGTAGTTGGTGCCATTTCCTTCAAAATAGTCAAATAAAACAAGTTAATCATACAGAATATTAAGAGTAGTCAATAGTATCTCGTAGCATAATATGAACTCATTTATAAAAGCTTTTTCTTCATATTAGCGTTTTATAAGTTTAAATTCGGGTAGTACCTACCCGTTAAGTTCATACTTAGTAGCTAATATACAATTCAACTACTACAATTCTATATGAAAAACTGATTATAATAATATTTCGCGTTCAAACTTTTACACAATATTTTACAAACTTACAATACCGCTTATTTTACATATAGCATGAAATATAGCACACAATAAATTTGATACAAGATGGTTGTGAAGATAATTCTAGCTAGTACACAAGTCGTTCAGCAAAGGCAATAAAGACACGTAATTCATACGTCTAGAAACAAGTCATGCATTCTGGTTTTACTAGGACTACTTCCCATCCTTGGTCTTGTGAAACATAACTGTTATGGCCGTTGATAAGACAGCGTGTTGTAACGTCATCAAAGGGACGAGGGTTACGTAATGTCCAACAGTCCGGTAACAATCTAAAAACCTCATTTCTTACCCCAATTACCGACTCCGTCACTTGTGGGAACGTTTTGTTTAATAGTTGTAGCCCGATGTTCTTGTTCTCACTTTGGTGAGAAGCGAACATTACTAACCCGTAAGCATAACATGCTTCTTTATTCGGATATATTGAGTCAAAATAATTTCTTAACCCGTTGCGTAAAATAGCATTTGGGTTCCTCGCAATATATGCGTTAAAGTAAACACATCGTAACTTATGGATTTCCCAATGTGATATCCCCCATCTTTTGAACGAAAGCCTTTTATAAACCAAGGCATTCTTGGAACGTTCTTCGAATGTCTTACAAACTGATCTCGCCTTAAATAGTTGTGCCGAGGAATTCTGACCGATTCTAGACAAGATTTCATCAATCATGTCTCTGGGTAGGTCTCTTAAAATATTGGGTTGTCTATCCATTTTGTGTTTTTATACTGTAAAATAGACAAGAGTTAGATTCATAAAAAAAATACTTATTAATACAAGCAATTTTTACATATATCATAAAGCATAAGCACACTATATTACATATATTACACCACACGAATACAACTATCTTATTCCGACTCGCTCGTTTCTTCTTCTTCGGTTTTGGTTCGTTTTGCCAAGTTTCTAGGGATATATGATGTTCCCCTAATACGAGCTGTCGTTTTTCACATTGGTTTAGAAAAACCTGGTGGTTTAGAGGTTCCCGGGTTATTGTCACAACTTAAGAAATACGGGTGTTGACGATACATATAAAGTTCATCGGGTTTGGAATCAAATTTCTCTATTTTTATGCCCTTTCTCTTATTGTTCTCTTTTGCCTTATTAAATTGTGTTGGGGTAATTTCTATAACATCATCGGAATCCTTGTCGGGATCCGATTCATCGGAGAATTGGTAATCCTCCCAATACTTTGCTTCCTTGGCGGAAACACCATTGACCATAATTAACTTTGGTCGGTTGGTTGAGGATTTTCTTCTACTTAACCGTTTTATTATTTCCCCCACTGGTTCTATTTCTTCTTCCGGTTCCGATTCTTCTTCCGGTTCCGACTCTTCTTCCGGTTCCTCTTCGGGAACTTGTGAATCAGTCCACGAATCATTCCAATTTACATTTGACTCTTCATTATTATTAGGTGAGTCAATGGAACTTGTTCTAGAGTAGACATCTATCACATAATATCAAACACGTTAAGAGATTAATATATCACATAATATTCACATGTTAAAAATATATAGTTTCCAACAAAATTTGTTAAGCAATCATTTTTCAAGTAAACACGGTCGAAGTCCATACTCACTAATGCATCCTAACAAACTCGATAAGACACACTAATGCAAAATTCTGGTTCTCTAAGACCAACGCTCTGATACCAACTGAAATGTCCCGTTCTTATTGATTAAAAACGTTCCATATTAATTGATTTCATTGCGAGGTTTTGACCTCTATATGAGACGTTTTTCAAAGACTGCATTCATTTTAAAACAAACCATAACCTTTATTTCATAAATAAAGGTTTAAAAAGCTTTACGTAGATTATCAAATAATGATAATCTAAAATATTCTGTTTACACGCGACCATTACATAATGGTTTACAATACAAATATGTTACAACGAAATAAGTTTCTTGAATGCAGTTTTTACACAATATCATACAAACATGGACTTCAAATCTCGTCCTTATTTAAGTATGCGACAGCGGAAGCTCTTAATAATCACCTGAGAATAAACATGCTTAAAACGTCAACAAAAAATGTTGGTGAGTTATAGGTTTAACCTATATATTATCAAATCATAATAACAGACCACAAGATTTCATATTTCAATACACATCCCATACATAGAGATAAAAATCATTCATATGGTGAACACCTGGTAACCGACATTAACAAGATGCATATTTAAGAATATCCCCATCATTCCGGGACACCCTTCGGATATGATATAAATTTCGAAGTACTAAAGCATCCGGTACTTTGGATGGGGTTTGTTAGGCCCAATAGATCTATCTTTAGGATTCGCGTCAATTAGGGTGTCTGTTCCGTAATTCTTAGATTACCAGACTTAATAAAAAGGGGCATATTTGATTTCGATAATTCAACCATAGAATGTAGTTTCACGTACTTGTGTCTATTTTGTAAATCATTTATAAAACCTGCATGTATTCTCATCCCAAAAATATTAGATTTTAAAAGTGGGACTATAACTCACTTTCACAGATTTTTTTACTTCGTCGGGAAGTAAGACTTGGCCACTGGTCGATTCACGAACCTATAACAAATATGTACATATATATCAAAGTATGTTCAATATATATTTACAACACTTTTAATACATTTTGATGTTTTAAGTTTATTAAGTCAGATGTCCTCGTTAGTAACCTACAACTAGTTGTCCACAGTTAGATGTACAGAAATAAATCGATATATATTATCTTGAATCAATCCACGACCCAGTGTATACATATCTCAGTATTGATCACAACTCAAACTATATATATTTTGGAATCAACCTCAACCCTGTATAGCTAACTCCAACATTCACATATAGAGTGTCTATGGTTGTTCCAAAATATATATAGATGTGTCAACATGATAGGTCGAAACATTGTATACGTGTCTATGGTATCTCAAGATTACATAATATACAATACAAGTTGATTAAGTTATGGTTGGAATAGATTTGTTACCAATTTTCACGTAGCTAAAATGAGTAGTTTTTACCAATTTTGTTTTGCTCGCCATTTCTTCGTTTCTAATCCGTTTTGAGTGATTTAAGCGGCCACGGTTTCGTATTGAACTTGAATTTATGAAACTAAATAGAAAAGGTATAGGTTTATAGTCGGAAATACAAGTTACAAGTCGTTTTTGAAAGAGGTAGTCATTTCCGTCGAAAGAACGACATCTTGATGACTGTTTTGAAAAACATACTTTCACTTTGAGTTTAACCATGATTTTTGGATATGGTTTCATGTTCATAATAAAAATCATTTTCTCATAATTATAGCTTTTAAATCAAAGTTTTTCATAGTTTTTAATTATCCAAACCAAAACAGTCCCCGGTTGTAACAACGACGGCGTAAATCCGATTTTATGGTGTTTATCGTGTTTCCGGGTTTTAAATCATTAAGTTAGCATATCATATAGATATAGATCATGTGTATAGTTGATTTTAAAAATGTAGTTAGAAGGATTAACTTTATTTGCAAACAAGTTTAGAATTAACTAAACTATGTTCTAGTGATTACTAGTTTACCACTTCGAATATGATAGCTTTTTATGTATGAATCGAATGATGTTATGAACATCATTACTACCTTAAGTTCCTTAGATAAACCTACTGGAAAAGAGAAAAATGGATCTAGCTTCAACGGATCCTTGGATGGCTCGAAGTTCTTGAAGCAGAATCATGACACGAAAACAAGTTCAAGTAAGATCATCACTTGAAATAAGATTGTTATAGTTATAGAAATTGAACCAAAGTTTGAATATGATTATTACGTTGTATTAGAATGATAACCTACTATAAGAAATAAAGATTTCTTGAGGTTGGATGATCACCTTACAAGATTGGAAGTGAGCTAGCAAACTTGAAAGTATTCTTGATTTTATGTAACTAGAACTTGTAGAATTTATGAAGAACACTTAGAACTTGAAGTTAGAACTTGAGAGAGATTAATTAGATGAATAAAATTGAAGAATGAAAGTGTTTGTAGGTGTTTTTGGTCGTTGGTGTATGGATTAGATATAAAGGATATGTAATTTTGTTTTCATGTAAATAAGTCATGAATGATTACTCATATTTTTGTAATTTTATGAGATATTTCATGCTAGTTGCCAAATGATGGTTTCCACATGTGTTAGGTGACTCACATGGGCTGCTAAGAGCTGATCATTGGAGTGTATATACCAATAGTACATACATCTAAAAGGTGTGTATTGTACGAGTACGAATACGGGTGCATACGAGTAGAATTGTTGATGAAACTGAACGAGGATGTAATTGTAAGCATTTTTGTTAAGTAGAAGTATTTTAATAAGTGTCTTGAAGTCTTTCAAAAGTGTATTAATACATATTAAAACACTACATGTATATACATTTTAACTGAGTCGTTAAGTCATCGTTAGTCATTACATGTAAGTGTTGTTTTGAGACCTTTAGGTTAACGATCTTGTTAAATGTTGTTAACCCAAAGTTTATAATATCAAATGAGATTTTAAATTATTATATTATCATGATATTATGATATATTAATATATCTTAATATGATATATACATTTAAATGTCGTTACAACGATAATCGTTACATATATGTCTCGTTTCGAAATCCTTAAGTTAGTAGTCTTGTTTTTACTTATGTAGTTCATTGTTAATATACTTAATGATATATTTAATTATCATATTATCATGTTATATATAATATAACAATGTATTAATATGCTTCATATATATTTAGTAAGACGTGGTTATAACGATAATCGTTATATGTATCGTTACTAGTTTCATACGTCAATAGTCTCCTTTTTAAGTATATAACTTATTGTTACTATTTTTAATGAGATATTTGATGATCATTATATCATGTTAAACATATATATTTATTCATTTATGTATCATCATGTCATATACAACTTATAGCGTTCGTGAATCATTGGTCAAACTGGGTAATCAGACGTTTACAAAATTTCCGTTTCAATTAACCAAATCTTAACAAGTTTGATTGCTTAACATGTTGGAAACATTTAATCATATAAATATAGTTTTCATTAAACATATAATCATAGAAAGGTTCGGAAAAGTTCGGGTCACTACAGCACTAGCCTTTTAACGGATGTATGCTATTTGAGAAGCGTATACGTTGGTTTGCGTGTATTATTAAGATTATTATACAAAGGGTACTTATTATATAGACGTTAAAGTTCAGTTACCAGGGTGCTCTGTTACGTAGAATTTTTTAATAAACGTTTCTGGATGAAACAACTGAAATCTTGTGATCCACCTTTATACACAGATTATGCGCAACATTAAAACTATGAACTCACCAACCTTTGTGTTGATACTTTTAAGCATGTTTATTCTCAGGTTTCTAGAAGTCTTTCACTGTTTGCTTATATGTGATACAAGCTATGTGCATGGAGTCATACATGCTTTATTCAAGAAAACTTTGCATTCACAAAATCATCACCGTGTATCTTATTTTGACTGCATTGTCAACGAATGTATTATGGTAAACTATTATTTATGGTGATTGTCTATATGTAGAAATCATCAAACGTTGAAAACCTTAGAAATTGATATTCATTTATTGTGTACCTTTTAAAAAGAATGCAATGTTTACAAAACGTATCATATAGAGGTCAAAACCACACTATGAAAACAATGAATGATGTATTCACCCAAAGGGATTTGGAAGGATCGTCACAGTTGGTAGTCATACATGCTTTATTCAAGAAAACTTTGCATTCACAAAATCATCACCGTGCATCTTATTTTGACTGCATTGTCAACGAATGTATTATGGTAAACTATTATTTATGGTGATTGTCTATATGTAGAAATCATCAAACGTTGAAAACCTTAGAAATTGATATTCATTTATTGTGTACCTTTTAAAAAGAATGCAATGTTTACAAAACGTATCATATAGAGGTCAAAACCTCACTATGAAATCAATGAATGATGTATTCGTCCAAAGGGATTTGAAAGGATCGTCACAGTTGGTATCAGAGCTTGAGGTCATAGGGAACCAGAATTTGCATTAGTGTGTTTAACTGGTAATTGTTAGGATGCATTAGTGAGTCTGGACTATGACCGCATATGTTTTTACCGATTTTTGCTTATTATTTCTTGTCAAGAATTACTTGTTATTATCTTAAGCCTAAGACACGTTTTACTGCATTGATTGCATAGACAGTGCATGGACAAATTTTGTATCTTAAGCATATCTATTACAGTAAACTATGTCTTACACTTTCCGAAAATTTCTCCGTAACTTATGGGATTTTGGTATTATATATACATATGTAATTATGTATCGGAGAATACCAAACTAAATCCTATAATCTATCTCATATCAAAATCAATTCCCTGATTATACAAGATGGATCACGTATCTAGTTCAAATTCCTTAAACTCCGACACTATTCCGATATGGATATTCACCTGAACTCTGAAGACAGTGTAACCGGAATGGATCAACTAATTAGCCATCATCTATTCTGGATGAATTGGGGATGGGTTCGTAGTCTACTTAATCATTGGAGACAAGAAGAAGGCGATCCCTTTCATCCACCACATTGCCCTCTTGGCGAAGAACCTGAAGCACTTACAGGAGAACCTGTTCGTAATACCATTTTCTCTCTCATTTCTAGAGAATCTCATCATGATTATATACTATCTCACATTCTAGATCTCATTCATCCGCTCGTCCGAACCGACAATCATCCCAGTGTAATAGAAGAAGTCAACGAGCTTCGCGCTCGGGTAGTGGCTTTGGAGAATATGGTGCAAAGGTTACAAGCACCAGCAGCAGCACCAGCACCAACACCGGTAGCAACAGTACCACCATCAGCAACACCAACAGTACCATCACCACCACCAACAACAACATCCATATCCCACGCTTCAACATCACAATTTGTACCTTGAGCATCAACGTCATACTCACCATAGATACCAAGGAGTACCAACAACAATAACCGATGAAGTATTGATTCATAACTTCATTGGAGAAATATTCTGCGGCAATTATGTAATATCTAAAGTCTTAGAAATTATCTATTCCAGCCATAACCGTAAATCAGATGAGTGGACTGACACGATAGAAGGACGAGTAAAAACCATGACGGGAATGGTGCACGATTTACAAGCTAGACTTGTTTTACGAGCAGCATCGACAGTACCGTCAGTATCACCAACACCGGCAAAATCTGTAGCACTGCAAGTTCTGCCAATTCTGTAATCACCAACATCATCACAAATCAACAACGCGTATATTGTATCAACGAGATATGAAGTATTACATCATTTCCCCTGAAGAAATTATATGTATATTTAATATATATGAATTTTGAAATCAAAATAAATCTTTTCGTACTAAGCTATTACGTGTGAATCTTAACTAGTAGGTACTACTCGGTTAATTCATATTACTAATATGCTATGATGTACATCCTTCGTTAACGACTTAACCATCATTAACTACAATCTCTGTTTCAACTCAATGAATTTCATTTCATAATAAACTTAGTGTATTAATCAACTACATGTTTGATTTTACACTTTTATCTTCGATATACTCGAAACTTTCTAGAAAACATCATTTATATCTTATGAAGATCATAAGAATTCCACGAGCACTAACATCATTCACTGAGGAAATATCAATAAAAATGAATAACGAAGTATTGATTCGTAATTTCATTTACGTTGAAGAGATAATCCACGAAGATTATGAAATTTCTAAATTTTAGAGATTATTCATTTCTAGTTCCAGCTGAAAATTAAATGAGTTTAATATAATATTAACTCATTAAATCTGTATTACATTTGAAGAAAATATACATACTAATATTTTCATAAAAATTGTGATAAAAATTAAATGAGTTTAATATAATATTAACTCATTAAATCTGTATTACATTAAATCTGTATTACATTAAATCTTGTACAAAATATTATTTGTGAAACTTTTAACGGGTAGATAATACCCAAAAGATACATAAATTCACAAATAATATGTTACATTCTTCAAATCTGATTCAGCAATCATCAACTATACTCAATACTTTCACAACAATATACATTCTTTCATAGAAATCAAAACAACCATACTCATTCAAATCAAATTACATATTCTGATTTTGAAACTGCAGAATTCAATTTGAGATATAACCGGTATCATCCCTCTTAGATTCCTAAATCTTTTAAAGCTATACTTTAACTTCAAAACTGTGCTAGAACATCATATGTATACATATAACATTCATCTCTTAGAATTATGAGCTTTCATTCTGAAATTCTGAAAATCAACCAGTCTACGAATCAATACCCTGAATGTCGAAAAAGCTGATGAAGCAGCAAAAACTGTAAACGACTTTAACAGCCAAAAGTTTGATGATAAAGAATTGTGTGTTGGCAAAACTCAGAAAAAGAGAAGGTTTGGAACTGGAAAACGGATTGAGCAAATCATGAAGGAGGCTGTGGACTAATCACAAGGATGAAACCTGCCTTCAAAGAATCCAAATGATTCAGTATCTGCTGAAGCCATTAACGAATACCTTGCTTTCGAATCTAAACCCTTGCGGACAATATTCTTCATCTTTCTCTGATATTGGAAATTGTAAGATATCATCGTATCTTTCATTATAAATATCCTCCATATTTTTAGAGATAATTCCATAATCATTCTTATCGGAAATCAATCTTCTCCTTGCGATATCTGTGTTACATCATAAAAGAAACTATTTAATTTCTAAATTCTGAAACCTTCGAGTTTAAAATATGAATATTTTTGAAGTGGTGTTGGGAGCTGAAGCATGAGTTAGTATAATATAATGACACTTGATCAACGTGATTATATTACAGTAAGTCATGCTGAGTTTCTAAATGGAACGTGATGATTCACAGATCATAACGTCATCATGTGCCATGTTACACGACTCTTACATTCTACCTCATCTCCAAACACATTAAGAACATATCTTCTTGATAGTTCTATTTTTCCGGATATTCTGGTAATTTGACAAGTCAAGATCGTGTCATTACAATTTCTTCCTTCTTAGAACATTAATTATGTTCATTTCGAAATTAATATCTACGTATTCTTGACCATTATTCGCTTAATTTAAAGTCGAGAAGATAAAACAAAAGCATGAAGCTTCAAAATATCAATGAGAGTATAAATCATAGTAAATTGGAGAGAGTATTAACTGTGGATGTCAATGATTATGGAAAGACAGAAGCAGAGACATCAAAATATAAGGGAAGATATAAAACTCAACAACCACCCAGAAATTATAAACCGTATATATCGATGCATATAGCAATATAAAGACAAGGGAAGACTAAAAATACTATAAAACCAAGAGTATAGTAGAAGTGAATAGATTCTTCCGGCGGGAGATGAAAAAGAAGAATGACAGATATGAAAGTTAGGAGTATATTAAGAATCAGAACTGGATGAAGTATATTGATGAATACTTTAAAGTATGAGTTAAGGGAGGAAGAATATAAGGTGAGCTGTGGAAATAAAGAAACAAAGGGGGTGAATTTATAGTAAAATATCCGACAGAGCAATCGAAATAGGTTATCGCATTTAATCAAAGAAGATCCTAATTTCCTTAATAATCGAAGAATCAAATCTTATTATGAAGATTTTCTCTAAATCCCTTGAAATCCGAAAATCAATCCTATCTACGTCAAAAGATATGTCGAATCTACATTTATTCATTTCACTCTTTTGTGATAACTTCACTCGTAATCTTCAATTAATCGAATCGTTTTATCTATATTACTCAATAGTGATAAAACTCTATATACCAACTCATATTCGTCATATAAACATTCTTATGATTAGCCATGACGACCACGATCAAATTTCGGGACGAAATTTCTTTAACGGGTAGGTACTGTGACGACCCGGAAATTTCTGAACAAATTTAAATTTTATCTTTATATCATTAGATAAATATTTCAAACATATATTACGTACAAATTTACAATTCTAAATAAAAATATATATATATTTTAACTTAGTCATAAAATGTCCTGATTTAAAATAATATAATTTGATAAACAACGAGCCACTGATTTATAGAAGCAAATGACCACAACGCTCAAATATATAAGTTACATACCTTATAAAATGTTTCATTTTTGTCTAAGACTAATTTTTGTAAAAGGTACACGTCGCGTAACGTAAAAGGCTAGTTTTCTAAACATACGAAAGTGCGGTCGAAAAACTGAAAGTGGTACATGAGTCGTGAGACCACGTCCGTATCTTTTTTGTAAAAATTATATTTTTACCACGAACGTAAATATAATATAATATATAATTAAATATATAAATTAAATATATTAAATATAAAATATATATATTAATGAGTGTCGGCATGTAAGGTTAAGAGATTATGAGCTGTATATCTAGCTCATGCGATTGCATGCTAACACCATGAAGACCTCATGCAATCGCATGAGGAGCTTGGCCAAAAACTATCTATAAAGCTCGACTAACTGGTTCCGAAAACACACACATCTATATATCTATTTTACTCATTCTGTATTATTATTATTATTATTTATATTAATATTAATATTAGTATTATTAAACTTAATATTATTATTAAGTAGTATGAGTATTATTATTAGTATTATACATAAAATACTACGACAAGGGGTACGCACGAATTATTTCAACATGGGTTTTTCGAGTAAGATAGGGCTAAGGAAATTATGGGTTATGGCTATGGAGGTTATGGGTATGGATCATGGGTATGCTAGTGAGGTCAATCTAGTGTTTATCATCTCTGCTGCATCTACATACCTTTTATGTAATATTGAATCTCAATATTAATACGTGAGTACTCATAAATTAACTTTTATATATTAATAGTATATCCTTGACTAGTGCTCGAGAATATAGGATCATGCATGCTTGTATTTTTTGATATTGCCATTAGATAGGTTAGGTTGAATCTTGAGTTAATTATATATGCGGTTGAGATAAGGCATAAGATATGCATGTCGTTGGAAAGCTGGCGAAAAATTAAGAACTTTTCATTTAGAATTCGTGTGATTTCAATGAACAGATTAAAAGATACGACCAACTGAATTTTTGTATTGTTATTAAAATAATTATTATTATTACTATCGTCATTATTATCATCGTAATTATTATTATTACAAAATAATACAACTTTTACACATTATTATTATTGTCAATTTTATTTTATTAAATAAATATGATACAAAGATATTTTTACCACGCGTAATATAATTACATTAATAATACCTATCACTATAGTTTTACGATATTAATTGAACTTCATAAATTTTATAAAAGTATATTTTTATCATATATAAATTTTAATATATTTTTGTATTTATAAATGATTTTTATTATTTACTTTAATAAAAACCGATAAATATATTTAAAACGACTATATATATGTTATATAATAAACAAGTATAGATTTTGGATATCATTTTGAGTCAAGTTAACTTTTGTTGACTTTTGCATGATAATCTCGAGCATTAGGATTGTGATACACTATGACCAAACCTAGCTTATTAGACATGTATTGACCAACATATGTTCTCTAGGTTGAGATCTACGGTTAATTTTGCATTCCGAGTTTCGGTCACTTTTTGGTGAATGACCTTATGTGCTGCTAAGGTGAGTTTCATTTGCTCCCTTTTTAATTGCTTTTGCAATCTATATTTTTGGGCTGAGAATACATGCACTTTATTTCAAACACAATGGATACAAGTACATACTAAATTCTACACTGAGTTTGAACCGAAAATCCCTTAGCTTTGGTAACTAGTAACTGCCAGTTATAAGAACTGGTGGGCGCGAGTAGTAGTATATGGATCCATAGGGCTTGACATCCCCGTCCGAGCTAGAGCACTAGCCTTTTAACGGATGTATGCTATTTGAGAAGCGTATACGTTGGTTTGCGTGTATTATTAAGATTATTATACAAAGGGTACTTATTATATAGACGTTAAAGTTCAGTTACCAGGGTGCTCTGTTACGTAGAATTTTTTGATAAACGTTTCTGGATGAAACAACTGAAATCTTGTGATCCACCTTTATACACAGATTATGCGCAACATTAAAACTATGAACTCACCAACCTTTGTGTTGACACTTTTAAGCATGTTTATTCTCTGGTTTCTAGAAGTCTTCCGCTGTTTGCTTATATGTGATACAAGCTATGTGCATGGAGTCATACATGCTTTATTCAAGAAAACTTTGCATTCACAAAATCATCACCGTGTATCTTATTTTGACTACATTGTCAACGAATGTATTATGGTAAACTATTATTTATGGTGATTGTCTATATGTAGAAATCATCAAACGTTGAAAACCTTAGAAATTGATATTCATTTATTGTGTACCTTTTAAAAAGAATGCAATGTTTACAAAACGTATCATATAGAGGTCAAAACCTCACTATGAAATCAATGAATGATGTATTCATCCAAAGGGATTTGGAAGGATCGTCACAGTTTCCAACGTGTTAAGCAATCAAACTTGTTAAGACTTGATTAATTGAAATAAGTTTCATATAGACAATTGATCACCCAAGTTGACCGGCGATTCACGAACGTTACAAATTTGTAAAAACTACATGTTGTGGTATATATAGACATATATATATGGTTGACATGAGATTATGATGAGTAAGTATCTCACTAAGTATATTAACAATGTGTGATATACATAAGAAATGAGATTACTAAGTTAAGAAACTCGAAATGATATATATAACGATTATCGTTATAACAACGTTTTACTAGGTACATATGAATCATATTAAGATATTGATACACTTGGTTAATTATGTTAAATGATAAGTAAATATATCATTAAGTGTACTAACACTGAACTACATATGTAAAAATAAGACTACTAACTTAAAGATTTCAAAACGAGACATATATGTAACGATTATCGTTGTAACGATATTTAACTGTATATATATATCATACTAAGATATATTATATATCATAATATCATGATAGTGTAACAATTTAACATCTCATTTGATATAATAAACAATGGGTTAACAATATTTAAGAAGATCGTTAACCTAAAGGTTTCAAAACAACATTTACATGTAACGACTAACGATGACTTAACGACTCAGTTAAAATGTATATACATGTAGTGTTTTAATATGTATTTATACACTTTTGAAAGAATTCAAGACACTTATCAAAATACTTCTACTTAACAAAAATGCATACAATTACATCCTCGTTCAGTTTCATCAACAATTCTACTCGTATGCACCTGTATTCGTACTCGTACAATACATAGCTTTTAGATGTATGTACTATTGGTATATACACTCCAATGATCAGCTCTTAGTAGCCCATGTGAGTTACCTAACACATGTGGGAACCATCATTTGACAACTAGCATGAAATATCTCATAAAATTACAAAAATATGAGTAATCATTCATGACTTATTTACATGAAAACAAAATTACATATCCTTTATATCTAATCCATATACCAACGACCAAAAACACCTACAAATACTTCCATTCTTCAATTTTCTTCATCTAATTGATCTCTCTCAAGTTCCATCTTCAAGTTCTAAGTGTTCTTCATAAATTCCATAAGTATAGTTTCATAAAAATCAAGAATACTTCCAAATTTGCAAGTCTACTTCCAAGCTTTCTAATCCATTCCAAGTAATCATCTAAGATCAAGGAACCTTTGTTATTTACAGTAGGTTATCTTTCTAATTCAAGGTAATATTCATATTCAAACTTTGATTCAATTTCTACAACTATAACAATCTTATTTCGAGTAAAAATCTTACTTGAACTGTTTTCGTGTCATGATTCTGTTTCAAGAACTTTCAAGCCATCCAAGGATCCTTTGAAGCTAGATCCATTTTTCTCATTTCCAGTAGTTTTATCCAGAAAACTTGAGGTGGTAATGATGTTCATAACATCATTCGATTCATACATATAAAGCTATCTTATTCGAAGGTTTAAACTTGTAATCACTATAACATAGTTTAGTTAATTCTAAACTTGTTCGCAAATAAAAGTTAATCCTTCTAACTTGACTTTTAAAATCAACTAAACACATGTTCTATATCTATATGATATGCTAAATTAATGATTTAAAACCTGAAAACACGATGAACACCATAAAATCGGATATACGCCGTCGTAGTGAAACCGGGGGCTGTTTTGGTTTGGATAATTAAAAACTATGATAAAATTTGATTTAAAAGTTGTTCTTCTGGGAAAATGATTTTTCATATGAACATGAAACTATATCCAAAAATCTTGGTTAAACTCAAAGTGAAAGTATGTTTTCCAAAA
Organism: Rutidosis leptorrhynchoides; assembly: GCF_046630445.1. Lineage (NCBI taxonomy): Eukaryota > Viridiplantae > Streptophyta > Magnoliopsida > Asterales > Asteraceae > Rutidosis > Rutidosis leptorrhynchoides. The sequence goes on from NC_092333.1 coordinate 652,065,507, forward strand.
TGGTCATCTAGACGTCGTTCTTTCGACTGAAATGACTACCTTTACAAAAATGACTTGTAACCTGTATTTTCGACTATAAATTTATACTTTTTCTGTATGGATTCATAAACTTAAGTTCAATATGAAACCATAGTAATTGGATTCACCCAAAACGGATTTAAAATGAAGAAGTTATGGGTAAAACAAGATTGGATATTTTTGATCTTTTTAGCTACGGGAAATGTTTAACAAATCTATACAAATCATATCCTAACTAACTTATATTGTATTATACATGTATTCTAATATATTATGTAATCTTGGTATACCATAGACACGTATGCAAATGTTTTGACATATCACATCGACCCATGTATATATATTATTTGGAACAACCATAGACACTCTATATGCAGTAATGTTGGAGTTAGCTATACAGGGTTGAGGTTGATTCCAAAAAAAATATATATACTTTGAATTCTGATTTAGCTTGAGACATGTATACACTGGGTCGTGGATTGATTCAAGATAATATATATCGATTTATTTCTGTACATCTAACTGTGGACAACTAGTTGTAGGTTACTAACGAGGACAGCTGACTTAATACACTCAAATCTTTAAAACATAATAAAAATGGTTGTAATTATATTTTGATCATACTTTGTTATATATGTACATATTTTTATAGGTTCGTGAATCGATCCGTGGCCAAGTCTTATTTCCGAGGAAGGAAATATCTGTGAAAGTGAGTTATAGTCCCACTTTTAAAATCTAATATTTTTGGGATGAGAATACATGCAGGTTTTATAAATGATTTACAAAATAGACACAAGTACGTGAAACTACATTCTATGGTTGAATTATCGAAATCGAATATGCCCTTTTTTATTAAGTCTGGTAATCTAAGAATTAGGAAACAGACACCCTAATTAACGCGAATCCTAAAGATAGATCTATTGGGCCTAACAAACCCCATCCAAAGTACCGGATGCTTTAGTACTTCGAAATTTATATCATATCCGAAGGGTGTCCCGAAATGATGGGGATATTCTTATATATGCATCTTGTTAATGTCGATTACCAGGTGTTCACCATATGAATGATTTTTATCTCTATGTATGGGATGTGTATTGAAATATGAAATCTTGTGGTCTATTGTTACGATTTGATATATATAGGTTAAACCTATAACTCACCAACAATTTTGTTGACATTTAAAGCATGTTTATTCTCAGGTGAATATTAAGAGCTTCCGCTGTTGCATACTAAAATAAGGACAAGATTTGGAGTCCATGTTTATATGATATTGTGTAAAAACAGCATTTAAGAAACATATGTCGATGTAATATATTTCTATTGTAAACCATTATGTAATGGTCGTGTGTAAACAGTATATTTTAGATTATCATTATTTGATAATCTACGTAATGTTTTTAAAACCTTTATTGATAAAATAAATGTTATGGTTGTTTTAAAAAATGAATGCAGTCTTTGAAAAACGTCTCATATAGAGGTCAAAACCTCACAACGAAATCAATTAATATGGAACGTTTATAATCAATATGAACGGGACATTTCAGGTTAATGATTTAACCATGTTTATGTCTTGTAATTGAGAGTAAACACTATGATTAGTGATTATGGAAGTATTGAAACTCTTTTGGGTGTGTTTGGTTGACTAATTTTGACTAGAGTCAAAATTAGGGTTTGGTGATGATTATGGCCCAATTGTCGATTTAATTAGGTTTATATACTTAAAATGGATTAAGTTGAAGCATAGAACCGAGTTAAATATGTTTTGGTGTCAAAACTTGCTAATGGCGCGAGGTTGACTTCTTATAGGTCAAAATTAGGGTTTATGGGCGATTTTGAGAATGATAAGTGTTTAACACTTGTGTTTGGGTTTATTTGGCATCTTAGGACCATTCTCACTTGTGTTAGTGATTATTTGTTAGTATGGGCGCGGTTTGAGCTTGGAAGTGCAATCGGGTCGATATTGCACTAGGTGTCAATATGGGTTGATTTGTAATCTGAAATGTCCCGTTCTTATTGATTAAAAACGTTCCATATTAATTGATTTCGTTGCGAGGTTTTGACCTCTATATGAGACGTTTTTCAAAGACTACATTCATTTTTAAAACAAACCATAACCTTTATTTCATAAATAAAGGTTTAAAAAGCTTTACGTAGATTATCAAATAATGATAATCTAAAATATCCTGTTTACACACGACCATTACATAATGGTTTACAATACAAATATGTTACATCGAAATCAGTTTCTTGAATGCAGTTTTTACACAATATCATACAAACATGGACTCCAAATCTTGTCCTTATTTTAGTATGCAACAGCGGAAGCTCTTAATATTCACCTGAGAATAAACATGCTTTAAACGTCAACAAAAATGTTGGTGAGTTATAGGTTTAACCTATATATATCAAATCGTAACAATAGACCACAAGATTTCATATTTCAATACACATCCCATACATAGAGATAAAAATCATTCATATGGTGAACACCTGGTAACCGACATTAACAAGATGCATATATAAGAATATCCCCATCATTCCGGGACACCCTTCGGATATGATATAAATTTCGAAGTACTAAAGCATCCGGTACTTTGGATGGGGCTTGTTGGGCCCGATAGATCTATCTTTAGGATTCGCGTCAATTAGGGTGTCTGTTCCCTAATTCTTAGATTACCAGGCTTAATAAAAAGGGCATATTCGATTTCGATAATTCAAACATAGAATGTAGTTTCACGTACTTGTGTCTATTTTGTAAATCATTTATAAAACCTGCATGTATTCTCATCCCAAAAATATTAGATTTTAAAAGTGGGACTATAACTCACTTTCACAGATTTTTACTTCGTCGGGAAGTAAGACTTGGCCACTGGTTGATTCACGAACCTATAATAATATATACATATATATCAAAGTATGTTCAAAATATATTTACAACACTTTTAATATATTTTGATGTTTTAAGTTTCTTAAGTCAGCTGTCCTCGTTAGTAACCTACAACTAGTTGTCCACAGTTAGATGTACAGAAATAAATCGATAAATATTATCTTGAATCAATCCACGACCCAGTGTATACGTATCTCAGTATTGATCACAACTCAAACTATATATATTTTGGAATCAACCTCAACCCTGTATAGCTAACTCCAACATTCACATATAGAGTGTCTATGGTTGTTCCGAAATATATATAGATGTGTCGACATGATAGGTCGAAACATTGTATACGTGTCTATGGTATCTCAAGATTACATAATATACAATACAAGTTGATTAAGTTATGGTTGGAATAGATTTGTTACCAATTTTCACGTAGCTAAAATGAGAAAAATTATCCAATCTTGTTTTACCCATAACTTCTTCATTTTAAATCCGTTTTGAGTGAATCAAATTGCTATGGTTTCATATTGAAATCTATTTTATGAATCTAAACAGAAAGAGTATAGGTTTATAGTCAGAAAAATAAGTTACAAGTCGTTTTTGTAAAGGTAGTCATTTCAGTCGAAAGAACGACGTCTAGATGACCATTTTAGAAAACATACTTCCACTTTGAGTTTAACCATAATTTTTGGATATAGTTTCATGTTCATAATAAAAATCATTTTCTCAGAATAACAACTTTTAAATCAAAGTTTATCATAGTTTTTAATTAACTAACCCAAAACAGCCCGCGGTGTTACTACGACGGCGTAAATCCGATTTTACGGTGTTTTTCGTGTTTCCAGGTTTTAAATTATTAAGTTAGCATATCATATAGATATAGAACATGTGTTTAGTTAATTTTAAAAGTCAAGTTAGAAGGATTAACTTTTGTTTGCGAACAAGTTTAGAATTAACTAAACTATGTTCTAGTGATTACAAGTTTAAACCTTCGAATAAGAGAGCTTTATATGTATGAATCGAATGATGTTATGAATATCATTACTACCTTAAGTTCCTTGGATAAACCTACTGGGAAAGAGAAAAATTGATCTAGCTTCAACGGATCCTTGGATGGCTCGAAGTTCTTGAAGCAGAATCATGACACGAAAACAAGTTCAAGTAAGATCATCACTTGAAATAAGATTGTTATAGTTATAGAAATTGAACCAAAATTTGAATATGATTATTACCTTGTATTAGTATGATAACTTACTGTAAGAAACAAAGATTTCTTGAGGTTGGATGATCACCTTACAAGATTGGAAGTGAGCTAGCAAACTTGAAAGTATTCTTGATTTTATGAAACTAGAACTTTTGGAATTTATGAAGAACACTTAGAACTTGAAGATAGAACTTGAGAGAGATCAATTAGATGAAGAAAATTGAAGAATGAAAGTGTTTGTAGGTGTTTTTGGTCGTTGGTGTATGGATTAGATATAAAGGATATGTAATTTTGTTTTCATGTAAATAAGTCATGAATGATTACTCATATTTTTGTAATTTTATGAGATATTTCATGCTAGTTGCCAAATGATGGTTCCCACATGTGTTAGGTGACTCACATGGGCTGCTAAGAGCTGATCATTGGAGTGTATATACCAATAGTACATACATCTAAAAGCTGTGTATTGTACGAGTATGAATACGGGTGCATACGAGTAGAATTGTTGATGAAACTGAACGAGGATGTAATTGTAAGCATTTTTGTTAAGTAGAAGTATTTTGATAAGTGTCTTGAAGTCTTTCAAAAGTGTATGAATACATATTAAAACACTACATGTATATACATTTTAACTGAGTCGTTAAGTCATCGTTAGTCGTTACATGTAAATGTTGTTTTGAAACCTTTAGGTTAACGATCTTGTTGAATGTTGTTAACCCATTGTTTATTATAACAAATGAGATGTTAAATTATTATATTATCATGATATTATGATATATAATATATCTTAGTATGATGTATATACAGTTAAATGTCGTTACAACGATAATCGTTACATATATGTCTCGTTTCGAAATCATTAAGTTAGTAGCCTTATTTTTACATATGTATTTCATTGTTAATACACTTAATAATATATTTACTTATCATTTAACATAATTAACCAAGTGTATCAATATCTTAATATGATTCATATGTACCTAGTAAAACGTTGTTATAACGATAATCGTTATATATATCGTTTTCGAGTTTCTTAAATTAATAGTCTCATTTTTATGTATATAACTCATTGTTAAAATACCTAATGAGATACATACTTATAATAAAAACATGTTAACTATATATATAACCATATATATGTCATCGTATAGTTTTTACAAGTTTTAACGTTCGTGAATCACCGGTCAACTTGGGTGGTCAATTGTCTATATGAAACACATTTCAATTAATCAAGTCTTAACAAGTTTGATTGCTTAACATGTTGGAAACATTTAATCATGTAAATATCAATCTCAATTAATATATATAAACATGGAAAAGTTCGGGTCACTACAGTACCTACCCGTTAAATAAATTTCGTCCCGAAATTTTAAGCTGTTGAAGGTGTTGACGAATCTTCTGGAAATAGATGCGGGTATTTCTTCTTCATCTGATCTTCACGCTCCCAGGTGAACTCGGGTCCTCTACGAGCATTCCATCGAACCTTAACAATTGGTATCTTGTTTTGCTTAAGTCTTTTAACCTCACGATCCATTATTTCGACAGGTTCTTCGATGAATTGAAGTTTTTCGTTGATTTGGATTTCATCTAACGAAATAGTGAGATCTTCTTTAGCAAAACATTTCTTTAAATTCGAGACGTGGAAAGTGTTATGTACAGCCACGAGTTGTTGAGGTAACTCTAGTCGGTAAGCTACTGGTCCGACACGATCAATAATCTTGAATGGTCCAATATACCTTGGATTTAATTTCCCTCGTTTACCAAATCGAACAACGCCTTTCCAAGGTGCAACTTTAAGCATGACCATCTCTCCAATTTCAAATTCTATATCTTTTCTTTTAATGTCAGCGTAGCTCTTTTGTCGACTTTGGGCGGTTTTCAACCGTTGTTGAATTTGGATGATCTTCTCGGTAGTTTCTTGTATAATCTCCGGACCCGTAATCTGTCTATCCCCCACTTCACTCCAACAAATCGGAGACCTGCACTTTCTACCATAAAGTGCTTCAAACGGCGCCATCTCAATGCTTGAATGGTAGCTGTTGTTGTAGGAAAATTCTGCTAACGGTAGATGTCGATCCCAACTGTTTCCGAAATCAATAACACATGCTCGTAGCATGTCTTCAAGCGTTTGTATCGTCCTTTCGCTCTGCCCATCAGTTTGTGGATGATAGGCAGTACTCATGTCTAGACGAGTTCCTAATGCTTGCTGTAATGTCTGCCAGAATCTTGAAATAAATCTGCCATCCCTATCAGAGATAATAGAGATTGGTATTCCATGTCTGGAGATGACTTCCTTCAAATACAGTCGTGCTAACTTCTCCATCTTGTCATCTTCTCTTATTGGCAAGAAGTGTGCTGATTTGGTGAGACGATCAACTATTACCCAAATAGTATCAAAACCACTTGCAGTCCTTGGCAATTTAGTGATGAAATCCATGGTAATGTTTTCCCATTTCCATTCCGGGATTTCGGGTTGTTGAAGTAGACCTGATGGTTTCTGATGCTCAGCTTCGACCTTAGAACACGTCAAACATTCTCCTACGTATTTAGCAACATCGGCTTTCATACCCGGCCACCAAAAATGTTTCTTGAGATCCTTGTACATCTTCCCCGTTCCAGGATGTATTGAGTATCTGGTTTTATGAGCTTCTCTAAGTACCATTTCTCTCATATCTCCAAATTTTGGTACCCAAATCCTTTCAGCCCTATACCGGGTTCCGTCTTCCCGAATATTAAGATGCTTCTCCGATCCTTTGGGTATTTCATCCTTTAAATTTCCCTCTTTTAAAACTCCTTGTTGCGCCTCCTTTATTTGAGTAGTAATGTTATTATGAATCATTATATTCATAGATTTTACTCGAATGGGTTCTCTGTCCTTCCTGCTCAAGGCATCGGCTACCACATTTGCCTTCCCCGGGTGGTAACGAATCTCAAAGTCGTAATCATTCAATAATTCAATCCACCTACGCTGCCTCATATTCAGTTGTTTCTGATTAAATATGTGTTGAAGACTTTTGTGGTCGGTATATATAATACTTTTGACCCCATATAAGTAGTGCCTCCAAGTCTTTAATGCAAAAACAACCGCGCCTAATTCCAAATCATGCGTCGTATAATTTTGTTCGTGAATCTTCAATTGTCTAGACTCATAAGCAATCACCTTCGTTCGTTGCATTAATACACAACCGAGACCTTGCTTTGATGCATCACAATAAATCACAAAATCATCATTCCCTTCAGGCAATGACAATATAGGTGCCGTAGTTAGCTTTTTCTTCAATAACTGAAACGCTTTCTCTTGTTCATCATTCCATTCAAATTTCTTCCCTTTATGCGTTAATGCAGTCAAGGGTTTTGCTATTCTGGAAAAGTCTTGGATGAACCTTCTGTAGTAACCAGCTAGTCCTAAAAACTGGCGTATGTGTTTCGGAGTTTTCGGGGTTTCCCACTTTTCAACAGTTTCTATCTTTGCCGGATCCACCTTAATACCTTCTTTGTTCACTATGTGACCGAGGAATTGAACTTCTTCCAACCAAAATGCACACTTTGAAAACTTAGCGTACAATTCTTCCTTCCTCAATACTTCTAACACCTTTCTCAAATGTTCACCGTGTTCTTGGTCATTCTTTGAGTAAATAAGTATGTCATCAATGAAAACAATGACAAACTTGTCAAGGTATGGTCCACACACTCGGTTCATAAGGTCCATGAACAGAGCTGGTGCATTAGTTAAACCAAACGGCATGACCATAAACTCGTAATGACCGTAACGTGTTCTGAAAGCAGTCTTTGGAATATCATCTTCTTTCACCCGCATTTGATGATACCCGGAACGTAAGTCAATCTTTAAATAAACAGACGAGCCTTGTAGTTGATCAAATAAGTCATCGATTCTCGGTAGTTGGTAGCGGTTCTTGATGGTAAGTTTGTTCAACTCTCGGTAGTCGATACACAACCTGAATGTACCATCTTTCTTCTTGACAAACAAAACAGGAGCTCCCCACGGTGATGTGCTTGGTCGAATGAAACCACGCTCTAAAAGTTCTTGTAATTGGCTTTGTAGTTCTTTCATCTCACTGGGTGCGAGTCTGTAAGGAGCACGAGCTATTGGTGCAGCTCCTGGTACAAGATCTATTTGAAATTCAACGGATCGATGTGGGGGTAATCCCGGTAATTCTTTCGGAAATACATCGGGAAATTCTTTTGCAATGGGAACATCATTGATGCTCTTTTCTTCAGTTTGTACTTTCTCGACGTGTGCTAGAACAGCATAGCAACCTTTTCTTATTAGTTTTTGTGCCTTCAAATTACTAATAAGATGTAGCTTCGTGTTGCCCTTTTCTCCGTACACCATTAAGGGTTTTCCTTTTTCTCGTATAATGCGAATTGCATTTTTGTAACAAACGATCTCTGCTTTCACTTCTTTCAACCAGTCCATACCGATTATCACATCAAAACTCCCTAACTCTACTGGTATCAAATCAATCTTAAATGTTTCGCTAACCAGTTTAATTTCTCGATTCCGACATATATTATCTGCTGAAATTAATTTACCATTTGCTAATTCGAGTAAAAATTTACTATCCAAAGGCGTCAATGGACAACTTAATTTAGCACAAAAATCTCTACTCATATAGCTTCTATCCGCACCCGAATCAAATAAAACGTAAGCAGATTTATTGTCAATAAGAAACGTACCCGTAACAAGCTCCGGGTCTTCCTGTGCCTCTGCCGCATTAATATTGAAAACTCTTCCACGGCCTTGTCCATTCGTGTTCTCCTGGTTCGGGCAATTTCTAATAATGTGGCCCGGTTTTCCACATTTATAACAAACTACATTGGCATAACTTGCTCCGACACTACTTGCTCCGCCATTACTCGTTCCGACACCATTTGTTCCTTTCGTTCTATTAACCCCTGGTCCGTAGACCTCACACTTCGCCGCGCTATGACCATTTCTTTTACACTTGTTGCAAAATTTGGTGCAGAACCCCGAGTGATTCTTTTCACACCTTTGGCATAGCTGCTTCTGATTGTTGTTGTTATTGCGGTTATTATTGTTGTTGGGATGATTGTTGTAGTTGCTGTTGTTGTTGTTGTTGTTGTTGTTGTTGTTGGGCCGTTTGTTGTAGTTGCGATTGATGTTGCGATTGTTGGGATAATTGTTGCGATTAATGTTGTAATTGCTGTTGTTGTTGTATTGGTGATTCTTATCACCGTTTTCCTCCCACTTTCTTTTGACTTGCTTCACATTGGCCTCTTCAGCAGTCTGTTCTTTAATTCTTTCTTCAATTTGGTTCACGAGTTTGTGAGCCATTCTACATGCCTGTTGTATGGAGGCGGGCTCGTGTGAACTTATATCTTCTTGGATTCTTTCCGGTAATCCTTTCACAAACGCGTCGATCTTCTCTTCCTCATCTTCGAATGCTCCCGGACACAATAGGCACAATTCTGTGAATCGTCTTTCGTACGTGGTAATATCAAATCCTTGGGTTCGTAACCCTCTAAGTTCTGTCTTGAGCTTATTGACCTCGGTTCTGGGACGGTACTTCTCGTTCATCAAGTGCTTGAATGCTGACCACGGTAGTGCGTACGCATCGTCTTGTCCCACTTGCTCTAGATAGGTATTCCACCATGTTAACGCAGAACCTGTGAAGGTATGCGTAGCGTACTTTACTTTGTCCTCTTCAGTACACTTACTTATGGCAAACACCGATTCGACCTTCTCGGTCCACCGTTTCAATCCGATCGGTCCTTCGGTTCCATCAAATTCCAAAGGTTTGCAGGCAGTGAATTCTTTGTAGGTGCATCCTACACGATTTCCTGTACTGCTAGATCCAAGGTTATTGTTGGTATGTAGCGCAGCCTGTACTGCGGCTATGTTTGAAGCTAGAAAAGTACGGAATTCCTCTTCATTCATATTCACGGTGTGTCGAGTAGTCGGTGCCATTTCCTTCAAAATAGTTAAATAGAACAAGTTAATCATACAGAATATTAAGAGTAGTTAATAGTATTTCGTAGCATAATATGAACTCATTTATAAAAGCTTTTTCTTCATATTAGCTTTTTATAAGTTTAAATTCGGGTAGTACCTACCCGTTAAGTTCATACTTAGTAGCTAATATACAATTCAACTACTACAATTCTATATGAAAAACTGATTATAATAATATTTTGCGTTCAAACTTTTATACAATATTTTACAAACTTACAATACCGCTTATTTTACATAAAGCATGAAATATAGCACACAATAACTTTGATACAAGATAGTTGTGAAGATAATTCTAGCTAGTACACAAGTCGTTCAGCAAAGGCAATAAAGACACGTAATTCATACGTCCAGAAACAAGTCATGCATTCTGGTTTTACTAGGACTACTTCCCATCCTTGGTCTTGTGCAACATAACCGTTATGGCCGTTGATAAGACAGCGTGTTGTAACGTTGTCAAAGGGACGAGGGTTACGTAATGTCCAACAGTCCCGTAATAATCTAAAAACTTCATTTCTTACCCCAATTACCGACTCCGTCACTTGTGGAAACGTTTTGTTTAATAGTTGTAGCCCGATGTTCTTGTTCTCACTTTGGTGAGAAGCGAACATTACTAATCCGTAAGCATAACATGCTTCTTTATGTTGCATGTTAGCCTCTTTTTCTAAATCACGAAGTCCAATATTCGGATATATTGAGTCAAAATAATTTCTTAACCCGTTGCGTAAAATAGCATTTGGGTTCCCCGCAATATATGCGTCAAAGTAAACACATCGTAACTTATGGGTTTCCCAATGTGATATCCCCCATCTTTCAAACGAAAGTCTCTTATAAACCAAGACATTCTTGGAACGTTCTTCGAATGTCTTACAAACTGATCTCGCCTTAAATAGTTGTGCCGAGGAATTCTGGCCGACTCTAGACAAGATTTCATCAATCATGTCTCCGGGTAGGTCTCTTAAAATATTGGGTTGTCTATCCATTTTGTGTTTTTAAACTGTAAAATAGACAAGAGTTAGATTCATAAAAAAATACTTATTAATACAAGCAATTTTTACATATATCATAAAGCATAAGAACACTATATTACATATATTACACCACACGAATACAACTATCTTATTCCGACTCGCTCGTTTCTTCTTCTTCGGTTTTGGTTCGTTTTGCCAAGTTTCTAGGGATATATGATGTTCCCCTAATACGAGCCGTCGTTGTCCACATTGGTTTAGAAAAACCTGGTGGTTTAGAGGTTCCCGGGTCATTGTTACAACTTAAGGACTTCGGGGGTTGACGATACATATAAAGTTCATCGGGGTTGGAATTAGATTTCTCTATTTTTATGCCCTTTCCCTTATTATTTTCTTTTGCCTTTTTAAATTCAGTTGGGGTAATTTCTATAACATCATCGGAATTCTCGTCAGAATCCGATTCATCGGAGAATTAGTAATCCTCCCAATATTTTGCTTCCTTGGCGGAAACACCATTGACCATAATTAACCTTGGTCGGTTGGTTGAGTATTTTCTTTTACTTAACCGTTTTATTATTTCCCCCACCGGTTCTACTTCTTCATCCGGTTCCGATTCTTCTTCCGGTTCCGATTCTTCTTCCGGTTCCGACTCTTCTTCCGGTTCCTCTTCGGGAACTTGTGAATCAGTCCACGAATCATTCCAATTTACATTTGACTCTTCATTATTATTAGGTGAGTCAATGGGACTTGTTCTAGAGGTAGACATCTATCACATAATATCAAACGCGTTAAGAGATTAATATATCACATAATATTCACATGTTAAAAATATATAGTTTCCAACAAAATTTGTTAAGCAATCATTTTTCAAGTAAACACGGTCGAAGTCCAGACTCACTAATGCATCCTAACAAACTCGATAAGACACACTAATGCAAAATTCTGGTTCTCTAAGACCAACGCTCGGATACCAACTGAAATATCCCGTTCTTATTGATTAAAAACGTTCCATATTAATTGATTTCGTTGCGAGGTTTTGACCTCTATATGAGACGTTTTTCAAAGACTGCATTCATTTTTAAAACAAACCATAACCTTTATTTCATAAATAAAGGTTTAAAAAGCTTTACATAGATTATCAAATAATGATAATCTAAAATATCCTGTTTACACACGACCATTACATAATGGTTTACAATACAAATATGTTACATCGAAATCAGTTTCTTGAATGCAGTTTTTACACAATATCATACAAACATGGACTCCAAATCTTGTCCTTATTTTAGTATGCAACAGCGGAAGCTCTTAATATTCACCTGAGAATAAACATGCTTTAAACGTCAACAAAAATGTTGATGAGTTATAGGTTTAACCTATATATATCAAATCGTAACAATAGACCACAAGATTTCATATTTCAATACACATCCCATACATAGAGATAAAAATCATTCATATGGTGAACACCTGGTAACCGACATTAACAAGATGCATATATAAGAATATCCCCATCATTTCGGGACACCCTTCGGATATGATATAAATTTCGAAGTACTAAAGCATCCGGTACTTTGGATGGGGCTTGTTGGGCCCGATAGATCTATCTTTAGGATTCGCGTCAATTAGGGTGTCTGTTCCCTAATTCTTAGATTACCAGACTTAATAAAAAGGGCATATTCGATTTCGATAATTCAAACATAGAATGTAGTTTCACGTACTTGTGTCTATTTTGTAAATCATTTATAAAACCTGCATGTATTCTCATCCCAAAAATATTAGATTTTAAAAGTGGGACTATAACTCACTTTCACAGATTTTTACTTCGTCGGGAAGTAAGACTTGGCCACTGGTTGATTCACGAACCTATAACAATATATAAATATATATCAAAGTATGTTCAAAATATATTTACAACACTTTTAATATATTTTGATGTTTTAAGTTTCTTAAGTCAGCTGTCCTCGTTAGTAACCTACAACTAGTTGTTCACAGTTAGATGTACAGAAATAAATCGATAAATATTATCTTGAATCAATCCACGACCCAGTGTATACGTATCTCAGTATTGATCACAACTCAAACTATATATATTTTGGAATCAACCTCAACCCTGTATAGCTAACTCCAACATTCACATATAGAGTGTCTATGGTTGTTCCGAAATATATATAGATGTGTCGACATGATAGGTCGAAACATTGTATACGTGTCTATGGTATCTCAAGATTACATAATATACAATACAAGTTGATTAAGTTATGGTTGGAATAGATTTGTTACCAATTTTCACGTAGCTAAAATGAGAAAAATTATCCAATCTTGTTTTACCCATAACTTCTTCATTTTAAATCCGTTTTGAGTGAATCAAATTGCTATGGTTTCATATTGAACTCTATTTTATGAATATAAACATAAATAGTATAGGTTTATAGTCGGAAAAATAAGTTACAAGTCGTTTTTGTAAAGGTAGTCATTTCAGTCGAAAGAACGACGTCTAGATGACCATTTTAGAAAACATACTTCCATTTTTGGATATAGTTTCATGTTCATAATAAAAATCATTTTCTCAGAATAACAACTTTTAAATCAAAGTTTATCATAGTTTTTAATTAACTAACCCAAAACAGCCCGCGGTGTTACTACGACGGCGTAAATCCGATTTTACGGTGTTTTTCGTGTTTCCAGGTTTTAAATTATTAAGTTAGCATATAATATAGATATAGAACATGTGTTTATTTAATTTTAAAAGTCAATTTAGAAGGATTAACTTTTGTTTGCGAACAAGTTTAGAATTAACTAAACTATGTTCTAGTGATTACAAGTTTAAACCTTCGAATAAGAGAGCTTTATATGTATGAATCGAATGATGTTATGAATATCATTACTACCTTAAGTTCCTTGGATAAACCTGCTGGAAAAGAGAAAAATTGATCTAGCTTCAACGGATCCTTGGATGGCTCGAAGTTCTTGAAGCAGAATCATGACACGAAAACAAGTTCAAGTAAGATCATCACTTGAAATAAGATTGTTATAGTTATAGAAATTGAACCAAAGTTTGAATATGATTATTACCTTGTATTAGTATGATAACCTACTGTAAGAAACAAAGATTTCTTGAGGTTGGATGATCACCTTACAAGATTGGAAGTGAGCTAGCAAACTTGAAAGTATTCTTGATTTTATGAAACTAGAACTTTTGGAATTTATGAAGAACACTTAGAACTTGAAGATAGAACTTGAGAGAGATCAATTAGATGAAGAAAATTGAAGAATGAAAGTGTTTGTAGGTGTTTTTGGTCGTTGGTGTATGGATTAGATATAAAGGATATGTAATTTTGTTTTCATGTAAATAAGTCATGAATGATTACTCATATTTTTGTAATTTTATGAGATATTTCATGCTAGTTGCCAAATGATGGTTCCCACATGTGTTAGGTGACTCACATGGGCTGCTAAGAGCTGATCATTGGAGTGTATATACCAATAGTACATACATCTAAAAGCTGTGTATTGTACGAGTACAAATACGGGTGCATACGAGTAGAATTGTTGATGAAACTGAACGAGGATGTAATTGTAAGCATTTTTGTTAAGTAGAAGTATTTTGATAAGTGTCTTGAAGTCTTTCAAAAGTGTATGAATACATATTAAAACACTACATGTATATACATTTTAACTGAGTCGTTAAGTCATCGTTAGTCGTTACATGTAAATGTTGTTTTGAAACCTTTAGGTTAACGATCTTGTTGAATGTTGTTAACCCATTGTTTATTATAACAAATGAGATGTTAAATTATTATATTATCATGATATTATGATATATAATATATCTTAGTATGATGTATATACAGTTAAATGTCGTTACAACGATAATCGTTACATATATGTCTCGTTTCGAAATCATTAAGTTAGTAGCCTTATTTTTACATATGTATTTCATTGTTAATACACTTAATAATATATTTACTTATCATTTAACATAATTAACCAAGTGTATCAATATCTTAATATGATTCATATGTACCTAGTAAAACGTTGTTATAATGATAATCGTTATATATATCGTTTTCGAGTTTCTTAAATTAATAGTCTCATTTTTATGTATATAACTCATTGTTAAAATACCTAATGAGATACATACTTATAATAAAAACATGTTAACTATATATATAACCATATATATGTCATCGTATAGTTTTTACAAGTTTTAACGTTCGTGAATCACCGGTCAACTTGGGTGGTCAATTGTCTATATGAAACACATTTCAATTAATCAAGTCTTAACAAGTTTGATTGCTTAACATGTTGGAAACATTTAATCATGTAAATATCAATCTCAATTAATATATATAAACATGGAAAAGTTCGGGTCACTACATAATCCACCCTAATTGTGTTGTTTATTATTATGATAATGGATTAGGTACATTCATTGACGGATCAACGGATCTGGCTTGTTTTCATCAAGCCTTCAAGGTGAGTGGAATAATTATACATGTATGTATATAATTTATTTGCTTGTGCGCGATGTGTACAATAGCCGGGTTTTGGGGCACATCGATGCGACGATAGCCGTTTGGACACCTTTGGGAATAGTGACACAATAGCCGGATTTTGTGCGCTACATGTGACTTAAGATTTGGGGACCCGATATATTTATTATAATGCTATTATTTTGACAATGAGCCATATAGCCGTTTTATCCACATTTGATAATTATGCACATAGCCGTGTTTGTGCATATGGTGGCGATTAATAGCTGTGTTTTACTCCCACGTTGTTGTCCGTATTAATTGTGCACATAGCCGTGTTTGTGCACACGAATGTGAGTAATAGCTGTGTTTTACTCACACATTGATCAAGTGATGCCATAGCCGTTTTTTGGAACACTTGAGGGTGATGCCATAGCCGTTTTTGGAACACCTCGGGGGTTAGCATACCATAGCTGTGTTTGGGCGCTAACGGTTGTTATGAACATCGATGACTTGTTTCGCGAAGTCATTCCCTTGCGAAGAGTTGGTTAACCATGGATTATAGTTGTTGTGTAGCATTTAATTATTATTATGACTATTATGCTAACGGTGTTGCTAGTTGTATGATTATGATGCTACTAGCTTTGTTACGAGATGATATGCGAGATTATGCTAATGTTTATGCTAGTTGTACGTTTGATGTTACTAGCTTGTGCGAATTGATACACGAGGTAATTATGGTGCGTTTGATGTTACTAGCTTTTACGCTTGTTAAACGAGTTCATTGTGGTAAGATTGATTATGCTAGTTTCTTACGCTTTGACATGCGGGATTAATGTGTGGTTTGGGTAAGGGAGTGCAAGTAGGTAAATTATATATGTACGTGTGTAAACATTGCACTCACTAAGCATTAGCTTACCCTCTCGTTGTTTACATTTTTATAGATTTGCTTGGATGCGGTGGCTCGGGTAAGCGTGGGAACTAGTGGCTCGCGTAGTTGCTTTAGAAGGCTTGCTTTTGGATTATTTAGGATTGGGTAGCGTATCCCCAATCGCCATGCTCGGCTTCATTTTGTATTAAAAGTCATATGGTCTAAACTTGTATTTTGTACTTAAAGGGTAATTTGGGTCGATGTGGGCCCCGCCTCATAAAACTTATTTTATGAATGGAACGTGTTAGTTTTTCATATATGAATGTGTTGTGAAAAGCGTTTTGCCTAAATACGTTGGGAGGTGGTCAAACATTTTCATGTTTTTGACTTTTTGGGACAGCAGCCTGTCCAGGCCTTTTTACGCGCCGCGCAGAAGGCTGGCGCGCCACGCCAATAGCTGCACAATGAAAAAAAAATTTGTGATATTTTAAACGGGTTCGATTGCGGTTTGGTTTGGGTTGTTACAAGTGGTATCAGAGCATGGTCTAAGGGATTTAGGTGACTTGAGATAGGTGCCTAGACTTAGACTTTTGTATGTGCTTAATTTGTTGCGGGACTTGTAGGATTACGGGTCGGAATGGGTTATAGTTAGTGCCTTGTTTGTAAGTGGACTAACGTTTATATTAGTAATGCGGATATTATTAATATATTATTTTGTTGTGATAATAATTCTCGCGTGTGTTTTTATCGCGTAGAATTTTGTTTGTGTTTGCTTATATCATCGAGCGAGGCGGTCGTTGTACTAACAAGTTGATACGGCGTGCATGCGTAATAAGGACTTGCAAACCTTATTACGGGTGCAAATCGTGTCTAACAAGTGATGTACGATGAGTGTTTAGCAAGATAGGGCGGTGTTATGCGTGTGGTTTATACGTTCGTGATCTAATCGTTTGCATTCCTTAGAATGAAAACGGAAGATGGATGCTGAACGAGTGAGCCTATTCACGAAGTGAAGGATGAGTTAACATTAAAGATTGAGGCCGTGTTTGAACAATATGTCTCGGTTTTCACCGGCAAAGTTAGGGAAGTAACCAAGGAGTTGGTCGAAAGACAAATGACGGAAATGGTCTGAGACCAAGTGACTAAAGTTGTAAAGGAAGAGTTTGAAAAGAGGTTTCCCAAACCTCGAGGTAGTGATGATGAAGATGTACTTGCAAGGTTAGGATTACATGGTGCTCATGGTAAGAGGGCACGAAGTACGCCTGAAGGCGTTGGGAATGTGAAGAATAAGAGTAAGAAGGGTAACAAGCTTACGTGCTTTAAGTGTGGGGAACGGGGTCATTTGGCACAAGATTGTACGGTGGTGCCTTTAGGCTCAATCAGGTGTTTCATTTGCCAGATGGAGGGACACCGGAAGTCAGAGTGTTCCGAATCGCATGACGATCGGGTTAGGAGGTTAGAGCGCGAATACATGATGGGAAGTGGAGCACGGAAGCCCAACAGCGCTACATCAGGTACTTTTAGTACGAAATTATATGTTGTTCGTTTGTAATAACATGCGGTATGTGCGTAAGTCTTAGCTAAACTTTATTCTCTGTTAAGATAATTCGTAGCGAGCGGGCGGTTTACGTTTATGGTTCCGGTTTGCTCTCAGTAGAGTGTATAAGTGGTGTGTTGTGCCTTGACCATATGGTGTGAATCCTTAGGTGCTTAGGCATTTTGGTTGGTATCGGGTCGTTAAGCTCGTTCGAGTGAGACCCTTAAGGTCTCAATTGTGTTGTGCATGTTATTGATATGGGTGACGTTCCTAATGGAAGTACCCTATGGTGACGTTGGATTGTCGGGCGAAGGGCGTAAGACTTGGTGCAACCAAGCATCCCTTAGTATTTGGGAAATGTTTCTACCAAACTATGGAAATGGGTTCTGGTGTTCGGTCGTTAAGCGCGTGTTTGCTCTCACGTTGAAGTTGATGAACCATGAGGTTCGTCGAGTGGATTGAAATTCTTGAAATCGAGTGTTGATCTCGATGTATGTTGGTAAAGGAGTCTACGTGACGCGCCATTAGGTGCCTTTTTATACCTACTAGCGTGGTGTTCGACTCCGATTGTGTTGCGGTTACATTGTACTTAGGGTACCGAAGTGAAACCCTTAGGTACATGAGTGATCGGGTGAAATTCAACAAACTAAAGCAATTGGATGATTGCGAGTGTATAGTTCGTGTAATCTGTGGTACACTTTTTGTTCGAAGTGTTTAAGGATAGGTTAGGATCCTTGGTATGCTCAAAGTTGAAGCAAGACATGGTGATGGGCCGTGTGCACCCAATTATTGGTAAAGTCTACCTTTGGTAGCATTGTGCGGGTGTACGAGATGCGGTTATGGAACGTAGTTCCAAGTGGGGGAGTTACACTCCCGCACGAGGAGGTTTTAGTGTGAGATTTCGGACAATGCTTTTGGTAGATCCGAAATTTGTGTCGGGACCTAGATTTGGTCGATTTGTGGTAGGGTACAATTTCGGTTAAATTGTACTTATGAGTTTGGATTTGAAATATCACCAAGGTAGTAATGTGGTAAATCTCGTTGAAAGATAATGGGCGGGTATGGTGAGCAAGGTGAAATCCCTCGGTTAAGGGATGTGCGTATCGGATCCTCTTTTAGAGAATTATTGTTTTGTGCCTATGTTTGATATAGGTGGTTCTTGCTCGATTGTGTGAATGGTTAGTGGTATCCGTTAGGATTCACTATGGCGTAGCAGAGCGCGATGTTACGCTACTCGTTATTCGAGGCCAAAAGGGATCGTTGACTGGTGAAGCATGACCTTCGGGGTCCACTGACTTCATCATGAGATCGTTGATTGGTGAAGCATGACCTTCGGGGTCCGCTGACTTCATCATGGGATCGTTGATTGGTGGAGCATGATCTTCAGGGTCCGCTGACTTCATCATGAGATCGTTGATTAGTGAAGCATGACCTTCGGGGTCCGCTGACTTCATCATGGGTGTAGTATTATCTGGGTGAAGCATGACCGTTGACGGGGTCTGCTGACTTCATCCGGTGTTAAGATTTGGGAAGTGGGTCGCGTGTAGTTTTCTGCCAGCCTTCATGTTGTTGGATGTGTGATCTATTGGTTGTTTTATACGCCAATGGTGGGGTCGTAAGGACCATGTTGTGTGAACTAATGGTGGTTTTTATACGCCGATGGTGGGGTCGTGAGGTACATGTCGTAGGATTAGTGAGGCGATAGCCGTGTTTCGCTCACATGTTGTTACGGGTGTAACAATAGTCGATTTTTGTGCACCTTGGGTTTAGCGTTGCGATAGTCATTTTGGACGCTATCGGTCTTAGCTGTTGCTTATGATGTTAGGTTAGTGGCGTATTGGTTGTATTGCGCGCTACAAAGGATGTTTAGTGGTAAGTGTAATCCGTAAGGATTTTTGCGGTTCGATCATCAACGTTCGGATTGTTGACTTTAGGTTGAGACTTGGTCGCTTTTAGCGTTGTCCTTGGTGAAGGTACGCTAAGGAATTGATATCTCGGTACGAGATTGGTTGAGTTTTTCCCGATATGGGGAAAAGAGCAGGTTTTAGTGCTCGGATGGTGGTTTTGTTAAATCGCGGGTGACGATTTAGTTGTTAAAGGTGATTCATTGGGAAGGATTGCCTAATAAAGTCGGATTGGAACATATGTTGAGGACCTTTGAGTGTAGTTCCGGATGGTTAAGTGACGAGGATCACGAGGACGTGATCGAGTTTAAGTGGGGGAGAGTTGTAAGACCCAAATATTTATGGTACATAATGTATTTATGGTGTACGATGCGTGTATGAGGTGTACGAAGCATGTACGTGTTGCTTTCTCGAACGTCGAAGGAAACTGGACGTTGTCTGAAGTGACAAGGTGTGTACGTATCTTTTCAACCCCAAATAAAGTTTGTGTTGATGTTTCAAAGCCTTACCATTAGAAAGAAAATCTTATTACGTTTCCAACGATATTTGATTCATCGAAAACGAAGCTACGGTCAAAAAGTTATGGCCAAAACAAGTTACTGAAAACTGACCTGAAGGTTGGACCGGCGCTCCACCTTATGGAGCGGCGCTCCGATTGCGTCTGATGCAATTTTCAGCATTTTTAAAGGTTTTAAATGAGGGGTACTTTGGTCTTTTCACTTGGGGTCGGTTTGGGGTCATCAAAACTGATCCATTGATCATTTTGGATCACATTTCACTCATCAAACACTCTCATCAAACCCTAGAGTGAGAAACCCATTTTAAGTGAGAGAAAGCTCCATTTGAAGAAGAAGTTTGATTCGGGTCAAGTCTCAAGTATTAAAGTTGTTCTACTCGTCAACGGCATCATTTTAGCGGTATTGGTAAGTTCTAACTTCGAATTTCATTGTTTGATTTGATGTTCAAAGTTAGGGTTTGAACTTGATTTGTAGAGAAACCCATTTAAACTCTTGAAGTGAGTTTATTGATACTAGTAATCGGGTTTATTGTTATTGTTGGTGGATTTTGAGTTGGTTAATGATTTAACCATGTTTATGTCTTGTAATTGAGAGTAAACACTATGATTAGTGATTATGGAAGTATTGAAACTCTTTTGGGTGTGTTTGGTTGACTAATTTTGACTAGAGTCAAAATTAGGGTTTGGTGATGATTATGACCCAATTGTCGATTTAATAAGGTTTATAAACTTAAAATGGATTAAGTTAAAGCATAGAACCGAGTTAAATATGTTTTGGTGTCAAAACTTGCTAATGGCGCGAGGTTGACTTCTTATGGGTCAAAATTAGGGTTTATGGGCGATTTTGAGAATGATAAGTGTTTAACACTTGTGTTTGGGTTTAATTGGCATCTTAGGACCATTCTCACTTGTGTTAGTGATTATTGGTTAGTTTGGGCGCGGTTTGAGCTTGGAAGTGCAATCGGGTCGATATTGCACTAGGTGTCAATATGGGTTGGTTTGTAATCCACCCTAATTGTGTTGTTTATTATTATGATAATGGATTAGGTACGTTCATTGACGGGTCAACGGATTTGGCTTGTTTTCATGAAGACTTCAAGGTGAGTGGAATAATTATACATGTATGTATATAATTTATTTGCTTGTGCGCAATGTGCACAATAGCCGGGTTTTGGGGCACATCGATGCGACGATAGTCGTTTGGACACCTTTGGGAATAGTGACACAATACCCGGATTTTGTGCGCTACATGTGACTTAAGATTTGGGGACCCAATATATTTATTATAATGCTATTATTTTGACAATGAGCCATATAGCCGTTTTATCCACATTTGATAATTATGCACATAGCCGTGTTTGTGCATATGGTGGCGAGTAATAGTCGTGTTTTACTCCCACGTTGTTGTCCGTATTAATTGTGCACATAGCAGTGTTTGTGCACACGAATGTGAGTAATAGCCGTGTTTTACTCACACATTGATCAAGTGATGCCATAGCCGTTTTTGGAACACTTGGGGGTGATGCCATAGCCGTTTTTGGAACACCTCGGGGGTTAGCATACCATAGACGTGTTTGGGCGCTAACGGTTGTTATGAACATCGATGACTTGTTTCGCGAAGTCATTCCCTTGCGAAGAGTTGGTTAACCATGGATTATAGTTGTTGTGTAGCATTTAATTATTATTATGACTATTATGCTAATGGTGTTGCTAGTTGTACGATTATGATGCTACTAGCTTTGTTACGAGATGATATACGAGATTATGCTAAGGTTTATGCTAGTTGTACGTTTGATGTTACTAGCTTGTGCGAATTGATATACGAGGTAATTATGGTGCGTTTGATGTTACTAGCTTTTACGCTTGTTAAACGAGTTCATTGTGGTAAGATTGATTATGCTAGTTTCTTACGCTTTGACATGCGGGATTAATGTGTGGTTTGGGTAAGGGAGTGCAAGTAGGTAAATTATATATGTACGTGTGTAACTATTGCACTCACTAAGCATTAGCTTACCCTCTCGTTGTTTACATTTTTAAAGATTTGCTTGGATGCGGTGGCTCGGGTAAGCGTGGGAACTAGTGGCTCGCGTAGTTGCTTTAGAAGGCTTGCTTTTGGATTATTTAGGATTGGGTAGCGTATCCTCAATCGCCATGCTCGACTTCATTTTGTATTAAAAGTCATATGGTCGAAACTTGTATTTTGTACTTAAAGGGTAATTTGGGTCGATGTGGGCCCCGCCTCGTAAAACTTATTTTATGAATGGAACGTGTTAGTTTTTCATATATGAATGTGTTGTGAAAAGCGTTTTGCCTAAATACGTTGGAAAGTGGTCAAACATTTTCATGTTTTTCACTTTTTGGGACAGCAGCCTGTCCAGGCCTTTTTGCGCGCCGCGCAGAAGGCTGGCGCGCCGCGGCAATAGCTGCACAATGATTTTTTTTTTATTTTATATATTTTAAGCGGGTTCGATTGCGGTTTGGTTTGGGTTGTTACAGATGAAAACTCGATGATTCTATGGTTTAAAGAAACTCCTAGAAAGGTTTGCACTAAAAAGCTCGAATCTTGATATATTTATTCTTAAAGTGCAAAAGTTGTGGATATTTGAGCCTTTCTAGGGAGTATGTTTGTTTGTTGGTTTGATTGATTATTTTGAAGAAGTGAAGATGTTTTAGTCTAGGCTTGAATTGTGATTGATTTTGAGATGCTTGAAGAAATGTAGTGTAGGCTTGAATTTGATTGATTATTTGAGTTTAGTTTGTTGAAGATGTGAAGAAGATTGTGGTTTGTGAAAGCTTGAATTTGAAGATTATTGAAATGACTTGAAGACAATTCCTTGAAAGTCAAACTTGGTCAAAGTCTTGGAAGTCATAGTTTTAAAACTAGAAGAATTGATGATTGAAATTATTTTTGTTTGAAGATTGTTGAATGCTTAACGATTGGCAAGAATCATTGAGGTAATTCATTGAAGTTTTTCAAGTATTTTTTAGATTGTGCTTGAAGGATTGAAAGTTAAAAAGACCATACTTGAAATTGCAAGTTTGTATTAGTCAAAGTTGGTCATCATTGTGAAGATATGGTTAAGTTTAGGCTTGTTTGAGGACAAGCAAGGTTCAAGTGTGGGGGATTTGATATTGCTCAAAATATACATATTTATCTTCGCAATATCTCCCTACTTTCGTGGCATTTCGATACGGGTTGTGATGATTAGTGAGTGGTTTGTGGTATTTAGTCGTTACTGGACAAAAGTGGTCTAAAAGTTCATATTTATGCTAAGGAACAACCCTTGGGTCAAAGGAATGAACCTAGTGAAGTTTTAGAGTAAAAATGAAGTTCCAGGGTCAAAAGCGGCGCTCCTATGTGCTAAAACGATAGTTAAAAAGATGAGTAGCCAAAAACGCCGCTCCTGCCCAAAAGCGCCGCTCCCAGCTCCTAAAAGCGCCGCTCCTGTACAAAAGTGCCGCTCCTAGCTCCTAAAAGCGCCACTCCTGACGCTGATTCAGCTAAAAAATTCAGCCGACCTATAAAAGCATATTTGGGGTTTTTGAGTGGGGAGAGCTGCAATTGGGGTCCGAAATGGAACTCTAAAAGTGTCCATTTCATGATTCTACGAAGATCGAGGCTCAATTGAAGATCCAAGTTGAAGACTCATGAAAGTATAAGCTAGATCTCCATCATCCATTCCATTTCTTGTAATTTCCTTTCTATTTTAAAGTCAAAGATACCAAATGATAAACCAACACTTGACTATTAAAGACACCTTGAGTGAACCTATCACAATCTTTTCGAAAACACACTTGATAAACTCAACATAGTGCCAAACCAGTCGGTGGTCCAACCTACGGTCGACCGTGGATCGACCGCATAAGCTCTGATCAAAATGTGCTTTCGCAACTTTAAGATCAGGCGTGGTTTGACACTTTTAGATGTTGAATCTTTTTAATTTGGTTATAAAATTAGTTTTACATTGTCTATTGGCAAGATCTAAACATAAGATGCACGTATTTGATCAAAACAATCACCTTTCAAGATAAGTAGCAAACAACCGTATCACGTAAGATGCACGTAAGGTGTTTGATGAAATGTCCGAAAGAAAACATTGATTATGACATCAGGTAGGAGCAAGAGGCAACTTGCGTCCCTGGAAAACAAGGTCGCAAGAGGCACCTTGCATCTTTGCATCCACTGGAAATGCACCTTGTGTGGGCAAATTGTTAACTTTTATTTTTAATGAGTTATGAGTTAAAAAAGTGAGAAAAAATGAGCATTTTAGTAATAAACCCCAAAAATTCGGGTTCATTTTACTGGTTTAGTTCCAAAGTTCCAATACGGGTCTGTTTTAGAAAGTCTTAGGACCTTATCTTTTACTAGCATCTTGCTTCCCTCCCCAAATTCTCTGCATGTGAATGTATGTAAAGTATATATAAATATATCATATATTGCTATCAATCAACACAATATAGAGTTAATAATTGATAAAGTTGATGAAGAAAAGTAAAAAGCAAACACAGTATTATTTCTTGTTTCACGGATTCATTTTTAACAAAAATATAATATAAGTAACACTAAACTGAGTAATTGATTAATAATACAAGATATCACGGATAGAAATGAAAAAGTGATCCAATCTTTCAATTAAGCACAGTGTTTTCAATTATAATATAATTTAAGATATAAACGTGTGGTAATGTTAGTCGTCGTTTACTATTGGTTTTATAAATCAATTAATAATTCATATTCACATCATTCTTGTCGTAGTCCAAAAGAATTAAATTTAATATTCATTTTCATAGTGTAACAAAATTTAATTTAGTGTGAGTACAAAGGGAAAAGCTGACTATATTTTGAGAAGTAAGTGAAAATGAACATTACGAATAATTAAATTAATATAAAGAAACAACTAATGTAGAGGCCCATTACATTAGTTAAAAAAACATTGTTGTTCTTCATTAGTAGGAACTTAAACTTTTTAAAACAAATCCTACCCTCATGCGAAGAAACATAAATAATAATAAGTAAAAAAAATGTATTTCAATAATATATGTCGTAAAAATATCTAACATATATTCATATACATATAATATTCTTAAATTGTTGTTCGTGAATCGTCAGGAAAGGTCAATGGGTAAATGAATGTGTAAACTAGTTCAAAAAGTTTTAAGACTCAACATAATAGGTTTGCTTATCATGTCGGACACATTCTATCCTGTAATTAGTTTATTAATGCGAAATTTTCTGGGTCATCACAATGATGATGTAAGATTTTACGCCAAGAACGAAGTAGTGGAGATTGCACAAGTACCCGTTTGATAACCAATGATGACGATGAGGATGAAGATGATGAGAAGGGTAAGGATGAATGCGAGGATAGTGAAGACAATGAAGATTATGAGGATGATGAATTTGATGAAGGTGATGAAAGTGATGAGGAAGATGACGAATTAATTGAAACTTTACCAACACCCAATGCTTTTAAAGTCTATGATAATCCACTCGGGGTTAGTGAAGATGTTAGTGATGATGATAGTGATGAGGATAACGATGATGAGGTTGAGAATATCATACCGAAAACTTTCAATGTGTATAACAATCCTTTCGGGTATGGTATATATGATTTTAAGGAGGTTTTGCAACCCGAGGTTGATGATTCGTGTTTGTGTGAGTCGAGTAAGAAAGCGAACCTCGTGTTCAAAATCGTGTTTAGAAGAGAGTCAATTGTTGACTCTTGGGTTGGTTCAATCTTCTTCATGCTAATGAAGAAGATTCTCTTAGATTTCATATACACCACCCGAGGGGTTAATGATTGGCTCACTCTCTTGATTCGTGGAACTTTTTTCACCGATTTCACATGTCGTCCGATAAAGTGTGGGGGAAAACCACCTCGATAAGGAATGTTGAGAAAACGGGGACGAGTCAAGATAAAGACTCGTTAATCAAAATCAAGAAAGAAGTTTGGCAATGCGGATATGTTAAGAGAATTTCATGCAATTTGACGAATACTTGTGGTCTAAAAGTTCATATTTATGCTAAGGAACAACCCTTGGGTCAAAGGAATGAACCTAGTGAAGTTTTAGAGTGAAAACGAAGTTTCAGGGTCATAAGCGGCGCTCCTAAGGTCAAAAGCGGCGCTCCTATGTGCTAAAACGAGAGTTAAAAAGATCAGCAGCCAAAAACGCCGCTCCCGCCCAAAAGCGCCGCTCCCAGCTCCTAAAAGCGCCGCTCCTGTACAAAAGTGATGCTCCTAGCTCCTAAAAGCGCCGCTCCTGACGCTGATTCAACTAAAAAATTCAGCCGACCTATAAAAGCATATTTGGGGTTTTTGAGTGGGGAGAGCTGCAATTGGGGTCCGAAATGGAACTCTAAAAGGGTCCATTTCATGATTCTACGAAGATCAAGGCTCAATTGAAGATCCAAGTTGAAGACCCATGAAAGTATAAGCCAGATCTCCATCATCCATTCCATTTCTTGTAATTTCCTTTATATTTTAAAGTCAAAGATACCAAATGATAAACCAACACTTGGCTATTAAAGACACCTTGAGTGAACCTATCACGATCTTTTCGAAAACACACTTGATAAACTCAACATAGTGCCAAACCAGTCGGTGGTCGAACCTACGGTCGACCGTGGATCGACCGCATAAGCTCTGATCAAAATGTGCTTTCGCAACTTTAAGATCAGGCGTGGTTTGACACTTTTAGATGTTGAATCTTTTTAATTTGGTTATAAAATTAGTTTTACATTGTCTATTGGCAAGATCTAAACATATGATGCACGTATTTGATCAAAACAATCACCTTTCAAGATAAGTAGCAAAAAACCGTATCATGTAAGATGCACGTAAGGTGTTTGATGAAATGTCCGAAAGAAAACATTGATTATGACATCAGGTAGGAGCAAGAGGCAACTTGCGTCCCCGGGAAACAAGGTCGCAAGAGGCACCTTGCGTCTTTGCATCCACTGGAAATGCACATTGCGTGGGCAAATTGCCCACTTTTATTTTTAATGAGGTATGAGTAAAAAAATTGAGTAAAAAATGAGCATTTTAGTAATAAACCCCAAAAATTCGAGTTCATTTTACTAGTTTAGTTCCAAAGTTCCAATACGGGTCTGTTTTAGAGTCTTAGGACCTTATCTTTTACTAGCATCTTGCTTCCCTCCCCAAATTCTTTAACCCCCACGTCTCGAAATTAGGTCAAACCTGCAAAAGATGGCGTCACTATTGGCGGCTCGTCTAGCTCAAAACTCACTACGTCTATCAATATCTTCTAGATCGGCTTCTCTTATCCACCGTCGTGGTCTCGCCAGCGTCTCCGGTAAATTATCTATCTATCTATCTATCTATCTATCTATCTATCTATCTATCTATCTATCTATCTATCTATCTATCTATCTATTCGTATTAATTAATTTGTGTCGTGATTATTGTATATTTTGTTTTGTGCCACTACCCGAAATGATATTTGGCTTGACGTGTTTAATTGCATTGCAGATCTACATGGACGTAAAAAGGTTGAAAATCCAAACAGTCCATCTCGATTGAAGGAAGAACACGTTAGTTTTCATCTTTAGTTTATTCTTCTAAACTTTGTGTTCATTTCAACTTTGTATTTTTTTAGGGTTTGGGTTTCAAATTGATCAATATTGCATTGCAGATTGATTTTTCTATGATATTGTATATATACAGTTAACATTTATCTGGTGAATGTTATTGATTTTGGATATAATAGTCATTAATTAGTGTTATAACTCACAAAAAAAAAAAAAAAATTAATATTTAAAAGATGAATGCTCAAAGATCTAATTTCCAGACTGTTAACAAGGAGTGCTTTGTAATATTCGCTGTAAAAATAGACATAAGAAGCGGACAGTCTATTTGATCTCATTTGCATTACAATTACTGTAACCGTCCAGGGTTTATAATCTGTCACTTTTTGTCAGTTTTTTTCCCAATTTAAAAGCTTGGTGGCCGAAGTATTGTTTTTGGCTCTATTTCGTTGTTTATGCTATCTAACTAGCTATCTATTTAGTTATCTAATCTAATTTGTTTGGTTGATATTCTAGGAGGTTATTTATATCTGTATCGACACTTCTAAATGGATGTTGCGCTTACCTCGTTGTTATCAACTTCAAGTTAATTCTGTTCGATCGTATTGCCGAGCCAAACTCACGGTCTTTTCCTCTTTTACTTTCGTTTAACAACTAATTGTGTTGGTATATGTATATGTATACGTATACGTATACGCATACGCAGGCACATAGGTATAGGTATACGTATAGGTGTATATGTGTGTGTGTGCGCGTGCGTGCATGTGTGCGGGTTTTAATTTGTTTAGCTAACTAAACAATAAAAGTGATGGAAGGATGTAAAGTCGCGAGGCGTTATCATCCCAGAAGATGACATGTCAGCCTTAATGAACAAGATTTATAATATTGTGTGTACACACACACACACACACATACAGGGGGTTAATCAAGAGGGAAGGGGGAAGTAAAAGATTATATACATATAATGTTATTTTCTATTTTTAAGTAAATAAAGGGATAAGTAAAGATGTATGTCTAAATCAAACAAAATTTAGGGTTTGGGTCATTAGGGTTTTAGGGGTTTATATAGTGCAATCCACGAAGATAATTGTCGTTTAATTAAAAGAATACCGTTATATGTTTGATTGTATGCTCAAATAGAAGAGAGACCTAATTAATTCCATCCGGATCCATTGATATACAAATTTCAGTATCTCTGTCTGTTCTAATGTTTATTTTTTTATTATTAATTGTTTTTCTTTTTCATTCAGGTTAACAAATTGTGTTATTGTTGTGTTGTTGACCTATCACCAATTGTCGGAATTGTTTTTCTTACAGTCTAATCCGAGGAATGAAATAGGCATATTTGTAATGGGTAATACAATAAAAGTAAGGAGGAGGATTGATCCTACTAGTGATCTTGATATACTCATGCGTCGCCTTCTATGTTAGCTTCTTACTCTTGTTTTTTTTTCTTTTTATTATAATGTTGTATCTTTGTAGGGTACGATCATTATTCTATTCAGTTTCACCTTGTTTCTCAGGTCCTTCAGCTGCAGGTGGTGATGAGTTGAACTTTCGAG
This sequence comes from Rutidosis leptorrhynchoides, assembly GCF_046630445.1. NCBI lineage: Eukaryota > Viridiplantae > Streptophyta > Magnoliopsida > Asterales > Asteraceae > Rutidosis > Rutidosis leptorrhynchoides. The sequence goes on from NC_092333.1 coordinate 652,094,982, forward strand.
ATGGGATCACTTCTTGCTGGGATAAACTAGATCATTATCCGAGTAACCCAAAAAGGATCGTTTTCTTTACTGGAGGGTATGTTTGTATATACTTTTTGGTTTATGCTTTAAATGTTTCACTTTTCTACTTTTATCTACACTACACTACACTAGTGTGTAACTATGTATGTTATGTTTGCTCTTGCGTGACAGTCCTATAGATTTCGAACTTGAAGAAGCGGAGTGGTATGGAGGAAGGTTAAAACAAGACGGTATAGCTGTTGATGTTGTCAATTTTTTTCTAGACGAACAATTTGCTCTTTGGAAGTTAGCGCTTGAGACATTTGTTGCTTCTGCTAATGATAATAACAACAGCCTCATTAAGCACATTCCAGCTGATTCTCTTACACCAGTTCGTAACGTCCTATCCAGGTTTTTATCAACATATATTGCTTTATATATTTATATATTTGATTGATATTACTATACTATCGTGCGTGCAGTTTGGTTGAAAGGGAAATAGGGAATAATGAAGAATATAAGCTGAAGAATGAAGCTATTGCACTTGAGGCGTATTTGAAGTACGGGAAATGGACAGTGGCGCTTCCAGGATATTTTGAAAAGAAAATAATGAATGAGAAGAATAAGAATTTAAGCTAAAGAATGAAGAATGAAGCTACTGCACATGATGGCATATTTGAAGCACGGGTTGTGGAGCTTGTTTTGGAAATTTTGATTTTGGTCTGTTTGGTGTATGATTCCGTCTTATAGTCACTCCTTTGCATAATTATCGTTATCTTTGACTTTTTGTTGGATTTGAAATATAATACTCCGTAACAAACTGTCTAATTTGCCCTTAATTAAATATTATGTTAATGTTAATTAAATGAGGTGGTTCTCTTGAGTAATTAGTAAATTATTTAGTCATATTGAATATTATATTTTCCTTAATATAATGGGGGTTTAACTGGAACATAAGTGGAAAATTTCAACTATTAACTAGTAATATGATCAATTTGGGTTATAATTTTGATATCGTTTGGTTTATGTTTTATTATTTGTGTCATCCTAACAAGGTTTTTATCAACATATATTGCTTTTGCTTATCAGTATATATATTTCTTTTGATTAACTCTATGTCCAGTGAGTTTGCACTTTTAGTTCCCTTTTCGGTGTCAGCAAATTCTTTCCACCGTTTTGCTTGGATTGAAAATTATGGGAGTACCAGTTACTTGTGCTTCGAAAGTCATTGCCGAGTTGTTTGGTGACATTGTAGCTATTGCTGACGCCTCTTCTTCTTTGGGTAATGTTCGGTCCCTTTTCGCGTTTATTAAATTGGTGAATGCGAGAACATATACATGATTCGGTTGAAGTTGATTTGGAAGGTGACGAGTCGGTTGGTTTGAGATGTAATACATGGGTGTCCTAGGTCTTGGATACCAAGGTCATGAATCGTGTCTTTAATGATGTGTTCGACAAGAACTTGATGGAGTCAACATGCGGTTTGTTTTGGCTTCGAGTTCGATATATTAATGTGATATGTTATCTTTTAGGTATGCTATGACAGAACAGCGAAGAATTTTATATGCTTGCACTTTGTCTGTGGTCTGATGCACTATTTAATCTCTCTTGTAATCTCTCTTTATTTTGCTATCTGTTGCAACGAAGTTTTGTTGGTTATAAACATGTCAAGACATGATACAACAACAACAAAATCCAATACCATATATGTGGTGTATGGGAGATGTGAGATGTAGACAATCCTTCTCCTATCTTTGAATAAAGAGAAATCATTTCTCCACCCAGAGTGATACACTCCAAAAAGTAGAGAAAGTCATCCCTCTCTCGCTTCGACGGATAGAGAGATTGCTTCCGAATGGACCTCCGGCCAATAAGTAGGAAAATTTTTTTATAAAAAAATTAAAATAAAAAATTAAACATGAGACGCCATGAAAATGGTAGGATCAAATTTTTATGGGTTTTAAATCCTGCACATTCAATTTAGGCTCTAAGCGGCAATCAAGTCGCCAATAACTCGACGCTTGATGTTGACTCAATCAATAGAGCCTATTGGCTATATATTAGATAAAGATTGTACATGTAAAGATGCTAGTTTGTGCATTTTAGTGCTTTTACATAGATTTGGTTGTCAGACTGGTTTGGGTTGACAACGAACTTTGACTTTTTATTCATTGAAAAACTATGGTCATCTTTTTGTTGTCATTGTAATCCAGGGGTTGTGGGAGTCTTCTAATGTCTAGAAGTTGCTCTGATTAAAATGGGTATTATTGTGTTCTTGTTCGATTAGTAAAGTCTGTTTAGGTTATTAGCAATTAGCAGGTTGGATGGGTTGAACAATGGGGTAAAATGGTAGGTCAAATTAGGTTGACTTAACAACTAAATTATTGCAAAACTAATTAAAATTTCAGGTATTGATTGATGTCATTATATATGCATCTCATTTAATAAGCCATTGGCATACAATTAAATCAAAGGTATGTTAGTATAAAGTGTACATTTAACTAAAATACTAATCTAGTTTTACAAAACACCCGGTACCATATCTCGCGCTCAGGAGGCTCGATTACCCGAGATTGTACCCTCTATGGGGAGTCAATGTACTCATTCATATGAGAGTTTCCTCGTTTATCAAAAAAAAAAAAAAAACACACACACACACACACACAAACAATCAAACAAAAAAAGCGAGGTTTTTAAACATGTTAGATATAACCATTATGAAATGATTTGTTCAGTGAACTTTTCTACATGAAATATCCTTCCCAAACATGTCTTGGTAATGCAATTGAAAAATAAAATTCAAGTATCAAATAGGACCAAAAATACCAACAAAAAGTGTGTATTTCGTTCATCTAGCTTACTACATTTATATTTTTTATTATCTAAAAGACAAAACACTATTTTACTATTCATCAATAGTAACCAGTGTTATTTCCGTCATTTCACCTTTTTTTTTTGTCTCCAACGATAAAAGAAGCAACTTTCGTAAAAGAACTAACCCTTCAATGTTACCAAAAGATGTCGAAAAAAATTCTTTTTTATAAAAAAATCAACTACCTTTTTTTTTTCCTCAACGATAAAAGAGGCAACTTTCATAAAAGGAACAACCCTTCAATGCTACCAAAAGATGTCGAAAAACATTTTTTACAAAATAGATCAACTAACTTTAAAAAAAAAAGAACGCAAAAAGAAGCAACTTTCGCAAAAGGAACAACCCTTCAATGTTACATGTCGAAAAAAATTCTTTTTTTCAAAAAAGATCAGGACTTTTTTTTACTCGCATTCAAAACGGAGCCCCCAGCGCGAAGCGAGGGCTCCACAACTAGTTAGTAACCAAAATACATTTGTGTTTCAACAACATTTCGGATTACTTTGCACCTTATACTCTTACTCCCAACTTTCAATCTATAAACACAATTAAGACGGTGACAACAACAACAACAAAGACCAAAACTCTAGACACAATTAAAAAAACAAAAAATTCATATTCACAATGATTATAAATAAATAACGGGTCCGATAATCTTCGGATTCTACAAACAAAATTACTTGAACCCCTATATATAGATGACCGACCGATTATCTGGGACAAGATAGTTCATCAGGACGAAGATTGTTTTTTGAATCTGCAATAATCCAAATACTATTTGGATTATGTATATTACTGAATTCTTGCCTAAACATCTCTTCTTTCTGCCATTCCTCCCATCGTTCCGCCAAACCATCACCTTCCAACATTCTCACAACGTTCGACATCTTCGGCCGCTCCAACGGAGTTCCTTGTGTGCACAATAGCGCCACCTGGATCAATTGTTCGACCTCATCGTCTATATAATTACCTTTCAAATTAGCATCCACCAGTGTCTCCAACTTCTTCTCCCCCAATAGCCCTTTCACCTGTAACGGTTCAAAATCATAATCATCGCAAATAAGAGAAGACTAAGGTGATGTTTGTATGCATATCTTATTATATCTTATGTATGCACCCCATAGACTGTATGTTTTTCTAAAGACATAGTATATACTATATAATAACGTTTGATTTTGTCTACAAACTCGCAAACTTATAAATATACTTCTTAGTGTTGCAGACAAGATTAAATTATTTTGCAAACATAAAACCAAACAGTCTTCACTATTCAGTATATATACCTTTAGACCACATATTCTCTAAAGCCTTTTTGTTCTCATTCATTCAAAATCAATCAAATACAAATAAATAATAATATAAATATTATATGAGTGAACCTATTACGGAATCTAATTAGTTAAAATGAAATTAAAATTAATCTAAGATTACTATTGGTTACATGGTCCACAATTCTTCGGACAAAACTATTTTATTAAATAAATAGCACATAGATAAAATTGAGAAACACGAAAGGAAAATGGAAGATTCTCACCCAATCAACATGACATCGTCATCATTTGCAAGGCGAGCAAGATCGAATGCCCGTTGACCAGTTATGAGCTTGAGAAGCATCACACCGTGTACCCAAAAACATTAGTTTTTCTGAAGATTTCGCAGTCGATAACTACTCAGGGGCTATGTGTCCAATCGAACCACGAACAGCTGTCGTAACTTGAGTATCTTTATAGTCCATTAACTTTGCCAACCCAAAATCTCCAACAACTGCTTCAAATTCTTCGTCCAACAATATATTTGCATCTTTGACATCACGATAAATGATCTTCGGGTCACAATGATCGTGCAAATAAGCAAGACCTCTTGCTGACCCCAATGCAATTTGCTTTCTTATTAGCCAATCAAGTGGCTCCCTGTGTATCAGGTCTCTCTACAATAATTTCGTTTATGAACAGATCGTTAGATGATAAATGTTTACTTTTAGGTCAAAGATACATCAAAAAACACAAAACTTGTTTCCGTTTATTTAAAAATAATATAAGTTTGAATTTAACCTGCTTAATATCAATCGGAATATCAAACGAGTATTACAATTACTTAATATTTATTTTTAATATACTTTATTTATATATAAAGATATATTTTAAATAATAATAATTATTATAATATCCCATTTTTATTTTATTAATTTTTTTAATAACAACATATAATACTTCAAATTATATTTTGAATTATTATTTATATATACATACACACATATATATTTACAATTAATTGTTCGTGAATCGTCGAGAGCAGTCGAAGGTCAAATGTATACATGAACACAGTTCAAAGGTTTTGAGACTTCAACATTACAGACTTTGCTTATCGTGTCGAAATCATATAAGATTCAAGTTTAAATTTGATCGGAAATTCCCAGGTCATCACACAAAGAAACGATTTTGTGGTTTTCTGCATCGCCACCAAGCAAGTACAATTACGGGACCCGCAAATAATTGGGCGCCACCTGCAGCAACTCCTCTAGCAATGGACCCAGTTACAATGTTCCCGACTGGAATAACATTTCACGGGAACTTGTGAAGTTAGAACACGATATTTCATTTTAAAGTTGAAAAATAAGTCATTACAAATGTAAACCGGCAAAAAAAACAAAGCAATAATAATATATAATGAAATTCACTTATGTATGAGAAAATTACCTAACAAATTTTAAAACTTATTAAACAAAAAAACATCCAAATACCACCCTATTTCTGGTTATGTAATTATATCTTAGTATTTTTATACAACCATAAATTTACAAGATACACTAAAAGACCAAATAAACCAGTCAACATGTAGCAAAAAAAGGTAATTTTGCAACAAAAATCAATTTAGCAACAAAGATAATATATCACATAAAGTGGTCAGATTCTTCAAAAAGATAACCAAAATGTCTATTTGTACCAAGAGAGAGAGAGAGAGAGAGAGAGAGAGAGAGAGAGAGAGAGAGAGAGAGAGAGAGAGAGAGAGAGAGAGGAAAAATTATTAAGTATTTCTCAAAACGATCTTGCGAAATTTAGAGCTATGTTGTTACAAAAACTTTTGTATGTAGTTTGTAAAATAAAAATAAAAAGATATGCTACATCACCTTTATATATTTGAGTACATAACCAAATCATAGCTACATAGATTATAACGTTTCGTAGTTTCCAAAAACTGAAAATAGAGATGGCATACACATTCAAAATACAATTCAGTGTTTTAATAATGGTTTATCTATGCATAAAGCCATAAATCAGAAAAAAGGAGCATGTTTTGGTACTCACTGAACTTGAAGTGAAGTTATACGAGTAGTAGTGAACGATCTCGGGATAGTTCCCGTCAATGTGTTGTTGTTGAGACGCGTGTCCTTGCAAATTCATCAGAAATTCAATTTTCTGAATTTGCAGTGATCTTATTATAATAGTCAACGAAATTGTAACTACGACAATACGTACAGTAGGAATTTCCTATTGTAAAGATCCAAACTTACCAAGTTTGTTAGGTTCCCAAGCTCACTAGGAATTTTTCCAGTTATGTTATTACTGTAAAGTTCCTGGCAAAAAAACATACCGTTTCAAAAACACCATATTGACGAACATTGTCCTCAATGTTCCTAATGTATCCCACACTTAGGAGTTTTAGTTGAAGATTTGGGAGTATTTGTCTAGTGTTTTAATTGGGTGTTATCTCACACTTAGTGAAAAGCTAGGATGTGGCATAATTTGAATCTTGAGCTAGTGGCGAAAAGAAAGAAATACCCCTAGCAGATGCGGCTGGCATTCCTTGCTTCTTTATCGGCTCATTTGTCATCCTTTATTCTTCTACTCTACTTCATTGCACGGGTTGCCTCCCGAGAAGCGCTTTTGTTTAAGGTCGTTGGCTCGACCGTAGTGATGCTTTAAAAGGCAAACATTCCTCGCCGATGGTTGTGATCTTGGTCTTCTAGAGGGAATGTGAGTCTTGGTGGATAAGTCCTGAGAAAGTGTCAGACCAATAGTGGTAACAGGCCCGGTACTTCTCTTGAGATCTTCTGAAAGATAAGTAATGCGCAGTTTCGGCTCTTGATAAGTCTTGAAGTCCGATGAGAATATGGTCCACAGCTCTGCTGGTTGACCCATGAATGTCAATCATAGAAGCAGTGCTGGTGTTGAAGATTTCTCTGACGGGATGCTCATTTTAGAGGTCTTCAAATAATGTCAGAAACTGTAACTTTACAATTTTGAAGTCTTCGAAACGGTGATCTCCACAGTAAGAGTCTGTTGCTTTGCACAGATTAGTTAAGAGATGAAGCTGGAAAGAAGTGAACAGCAATCCTGATCCGAGTATTAATTTCACCGTCTTTGAGTATATCTCCCGACATCCAGCTTTAAATGTGAAACTAGGATCTGTGGACTCGTGGAAGATACGTGATAGCTACTTCGTAACATAGGTGGCAATGTTGACTCAATCTGGTTCAAGATGAGAGAACGGATTGTTTCGCCTTGCTTCCTCCATAACAGCGTCTTGTAACTCTTTGATAATCAGATCAGTGTGGTGATCAATTGTCACGTAAATCACTAATCTGTCTGGCGTGCTTCTGAAATTATCTCTATCTAAAAGAGCGAAAAAGCTGTGAATATCCTCGATCATTTGCAAATCAGAATGATAAGTCGGGCGTCCCGTGGAAAGATCCATATGCTTCCGGATGAGAGTCAGTAGTGCTCGTTGGTTTCATGAGAACGGAAGTGCAGATCCGGCTAAGGCGTTATAAAACTTAGAGTAAATGATCTTCTGATCTCGACAGAATCTTGTTTCGAGAATAGTGCGAGCCACTGAATTGTGCTCTCGTTGCCTTTCTTCGTGATAGATATGTTCGTGAAGAGAATTGATAAAGTCTTGAATGCGTTCTTCTAGGATTTCAACATCATTGTCTTCTCTTCGGAGATATGGGTGATGTTCTTCTGTGATAGCCATGATTCGTTCTGATAAGCGTAGTGAAAAGTCAATGGTTGACTTCCAGATGGCTTCGAGAATGTCTTCAAATTCATCGGTATCATTGATGAAGGTGATCATGTCTGCGTGTGTGGATATAACAGGAATTTGATCTGAAGAAGAGTCCGGCTCCCCTTGATCTTGTTCGGTTGGAGAGTGTGAGTTAGTCAGAATGTCTTCATGATGCTCTTCCTCGTCATCATCGGTATCTTGTTCCTCTGAGGATGCGTCTGATGAACGAGTTTCTTCAGTATTCTGATTCTCCATTTTGATACTTACAGGATCAATTTCTATATCCCTAACCTCAGCCTTGTCGGTATTTTTCTTGAAGCGAATGATTAAACTGTGATCTTCCGTCTCAAGCCTCATTAATTCTTCATGACGCTCAGTGCTTGGAACGGATATTGTCGCAGTTTCTTTTACGTCTTCCATTTCCTCTTCCTCTTCAGATTCCTCCTCTTCCTCTATTTCTTCGCTGGGATCCTCTTCTTCCATTTCTGGGTCGTCTACAGACTGTGATTCGACAACCATCTCGACATCATCGGCTGGTGGTAAAGACTCATCATCGGAAGTGATCCGTCTGGTGGAAATAGCAAACATCTCTGCCTATCCAGAAAGATCGGTTGGTCGGTTAATTTTGAAGGTAACGCTCTCCCCATGTAATTGTAAGATCAAGGTTTGATTGTACACATCAATGACAGTCCTAGTTGTATTCATGAAAGGTCTTCCTAACACTACTGGGGTGTGTAGGTCTTCCTTGATATCCATTACTACGAAATCCGTAGGGTACAAGAATTTTTCGACTTTCACCAAGACGTTCTCAACTATGCCCTTAGGATATCGAATTGTATGATCGGCAAGTTGGATTGTCATTTTGGTTGGTGACAAGTCTCCTAACTCTAATCTCTTGTAGAGAGAGTAGGGGATTAGGTTGATACTTGCTCCTAAATCTGCTAGCGCGTGAATGGTTCCAGATTGGTAGATTGAACACGGGAAAACGAATCGGCCCGTATCTCCTAGCTTTGGTGGTAGAGAGTTTCTGAGTAATGCAGAGCATTCTTCACTCAGTGGAATTTTATTAGAGTCTGGTATCCTCTCCTTTATAGAGAGAAGCCTTCGGATGTATCTCTTCTGGTTGGGAACTTTGGACATGGTGTCCAGGAATCTTCCATCAAGTTTGAAGGAATCAAGCTTGGATGGTTCTTCTTGTATCCTTCAAGGATAAGGTATGCGAACTGGAGTTTCAGGGGTCAGCTTCTGAGTATATGTTGATTTGTTCTTGAGCCTAACTGACCTTCTCCTTGGTTCTTCCTCTGGGATTACAGAATCCATTTGCTTTGCTTCTTCTATGTGGGGATTTTGGATAGTATTACTCAGCAATCTTCCCTGCGGTCGGGTTTCAAGGCGTTGTGATAACTGTCCGAGCTGCGTCTCCAAACTTTTGAGCAGAGCCAATTGATTTCTCATTAGTATCTCCGTCTAATCTTATCTGGTTACAGTTCTCTGATTTAGCTGTTGTTGTCCTTGAATGAACTGAGTTAACTGATCATCAGCTCCGAGAGTGGGGTTAGTTGCTTTTGTAATCTGGGTGGTAGGGGAATTTTCCTCAAATGGGGGACCAGTGAGTGGAAGTGGTTGATCGTAGATCAATTGAGATTGTTGGGCTGGATAAGGTGGATAGAGATAGCAAAAAGGTTGATTGCTTCGCTAAAATTGATTAACCCTAGGTGGTTGATTGAATCCGGGATTTGGTGGACGATTTGGGTATTGGACGTAACAGACTGAATCGTCAGGGTTTTCGTACTCAATTTGATACTCTTCAGTGGATTGCGGGTTGGTACAATTAATACAAGCCTGAGCTTGGTTAACCTGCTGCGGCCGCGTCTTCAATTCTCCGAGTTGTTTTGCAAGAGATTCCATCTTATCCGTGAGGGACTTGATGGCCTCCGTTTGATTGTTAAGTGTAGAGAGTGGGGCAGATGATGAAGTTGTTTTACCACTGTTCCAGTCATGATGATGCATTGTCATGTTTTCGAGCAATTCCCATGCTTATTCTGCGGTTTGGTTCATCAGATTCCCTTGAGCTGCTGCATCGATCGCCGTCCTGTGATTTACCGTAAGACCATTGTAGAAGGTACAGATTTGGGCTGACCGTTCTAGCTGGTGATTAGGGCACTTCTTCAGCAGGGTTTTGAATCGCTCTCATGCAGTGCAAAGAGATTCATCATAACTTTGTTTGAAGTTAATGATGTCATTCTTCAGCTTGGTTTGCTTAGAAGGAGGGAAATATTTCGTTAGGAATTTAGTAGCCATCTCCGTCCATGACGTGATGGAATCTTTTTCCAATCCTTCATACCAGGTTTGAGCATGATGAGTGAGAGAATAGGAGAATAAGTATAGTCGAACTATATCTTGTCCTATCCCTGGCTGTTTGTAGGAGTTCGAAATAGATATGAATTTATCAAGGTGAGAATTAGGATCGTCATTCGGTAATCCATGAAACTGACAGCTATTTTGGATGAGTTGGATGATGTGATGTTTTAACTCGAACGAGTGTCCTTGAATCCCTTGAAATCTGATCGGTCCTCCTCGACCTTCAATCGAGGGTTTGGTATTTTCTGCTAAAGTAACGCGTAACGTCATTTGATTTCTGATACTTGCTTCCTTGTGTGCTTTAGAGATTATTGCGTCTGGATCAGGTACGAATAACAACGGCCCTGGTCTAGATCGGGTTTGGGACATACACTGGGTATGCCTTTTTGTTTTTAATTTTTTGCAAATAAACTGAGTTATAATAAGCTAAACTAAACTATTTTATTCTAGGGTAATCTAATTTAATCTAATTGTAACCTAAATTATTCTAAGGTAATCTAATCAAAGGTAGTCTAACGTAATCTAAAGTAATCTAATCTAATTAACTAACTATCCTACGGTGGAATATGTTTTTGGTTCTTGCTACTGATTCCCTGGTATTTCAGTAACAGAGCTTCGCACGAACTATTCAACAAACCAAGTGGCCAGGCCGACTACGGAGAGGCAGGATCCTTTTGGTCCCAATATAATTGGCGACTGTTCTGAAAATCCAATAACCAAGTCCGTGTATAATTGTCTTTCTTAGACACCACTAAATGCTTGTGAATAAGTTTGATAGAGAGCAGTATTGCCTAATACCAGTTCCCCGGTACCAGCGCCAAAAACTAGTTACTCTCCTGATATGGCCAAAACGGACGGTTTTTATTTGCGCGGTGTCGTCAGGTCGTGGCTCGCCAGGATCAGCCACTCGTGGGAGAGGGTACTGTATTAAATTTATATTTAGCGGGGCCTAAATCTTACCACTCCTTATAAGTAAGGGAAGTATGACCTAGGGTCGTATTTTTGAGATATCAGTAGAATCGAACCTATATTTTAGCCTAAGATAGTTAGGGAGTAGTGAATATTTATTTTGGGATTTTCTAATTTATAAGAAAGATAAAGTAAATACGATAAAATTTGTAATTCAGATAAGGTTAAAATAAGTGCATACTATGACTTCATCAGTTATTTTGCCGAGATTATGGAATACTGGCTCATGAACAAGCAGAGGCCTTATATTCATTACATTGGTCCTAAACGCCCCTGTCATAAGACATGTCACTGGGTACTGCGTTAGGCTTGAAGATTCTGAATAGACAGCAACGTCCCTTACCCCTGACGCCCGTGCAGTCTGACTACAGGCATACACGTTCAGACGGCTCATCCAATTGAGCGACTCGGTTGGGTGATGTATTAACATTCCAAAATGGTCTAAACTTTCTTAAGCATAATAGAATACATGGTTTACCATATCCGAGAGACGTGATGTGTTTCAATGCTTTCGTTAATGATTGGTAAAAGATAGTTAGACCTTTAAAAAGAGTTCAACCATAAAGAAGACCATGGCCAAGTCAAGTCTGACTTCCATGAACATGTTCGGTTATCCTAACGGTCCAATCCTTAATGTGTCTAAACAAACAGTTCTTTAATTAACTAAGAATCCCTCAAGCAGGGTGCAATGCTTGAGACCGCGTTATGGTGTAGTGTACTGGTCAACACTAACCGTGTTCCATGGCCTTACTTAGCAGAGGTACAGCTTACAACAACCGTTGTGCTTCAGCGTGCACGTACGAAGTTTATATGCTTGGTGACTACACTAGCATGGTCTAGGACCGACAATGTACTAAGGGTCTAGTCAGATGTTTCACTACGAAAGAGTCCTCAATCGGAATCCAAAGTTTGATAGACTTACTACAACTGGTGTGCCTCAGTCGATCTTACGTTGTATCCGATAGACTTCTCTTACCAAGGGGTAACACAGATAGTGTACTCTGAATCGGGGTTCGCGACTTCCCAATAAGAGAGCCTATAACAACGTTCTACTAGTTGGAAAAGCGATTGAGTTTAAAGCATAATCGGAAAGCATTTCGACAGCATACACAAACCATAATATTATTTCGGCATTATAACTGCTTATATCATTGCATACACTAAAGATAACTACTCGCTAATCATGGCAACAATATCATAAAACATTATATAAGATAAAGGATAGAAGTACCAGTAGATTAAACGAGTTTCGAATACAAAAGTGACAACTTCAAGACTCCAGACCGCTCCTAATACAATCTTCAGCGTTCTTCTCCGGGTACTAGGTTTCCCGCACGGAGTCGAAGGCCTTAAGAGTATGACTAATATTGTATAAGAGAGAGAAAGAAGTGAATTGAAGTGTGTGTTAGAATGAATGACAAAGACCCTTTAAATAGACTTGAAAACTGGAAAAATACGGCCGGCAGGCCGTTTGGTGGGCCGTATTTGGCAGCCCGTTTTGCTGGCAGGCCTGATCTCGAGGGCGTATGTTAGGCCGTATTGGCAGGCCGTACCCATACAGGCAGGCTGTATGGCAGCTCGTATGGCAGGCCGGATTTGATGCTGGTCAGCCTTTATTCCCTGTATCGTAACTTGATTTCTTGTCTTTCACCGTTTTCACTCTAGAATCTTCGTTTTAGCTCCGATTCTCTTGATTCTTTTTGCACCACCTTCGTAATTACTTGTTCTTCAATTCTAACTGATGAAGTGGGTATTTTGCCGACAAATTTTGAATCTTTCTTGTTTCTGGGCCTTAATACCGGGGTAAAAACGTGACTTTTTAGCCGATATCATAGAGGAAGATGTAGCCTCAGTAGGAGGAGGCTGTGGCTCCGGAATAGGATGGGGTGGGGGTGTGGGGTCAGTAACCTTAGTAAGAGGAGGTTGTGTCTCCGAAATAGGATGAGCTGGAAGTGTGGTGCCGGTAGCCTCAGTAGGAGGAGGTTGTGTCTCCGGTGGTAGATGAAATGTTCGGGAAAACGGATTTGGAGGAGGGTCCAGAAAGTCATAGGATGGTGGTTGAGTGGGTGTCATAAAACCAAATAGGAAGCATGTCTCATCGAAGGTGACATGTCGAGAGATGATGATTTTGTTAGTGGTAAGATTCAGACAACGGTAACCCCGATGATTGGAGGAGTACCCAAGAAAAATACATGGAGTGGAGCGAGGAGCAAGTTTGTGTGTGGTGTGAAGGTGAGGATAGCAGAGGAAACCGAAGACACGGAGAGTGGCATAGTTAGTTTTTGTTTGTAGAGATGGGAGTGCGGGATGTCATGATTAATGGCGAAAGAGGAAAGAATGTTGAGTAGATAGGCTGCCATGTGGAGAGCTTCCACCCAGTTAGTGGGGGGAAGATGAGCTTGAAAGAGTAGGGTACGAATTAGATTGTTAATGGTGCGGAGCATGCATTCGGACTTTTCATTTTGCTGAGAGGTGTGAGGACAGGAGAATCGGAATTAAATACCATTAGTTTGAAGAAGTTGATGGAAAGCAGTGTTATCGAATTCACCTCCATTATCACATTGAAAAGCTTTGATTTCTTGGTTAAATTGAGTGCGAACAAATGTACGAAATTGTATGAATGTGTTAAGAGCATCAGATTTATTGCATAAAGGAAAAACCCATACATAATGCGAAAAATGATCAAGAAATATAATATACGGAGTAATATTTTAAACCACTAAGACTAGAAATAGGAGACGTCCATAAATCCAAATGGATAATATCAAAAGTAGCATTAACATTAGAACTAGAAACAGAAAAAGGGAGACGCACATGTTTGCCAAGCTGACAAGCATGGCAAAGAACGGGGGACGGTGATTTATTACAAATAATATCTTTATTAGAAAGAAGTCTACGAAAAACATCATGTCCAGGATACCCGAGACGCTGATGCCATGTAACGGGACTGGTGAGAAAAGCCTGTTGAGAAGAGTGAGATATAGGTGATGTAAGTCGGTAGAGATCCCCGGTGCTGTCACATCGAAGAAGCAGACGACGCATCATATAATCATTAACAGAGAAACCAAAAGGATCAAATTCAACAGAAGCTAGATTATCACGGGTAAATTGATGAACATATATGAGATTTTTAACGATGTAAGGGGTTACAAGGACATTATTTAAATGTAATTGTCGGTGAACATTAGGCAATGAGTTATGACCGGTGTTAGTGATGGGAATGGAGTTCCCGTTACCAACAGCTCTGATACCATGTTAAAGTAGGTATTTCATTATCTTGATTGAAATCAGTAGTACATCATACAAAAGCATATATAGCCGAAACCTAAGAGATACAAATGGGCTAGGCCCAAGCAACATAATAAGTGGGCTAAGAATCATATCGGCTAACACTATGGAGTATTTTAGTTAGATTTGTACTAAATAAAATACTGACATACCGTTGATTTAATTGTATGTTAATGGCTCATTATTGAGATGTATATATGATGACCATCAATCTTTACAAAAAACTTTTATTAGTTTGACAATTATTTAGTTGTTAGGTCAACCTAATCTGACCTTCCATTTTACCTCATTGTTTAACCCATCCAACCTGATAAGAACCTAAACAGACTACCAGTTTACTAATTGAACAAGTAAATAGTAATAGCCATTTCAAGGAAAGCAACTTCTGGACATTAGAAGACTCCTGCAGCCCCAGGTTTACAATGACAACAAAAAGATGAGCTCACTTTTTTACTGTAAAAAAGTCAAACTTTGTTGTCAAGCAAACCTGTCAGTTTACCGAGTCTGTAAAAAGATGCACAAACTAATATATTTCCATGTACAATGACGAATATACGCTTATCCAAAATAGCTAACATCAGGTCTTCACTTCCTTCCGCTGAGGCATATATAACCAAAAAAGAATTCATTTCGACCGACAGCAAAATAAAGAAGATTACAAAAGAGATAAAATAGTGCAGACCTGAGGCAAGTGCAAGTATATATAATTTTTCGTTGTTGTTGGGCTATGATTTTCTGCACCTTTGCTCTAATCATAGCATACCTAAAAGTCGCATTCATATGTTAATATATCAAACATCATAAGAAGGCATGCATGTAAATTTACTGCAGTATATTACATACCGCATAAGCATATATGAAGCCATCATTGTTAAAGCTGCTACAAGGTATAGTTTGATTACATCTTCACATTGCCTGGGTAACAGTCGAATTAGCACCGTCGAATCCAGCTGTTGTGAATGTGTGATGACCTTAAAAAGGGAGTCAACATGTTCTAAGTTTATTCGCAGAGTTAATCGAATCTACGAATGGCAGCGATAATATTAAAGTGTCTTACATGATGAAAGTTAAGAGAGTTACAGAGTATATATCATTTCCCTCTCGGTGGCATTTAAAAGTAAAGTTTTTTACTTTGATGTTGTTCTCAAGTTGATGTACACCAACTATCCCTTCGATTGACCCAACCTAATGAACAAATTCATCATTATTAATACATTTTAATTTTTAAGGACATAGTATAAAAAAGGAACAGCATGATATAATCCAATATGGAAGTAGAAACACACCAAGAAACCTTGTTGATCTGGAAATGCAGCAACACACCTAGTTTGGTATTTTAGAGGGGATGCATTTCTCTTAAACTCGGCCTGTTGTGATCCATATGAACACAATATCACAAAACTTTGTAATAAACTAGGAATTTATGTAGAACCGAACATGAAACCTTAATATTCACCCTTGCGTTATATCCACATTATCACACCTGGAGATTTTGCAAGTTAAACACTATAAGATTTCGATCTGTAGTGTGCCAACGATCATCAGGGGATGTCTCACGGTAAGAGCATAGCAGCGTTCCAGGAAGTTGCTGAGTGTGAATTAGAGTTTGTTATCTCAAGTCCCATTATCTATAAGAGGGAAGCACAGGTTTATAAATTAAGAAGAAATATTACAATAATCAAACAAGTATTTTGTATCTTTAAGCAGTTAGATGAACATGAGATTGGCTTTTAACTTGTTGATCGAGCGAAAATCCGTCAAATCCAACTTATGAAAGTAGTAGATCAAGAAAGTGGGCATTGACACATCACCCACGATGTCAAACAATCAGGTAAAAACAATATTCCATTGGTTTGATTCGTTATTTGTTGCATATATTTCGTCAAAACTTGGTGTGCATTGACGTTAATTCTATTTTCGTAATCTATATTAGTTGTGGTTGCTGTTAAGATGCCTTTGATGTTGTTTATACTTAGTTTAGTTGTTATGACTTCAAATAAATAAATAAATAAAAACTCAATTTTGGGTTGTTAACGAATCAATCAACAACAGAAAATAAAGGACCTAGCACACACCACGCACGATGTGTTTCGTGTAGTGCATGGGCTGTTTATATGTCTTTGTTCATTGATTTTGTTTGATGGTCGTGGTTGTTTGTTTTCAGGATTATATATCGGATTAGCTTACACTGAGGAATGGCACCAATTAATTAGGTAGATACCGACCCAGCTGACGCCAACACATCGGGAACGATTAGACCAGATAATTTTCAGGCCATGGGCAAATGTGTGGTCAACCGATAACGACCCGGGCTACGTAAATCTTATGCTTCAGAAGAAAAAAAAAAAAAGATAAGGCCATCTTTTTTTTTGAACGTCAAATTTTTGCATCGATTACTATCATTTGCGACCCACACACGCTAGGTAAGAAACTCCAAGGATTGACCCGGGTTGCTTGGCAACTAATCGCGGGTTCCGGGTTACTTGGAAACTAAGCGCAGAAAAATCCTGGAGAAAACCTCCCCCTTATCGGAATTGAACCCGGGTTGCTTGGCAACTAATCGCCATTCCCCCTACTAAGGCTTGGAAACCACTCAGGCAATGCCTCAATGGTTAGAAGAGAATGCCATCTAGTTTTCAAATCCAAGACAAACACGATGATCTTTGGTTTGGGTTGTTACGTTTATTGACTGTGAGGTTCGGTCGGCGTGAATTTTGTTTGATTACTGGTCATAGATTCAGTGAGCTTACGTCCATGGATCATTACGTTCCTGCCAAGGTTAGGCAGACGACGCCTCCCATCAGATAAAGGTGTTTCCAGGAAGATGTTGCGAAGTCAAGTTGACTTTCCAAGTTATCATGTCACATTTTGAGAACACCAGGGGGCTAGAGACCAGTGATGATGATCGTGTCAGGTTATCTATTATTCTGATAATAGGGATGAGAATGATGGGTAAGCAGCCATATTACAAGATTGACAACACATTTCAACATTTCATCGAGGAATTTAATAATATAGCACTATATCCTTGGGGTTCTCGTATGTGAGATTGTACGAACATAGGGTTAAAAGACCCTCTGAAAAAACGTGACCTTGCACCAAGGGTTAAAATTAAATATACAGAGAGAAAATGGTTTTGACACTGTTCATCTGCTAGACAATTTTGACTTTTCAGCAACTTTAAAATGGTCTTTTTTAATGAATAAAAACATAAATAATATCATGAAGGTTATTAAAAAAAGTCGCTGTTAGATTGCTCCAAATGGAGTAGTTCCTCCATTTTAGTCCAGGTCCACCACATTAGCGCCATATCAGCACTTCTTTCCCAGGACTAAACCTAGGACTAAACACTCCCAATAGTGACACTCCTTTCTCAAATAAATTGGGACCCTCTATATTAATTAATTATTGTGTGTACAAATATTGGAACACTATGTACAAGCCACAAAGCAATAAACTTCCGTCCACAAATATGACTGAAAAGGACGATTGGAGAGATGAAGTGAAGGACTAAGTGGAGGGCGCCCCCTGGACTTATTGGTGCCAACAGTGTCCTCGTGGACTAAGGCTTGGACGGGGTGGAAGACACCACCATTGGGAGCACTCTTAGTCTAGCGCCCTGGTTCGATTCTCGGGAACAATTAGTTTTTTCTTTTTTACCTTTTAGCCATCACATACTAAACATGCATTTGGACCAGTTAAATGGGCTTTGTCCCCATATTTTAGCCCAACGATGTGGGCTTACCATAAACTAGTTGAATTTAATTTTAAATTAATACTTAATTATTGATCCAAGTAGGAGGCAATGCCCGTGCGTTGCACGACTTGTCTCAAATTTCACTATTTTGAAATTCGTGTTCCGAATGGTTTGAGTTATGGCGGGAATTGGTTGAAAACATATTAACTTTGAAGTGAAAGTTGATGTTGGTTCCATTATGCAAGTGGTCAAGTAGAATTTTGTGCATATGTTTTGTTTGCCACTATGGAAATCTGCACATTCGGGACATATGTACTAACCATGAAACTATATATAAATAAAAGTTTACTAAATGTGGTTAGATGAGTTAACAAATGATATCAAAGTTTACATATTGTAGTACGATTCATAATATTAAAACATATATTACCTTTAAATTTATCATTAAATTTTTTAAGATCTTTCTTTATGACTTCATATGTGACAATAAGTAGATACGTAATAATTGGAATATATTTAAAAAAATCCTAAATATAAACATGAACCGTTACGTATTACTACACAACAAAATATAAAACTCGTGAATATAATAAAATTGAAGGTTCATAACATTGAATAACAATTAATATGAAATTAATAATTATTTATTAACTATTATAATAAAGATATATAACACCACCACCAAGAGTAGTAAACCTTATAAACTTTACAATAACTGTTATTTTTTTATTTTCCTTAATTTAAATTTAGTTATAAATATTCATTCATAATAAGTGAAATTTATATCTCATAAATTATATGATTAGTTTCAATCTTTTCATTTTCCTTATCATAATTTTGTCATAAATTTAAAATTAAGCAATGACATAAATAATAATAGTTTCAAACTTTTTATTTTTCATATTTATATTAATAGATAGATATCATTGCATATATATATATATATATATATATATATATATATAGATAATTATTTATGGAAATTAATTAAATAAACATGATGTATATATTTACATGGATAAAAAACCATTACACCTATAATAATCATACTTAAATAAATTATAACTAAAATGTAATAATAATAATAATAATAATAATAATAATAATAATAATAATAATAATAATAATAATAATAATAATAATAATAATAATAATAATAATAAATCATAATCGTAATCATATTAATAGTTATAATTATGAATTATAGTCATAATAATGTCATTACACCTATAAAAAATGTTACACCTATAATAATCATGTAGTTATATGAATTATAACTAAAATGTAATAATAATAAAAATAATAATCGTAATCATATTCATAATTATAATTATAATTATGATATATAATCATAAAAGTAATCATAATCTTAGTTATTAATCATATAAGTTATATAAATATACAATATAATAATCATAATATCATAATATTAACATTAAAAAGAGATCTTCGGACGAATCGATCCAACATAAAGTCAACCACATTTCTTCTTACTTTGTCCGCGGTTTACAATATTTTGAAATTGGTGTTTCTTCGATACCTACAAAAACAAAAAACATATATTATGTTTAATATATGTTTATGTTTATATATATATATATATATATATATATATATATATATATATATATATATATATATATATATATATATATACTATAATAATCTATATATTCATTTTTGTTATTCTTTCCATCTAAAAAAATTGAGAATACAATATTAGTAATATGATGTGCTCTAAGTGTGGGATGTTGGTATCTTTTTATGCTATATTATAATAAACCATTACGAAGATTCCAAGTCCTTAAGCCAAATTTCAAAATTTTTGCAAAAGAAACCCTTTTCGAAAGAGTATTTTTGAAAACCTAAAACGTTTGTCAACAAAAATAAGGCTTAAGTAAGGTGGAATTCTTGTTAGATTGAAATCTATAATAGAGCATTGCATGACTAAGGCATTATCGACCTAAATTGATTATGGCGAGGCACCCCAAAGAAGACCAGCATTCATCTTTAATGCTTCACTATTTTTCGTTGAGAGTGCCGATGTCTGTGCTCAGAATCAGAACTTGCTTTAGATCTACATCTCCAAGCAGCAGAAGCGTGATTTGGCAGTAATCAAAATAGCTAACCATTTGTTAAACATAAACCTTCCGCACCTCCACTACTTCTACTCCACCACCACATCCACATCACCTTTATTATTTACTCGAAAAATCCAGAAAATGAGATTCCTTTCGAAAACCCGATGTTATAAACCTCTCAAGTATCATGGCAAATGTCTTGAAAAAGTTTACCGGCTAAAAGTTTCTCGAGATGAAGTCTCCAAAATATATATATATATATATATATATATATATATATATATATATATATATATATATATATATATATATATATATATATATATATATATATATATTTTAAAATTCTGAGAAAAGGAGCAGAACTAAATAAAGAGAAATGCCGAAGAGAACTCGATCGAAAATGATTATCAAATGAAGAAAAGTTCAAAAGTGCTTCTCAAAAATACTTCAACACTCCTATCTATCCGAATAAAAGTCTGTATAAAGACTACATTACCCTTTTATCTCACCCCTCAAAAACAACTTCACTACCACTCCAAATTCCTTCTCCATCATTGACAAATGACCTATAAAGCTGAGATTACTACCGTTTTCGCATTAGCAGCAAGGATTTGAGTCTTTATCAAGCCTATGACGATGGGTGCAGCATGACTGGCTATGAGCGTATTCATTTCTTAGATCTATAGGGAACCCTAAAACACTTGAGTGATTTAAGTGACCCGTGAAAGCTAGCCTATGTCATGTAACCTCCTCGCATGCTTGCAGAGATAATTTCAATCCTAACATAGATGACTCACCTTATCTTTTTGCTCTTATAATAAAAAACAAACCGCTTAGGCTACTAGAAAAGAAACACTGAAAAGATTCTTAAGAATGAGAGTTTGCTTGAGGACAAGCAAAGTCTAAGTGTGGGATATTTGATATCGGCTAAAAAGTCACGTTTTCACCCCGGTATTAGGGCCCAAAAACAAGAAAGATTCGAACTTTGTCAGAAAAATACCTACTTCGTCAGTTAGAATTGAAGAATAAGTAATTACGAAGGCGGTACAAAAAGAATCAAGAGAATCGGAGCTAAAACGAAGATTCTAGAGTGAAAATGGTGAAAGACAAGAAATCAAGTTACGATCCAGGGAATAAAGGCTGACCGGCATCAAATCCGGCCTGCCATACGGGCTGCCATAGGGCCTGCCTGTATGGGTACGGCCTACCAATACGGCCCAACATACGCCCTCGAGATCTGGCCTGCTAGCAAAACGGGCTGCCAAATACGGCCTACCATCCGGCCTGCCAAACGGCCTGCCGGCCGTATTTTTCCAGTTTTCAAGTCTATTTAAAGGGTCTTTGTTATTCATTCCAATACACACTTTAATTCAATTCTTTCTCTCTCTTGTACAATATTAGTCATACTCTCAAGGCCTTCGACTCTGTGCAGGAAACCTAGTACCAGGAGAAGAACGCTGAAGATTGTATTAGGAGCGGTCTGGAGTCTTGAAGTTGTCACTTTTATATTCGGAACTCGTTTAATCTACTGGTACTTCTATCCTTTATCTTATATAATGTTTTATGATATTGTTGTCATGATTAGCGAGTAGTTATCTTTAGTGTATGCTATGATATAATCAGTTATAATGCTGAAATAATATTATGGTTTGTGTATGCTGTCGAAATGCTTTCCGATTATGCTTTAAACTCAATCGCTTTTCCAACTAGTAGAACGTAGTTATAGGCTCTGTTATTGGAAAGTCGCGAACCCCAATTTAGAGTACACTATCTGGGTCACCCCTTGGTAAGAGAAGTCTATCGGATACAACGTAATATCGACTGAGGCACACCGGTTGTAGTAAGTCTATCAAGCTTTGGATTCCGACTGAGGACTCTTTCGTAGTGAAATATCTGATTAGACCCTTAGTACATTGTCGGTCCTAGACCATGCTAGTGTAGTCACCAAGCATACAAACTTCGTACGTGCACGCTGAAGCACATCGGTTGTTGTAAGCTGTACCTCTGCTAAGTAAGGCCATGGAACAAGGTTAGTGTTGACCAGTACACTGCACCATAACGCGGTCTCAAGCATTGCACCCCGCTTGAGGGATTCTTAGTTAATTAAGGAACTGTTTGTTTAGACACATAAAGGATTGGACCGTTAGGATAACCGAACGTGTTCATGGAAGTCAGACTTGACTTGACCATGGTGTTCTTTATGGTTGAACTCTTTTTAAGGGCCTAACTATCTTTTACCAATCATTAACGAAAGCATTGAAACACATCACGTCTCTCGGATATGGTAAACCATGTATTCTATTATGCTTAAGAAAGTTTAGACCATTTTGGAATGTTAATACATCACCCAACCGAGTCGCTCAATTGGATGAGCCGTCTGAACGTGTATGCCTGTAGTCAGACTGCACGGGCGTCAGGGGTAAGGGACGTTGCTGTCTATTCAGAATCTTCAAGCCTAACGCAGTACCCAGTGACATGTCTTATGACAGGGGCGTTTAGGATCAGTGTAATGAATACAAGACCTCTGCCTGTTCATGAGCCAGCATTCCATAATCTCGGCAAAATAACTGATGAAGTCATAGTATGCACTTATTTTAACCTTATCCGAATTACAAATTTTATCGTATTTACTTTATCTTTCTTATAAATTAGAAAATCCCAAAATAAATATTCACTACTCCCTAACTATCTTAGGCTAAAATATAGGTTCGATTCTACTGATATCTCAAAAATACGACCCTATGTCATACTTCCCTTACTTATAAGGTGTAACACCCTGATTTTTTTTTAAACACAGCAGAAGACTGAATTTACATAAATACCCTTAGATAACATTTACAAACATTGTTAAGAAATCAACTTAGTTAACCATATTACAATATTCCAAAACGACGGTGTTACATAAAAGCACTATAAACTCAAAACACATCAGAGTAAGCTTGCGGTCAAAAATGCGTTCAACCCGTCTGCAACACCCGTCCTAAACAGCAGTACCTAAAGCTGCAGTGGGTAGAAATGTGGAGGAGTTAGCACATAGCTAAGTGAATGGATACTATCTAACAGACAAAGCATAAGTAACTGAACAGGCAAGGGTCACAACTATGCTAACGTCCTGAACTAGCATACAACAACAACTGATAATATGAGGATCGGCCGCTTGTACGAGCACACGACTTAGTTGATCAAGCTACAGTCTACCGATAGTCCGCTTTACTGATTCCACTGCATAACCATCCTGACGCAACACATGCGTCCTTCTATGCTATACTGAATAATCAGTAACATCAAGACCCGACCAGGCTACCACGGTCGACCTCACATCAACCCTACCTTGCCGCCTCGGTGGGTTCCCAACCTTGCCGCCTCGGTTGGTGTCCAACTAACAATGCGCACATAAGATCACAGATAAACAGTCATGCAATCGTCCTAACTAGCATGGTAATAACTAACTACGCATGGCAATCATACTGGATTTAAATATAATATAAAGAGTCTGAACAAGTAGCGTGTTAGCTACTTAATACTCTATCCGGAGATAGACCCACTCACCGAATACCAGTAACTAGCTCAGATAATCTATCACTGAGCGGCTTCCTTATCCTTATCACCTGAACATAAGGCAAATCAAGTTAATTTCTGTCCGTTAACACAAAACAACACAGTACAGAAATCAGTCACAAAAAGCGCCACAAAAAAATCTACTTAACACTTATGCATTTTCAGAATTTACATCCTGAAAATCATAAGTCACGCGGATAGCATAACGGCTAGAAAACAACACTTGGTAAAATATTCTGCCCTCAAAGACACACTGCCAACTGACTCACACAGTCGGTCGACTGTGTCTACACACTCGGTCGAGTGTCCACTCACACGACTGACTGGGTAAAATAAAGCATCTGATCAGAACTCAGACACACTCGATCGAGTGTGCCACTCAACCGGTCGATCGTCTACATGGTCGGTCGAGTGTCAAGAAACACTCGGCCGAGTGTGTTCATCTGATGAAGAAGATGAACACAGCTACAGGTTTAACCCAAAATTCGCCATTTCTTGCTCTAGAGCTCGTTTCTTACCTCAAAACTGACCAAATCAAGTATACTAAACATCACCAAGCATAAACCCATAAGATTTTGACACAAACAACATCAAAATCAACCCATTTGACACTAAAACCCACTTTTCACAAACTTAACACAAAAACCTTAATTTCACAAAGATTAAAGCTTGATACACTATGATTCATACCTCAAAAGACTAAGTAAATCGTAAGGAACAAGATGATATGAATGATTTGAGCTCTAGAACAAGATTTGGAAATCTAGGGTTTGATGGTGAAGATGAAGTGAGTACATGAGTGTTTGGGAATTTTCCAGAAAATGGTAGAAATGAGCTGACTTCAGCTTTTATATGTGGTTAAATATAATACCCCATCACACACGGGTATTTACCAGTTATCTGATAACTTTCGTACTTAATTTGACTGCCCTAACAGAGTCCAAATTAAATAAACAAACCTGTTCTGTGACCCTTGTCACAAACTGGTCTTAACCAAATAATAAAATGATATTACACATATAAATAAAATAAAGGCATAAATAATCGCACAAATATGCCTAAGGGCCCAATAGCCATCTTACTTCTAGGCCCGATCTGAGGATGTTACAAATCCACCCCCTTAAAGAGATTCCGTCCTCGGAATCTGGTCAAGGTCAAACAGATGTTGATAACGAGCTTTCATCAGTTCTTTGGTCTCCCACGTAAGGTTCAATCCTAAACTATGCTTTCACTCAACAAGCACCATATGGATCTTTTTCTTTCTCAGCTCTGTCACCTTTCTATCAACAATCTTAACCGGTTCTTCAACTAACTTTTGATTCAGGTCCACCCTTAAATCACTTAACAGAACCAGTTGTGTCTCATCATCAACCTTACACTTCCTAAGGTAACACACGTTGAAAGTGTTGTGTATCCCTGCTAATTCTGCTGGAAGCTCTAATACAACCGTCTGATCATTAACTCTCTGAATAATCTTGAACGGCCCAATGTACCTCGGAGCTAACTTACCTCTCTTACCAAACCTAATAACTCCTTTCCACGGTGAAACTTTCAAGTAAACACGATCACCCAACCCAAAGTTTACTGGACGTCTACGTGGATCAGCGTACATTTTCTATCTGTCACGTGCCGCTTTCAACTTTTCACGTGCTATCTCTACTTTGTCTGCTGTTATCTGAACTAATTCTGGACCTGTAAACTGTTTCTCTCTGGCTTTTAACCAACAAGTAAGCATTCTACACTTGCGACCATACAACATTTCATATGGCGGCATACCAATACTCGAATGGTAAGTATTGTTGTAAGCAAATTTGATCAAAGGTAAATGTATATACCACGGACCACCGTACTCTAACACGCAGGATCGAAGCATATCCTCTAGTGTCTGTATTGTACGCTCACTCTGACCGTCGGTCTATGGATGATACGCTGTACTCAGATTTACCCTCGTTCCCAAAATTTTCTGTAAACTGTTTCAAAAGTTCGATACAAATCTAGAATCCCTATCAGATACGATAGACAACGTAACCCCATGTCGACTAACTATTTCTTTTAAGTACAAATCTGTCAAAGTACCCAACGAAGCTATCTCTTTTGTTGCTAAGAAGTGTGCACTCTTTGTGAGTCGATCAATAATTACCCATATCATATCATTACCTCTCGAGATCTAGGTAATTTGGTTACAAAATCCATCGTAATATGATCCCATTTCCACTCTGGAATTTTCAACTGCTGTAATGAACCATAGGGTTTCTGATGTTCTGCCTTAACCTGTGCACAAATATGACACCTTTCTACCAATCGAGCAATATCTTTCTTCATCGTTGGCCACTAATACATCGATTTTAAGTCATTATACATCTTGGTACTGCCCGAATGGACAGTCAACCTCGATTTGTGTGCTTCATTTAAGATCAATTTCCTTAAATCTCCAAGCATAGGCACCCAAATTCGGTTCTTAAACGTCTTTAGTCCACGAGAATCGTCAGTCAATTGGTTCTTGATTTTGTTCATCAGTTCAGTCTTTAAATTCTCCTCCAATAAAGTTTGGGCTTGAACCTGTTTTATCTGTTCAATTAGGTCAAAAACTATTTCGGTTCTCATAAATTTTACGGTCTCCACGGTCTTTTTACGACTTAAAGCATCGGCAACAACATTAGCTTTGCCCGGATGATACTTTATTTCACAATCGTAGTCTTTAATAAGTTCTATCCACCGTCTCTGTCGCATATTCAGTTCTTTCTGCGTGAAAATATGATGGAGGCTCTTATAATCTGTACATATTATACACTTTATACCGTATAAGTAATGTCTCCATGGCTTCAACGCAAATACCACTGCAGCCATTTCTAAATCATGAATCAGATAGTTACGTTCGTGTGTCTTTAACTGATGAGAAGTGTACGCGATAACTTTATCTCTCTGCATCAATACACACCCCAACCCGGCAAATGACGCATCACAATAAACCACAAAGTCATCTGAACCCTCTGGCAATGCTAACACTAGAGCCTGACACAACAACTATTTCAGAGTCTGAAAAGCCTGTTCCTGTTGATCACCCCATCGGAAACTTACATATTTTCTAGTCAATTTGGTCATCGGACTCGCTATTTTTAGAAAAATCTTTTATAAACCGGCGATAATAACCCGCAAGACCCAAGAAACTCTTAACTTCTGTCGGTGTCTTCGGCGAATTCCAACCCATTACCGCTTCTATTTTCAACGGATCCACTTTAATACCTGCCTCACAGATAACATGACCCAGAAACTGCACCTCTCGAAGCCAAAACTCACACTTCGAGAACTTAGCGTATAACTGCTCTTTCTTTAACAACTCTAACACTAATCGAAGATGTGTCGCATGATCAGCTTCTGTCTTTGAATATACTAATATATCATCGATAAACACAATAACAAACTGATCTAAATATGGTTTACAAACCCTGTTCATCAGATCCATGAAAACTGCCGGAGCATTTGTTAACCCAAATGGCATAACCAAGAACTCGTAATGCCCATATCTAGTTCTGAACGCTGTCTTCGGTATATCTGATTCTGCAACCCGAACCTGATGATATCCAGATCTAAGATCTATCTTCGAAAAATACGATGCACCCTGAAGCTGGTCAAACAGATCATCGATTCTAGGCAAAGGATACTTGTTCTTAACCGTCCTCTTGTTTAACTCTCGATAATCTATACACATTCTTAGTGAACCATCTTTCTTCTTTACAAATAACACTGGTGCACCCCACGACGAAGAACTCGGTCTTATAAACCCCCTGTCTAATAGTTCCTGTATCTGAGACATCATCTCTCTGATTTCAGAAGGAGCTAACCTATAAGGAGCCTTGGCCACTGAAGTTGTTCCAGAAACCAACTCAATCTTATACTATACTTTTCTTACCGGCGGTAACCCCAGTAACTCATCAGGAAACACCTCGGGAAATTCCGAAACCACCGGAATATCGATAACAGATTTCTTCTCTATCTTAGCATCAATAACGTAAGCCATAAAAGACTCACACCCCTTAGAAAGTGACTTCTTCGCCTTCATCATAGAAATCAATGGAAAACTGAACCCACTTCGTTCCCCTTGGGCCACAATACGGGTTCCATCGGTCAAACGGAAAGTCACAATCTTCTTGTCACACTTAATGTGGGCCTTATGTAGGCTCATCCAGTTCATCCCTAATACTACATCAAAACTAGGGATAGGCAACACTAAGCAGGACATAGCAAGCGGTCTACCATCAATTTCTATACTAGCTCCAGACACATACGTTGTAACTAGAACTGTCTTACCATCAGCTACCTCTACTCTAACAGGCTCAGGCAGCACAATAGCAGGTAACCCTAACTTAGTACAGAAATCTATAGACATAAATGTCCTATTTGAACCCGAATCAAATAATACTCTAGCAGGTATGGAGTTGATCAAGAACATACCGGTTATGACATCATCATTATTAGTGGCGACCTCAACTGTCATCTGAAAGGCCCTAGCTTCCGCAGTCGGCGGGTTCTTTCTTTTCTGTCCACTTGAGGCTGTGGAACCCCCGAACGATGCCGAACGCGCCCCTGACCCTGCCCCGGAACCTTTGACGCCTGACAACTTACTGAACAATGACCTGGCTGATGACAAATCCAACAAACATTTTCCCTAAAGGAACACCCCTGAGATTCATGACCTACCATTCTACATCTCAAACATCTTCTTGTTGCCACTGAACACTGCCCACTATGTGAAGACTTACAACCTTTACACCATTCTTTCTTTCTAGAACCTGAACCTGAACCACCTTGATTACCCTTACTCTTTTGTCTAAACCCAAACGATTTCTTTGAATTAGAACCTGACTGACTGGTAGCCTGGCTACCCTGTGGTGCAATGTTTCCCCAGTTCATTCCTCTAGCTGCTCTTACATTACTTTCCACCATCTTTGCCATCACAAAAGCTTGAGATAATTTCAGGGCTGACCTCATAAAGGTCCTGTACTCTGGCAAGATCATATTCACGAAATGCTGAATTTGGGATTGTTCATTCGACACCCACTGTTGCACAAACCTCAACTTGTCCATGTACTTCTCAATTACCTCATCAATTGACATCTGCGGCGTCATCCGCATTTCAAGGAACTCCATCTTAATTCTATTCATGTCGAACACATTACAGTACTGCTCACATACCTTACTATAAAACTATTCCCAAGTAATCATTTTGACTTGTTCTGGAGGGACACTAGCTATCAAAGAATCCCACCACACCATTGCTCTATCTTTCAATAACTTGCTTGCATAAGTCACCTTTAATTCTGGCTTACACTGACAGGCATCAAATGCCTTTTCAACTTCCCGTAACCAGTTGAGAGTCACAGCCGGATCGGTACTTCCCGAGAAAGGAGAAGGTCCACAATCTCGAAATTGCTTGAACGTACATCTTTTTGGTGACTGGTATTGTTGTTGGAATTGCTGTTGTAGGAATGGTTGTTGATATGTGGGCGGCTGAACTTGGTTCATCATCATGGGATTTGGGTACTGGTAGTTAATCTGTGGTGGCATAACATGCTGAGGGAATTGGTTCTGTAACGGGTATTGGTACTGGTTCTGGTTTATCTGTGGTACGGTATGTGACTGTGCAGTAGCAAAACCTGGCGGTGTATCCTCATTACCCGACTGCCTAGCTAACTCAAGCTCAGTAATCTTTTCCCGGGCTTCCTTAAGCTTACTTTCAAGTTTATGTACATAATCAACCTCGTAAACTACCGCCTCATCCTCCATATTTGGAGCACTGAATGTTCCGGGGTGGATCGGGTTTGTAGCGTTCGCATCCCTATCATCTGCCATCTGTGCTACAAAACACTCGCACAAAAGCTTAGTGGATAACTATTAGTTTACTAAACACTAACATGCACAATATCCTATATTCACTTAGCCCCACCCCACGGACATGGTTGACTTAACTCAGGGTTTAGGAACATATACGTGCACATACTTGCTGCTAAACCATGCTCTGATACCAAGTTTGTAACACCCTGATTTTTTTTAAACACAACAGAAGACTGAATTTACATAAATACCCTTAGATAACATTTACAAACATAGTTAAGAAATCAACTTAGTTAACCATATTACAATATTCCAAAACGACAGTGTTACATAAAAGCACTATAAACTCAAAACACATCAGAGTAAGCTTGCGGTCAAACATGTCTTCAACCCGTCCGCAACACCCATCCTAAACAGCAGTACCTAAACCTGCAGTGGGTAGAAATGTGGGGGAGTTAGCACATAGCTAAGTGAATGGATACTATCAAACAGACCAAGCATAAGCAACTGAACAGGCAAGGGTCACAACTATGCTAACGCCCTGAACTAGCATACAACAACAGACAATATGAGGATCGGCGGCTTGTACGAGCACACGACTTAGTTGATCAAGCTACAGTCTACCGATAGTCCGCTTTACTGATTCCACTGCATAACCATCCTGACGCAACACATGCGTCCTTCTATGCTATACTGAATAATCAGTAACATCATGACCCGACCAGGCTACCACGGTCGACCTCACATCAACCCTACCTTGCCGCCTCGGTGGGTTCCCAACCTTGCCGCCTCGGTTGGTGTCCAACTAACATTGCGCACATAAGATCACAGATAAACAGTCATGCAATCGTCCTAACTAGCATGGTAATAACTAACTACGCATGGCAATCATACTGGATTTAAATATAATATAAAGTGTCTGAACAAGTAGCGTGTTAGCTACTTAATACTCTATCCGGAGATAGACCCACTCACCGAATACCAGTAACTAGCTCAGATAATCTATCACTGAGCGGCTTCCTTATCCTTATCACCTGAACATAAGGCAAATCAAGTTAATTTCTGTCCGTTAACACAAAACAACACAGTACAGAAATCAGTCACAAAAAGCGCCACAAAAAAATCTACTTAACACTTATGCATTTTCAGAATTTACATCCTGAAAATCATAAGTCACGCGGATAGCATAACGGCTAGAAAACAACACTTGGTAAAATATTCTGCCCTCAAAGACACACTGCCAACTGACTCACACAGTCGGTCGACTGTGTCTACACACTCGGTCGAGTGTCCACTCACACGGCTGACTGGGTAAAATAAAGCATCTGATCAGAACTCAGACACACTCGATCGAGTGTGCCACTCAACCGGTTGATCGTCTACATGGTCGGTCGAGTGTCAAGAAACACTCGGCCGAGTGTGTTCATCTGATGAAGAAGATGAACACAGCTACAGGTTTAACCCAAAATTCGCCATTTCTTGCTCTAGAGCTCGTTTCTTACCTCAAAACTGACCAAATCAAGTATACTAAACATCACCAAGCATAAACCCATAAGATTTTGACACAAACAACATCAAAATCAACCCATTTGACACTAAAACCCACTTTTCACAAACTTAACACAAAAACCTTAATTTCACAAAGATTAAAGCTTGATACACTATGATTCATACCTCAAAAGACTAAGTAAATCGTAAGGAACAAGATGATATGAATGATTTGAGCTCTAGAACAAGATTTGGAAATCTAGGGTTTGATGGTGAAGATGAAGTGAGTACAGGAGTGTTTGGGAATTTTCCAGAAAATGGTAGAAATGAGCTGACTTCAGCTTTTATATGTGGTTAAATATAATACCCCATCACACACGGGTATTTACCAGTTATCTGATAACTTTCGTACTTAATTTGACTGCCCTAACAGAGTCCAAATTAAATAAACAAACCTGTTCTGTGACCCTTGTCACAAACTGGTCTTAACCAAATAATAAAATGATATTACACATATAAATAAAATAAAGGCATAAATAATCGCACAAATATGCCTAAGGGCCCAATAGCCATCTTACTTCTAGGCCCGATCTGAGGATGTTACAAATCCACCCCCTTAAAGAGATTCCGTCCTCGAAATCTGGTCAAGGTCAAACAGATGTTGATAACGAGCTTTCATCAGTTCTTTGGTCTCCCACGTAAGGTTCAATCCTAAACTATGCTTCCACTCAACAAGCATCATATGGATCTTTTTCTTTCTCAGCTCTGTCACCTTTCTATCAACAATCTTAACCGGTTCTTCAACTAACTTTTGATTCAGGTCCACCCTTAAATCACTTAACAGAACCAGTTGTGTCTCATCATCAACCTTACACTTCCTAAGGTAACACACGTTGAAAGTGTTGTGTATCCCTGCTAATTCTGCTGGAAGCTCTAATACAACCGTCTGATCATTAACTCTCTGAATAATCTTGAACGGCCCAATGTACCTCGGAGCTAACTTACCTCTCTTACCAAACCTAATAACTCCTTTCCACGGTGAAACTTTCAAGTAAACACGATCACCCAACCCAAAGTTTACTGGACGTCTACGTGGATCAGCGTACATTTTCTATCTGTCACGTGCCGCTTTCAACTTTTCACGTGCTATCTCTACTTTGTCTGCTGTTATCTGAACTAATTCTGGACCTGTAAACTGTTTCTCTCTGGCTTTTAACCAACAAGTCGGCATTCTACACTTGCGACCATACAACATTTCATATGGCGGCATACCAATACTCGAATGGTAAGTATTGTTGTAAGCAAATTTGATCAAAGGTAAATGTATATACCACGGACCACCGTACTCTAACACGCAGGATCGAAGCATATCCTCTAGTGTCTGTATTGTACACTCACTCTGACCGTCGGTCTATGGATGATACGCTGTACTCAGATTTACCCTCGTTCCCAAAATTTTCTGTAAACTGTTTCAAAAGTTCGATACAAATCTAGAATCCCTATCAGATACGATAGACAACGTAACCCCATGTCGACTAACTATTTCTTTTAAGTACAAATCTGTCAAAGTACCCAACGAAGCTATCTCTTTTGTTGCTAAGAAGTGTGCACTCTTTGTGAGTCGATCAATAATTACCCATATCATATCATTACCTCTCGAGATCTAGGTAATTTGGTTACAAAATCCATCGTAATATGATCCCATTTCCACTCTGGAATTTTCAACTGCTGTA
Organism: Rutidosis leptorrhynchoides; assembly: GCF_046630445.1. Taxonomy (NCBI): domain Eukaryota; kingdom Viridiplantae; phylum Streptophyta; class Magnoliopsida; order Asterales; family Asteraceae; genus Rutidosis; species Rutidosis leptorrhynchoides. Next base: position 652,127,865 of record NC_092333.1, read on the forward strand.
ATGAACCATAGGGTTTCTGATGTTCTGCCTTAACCTGTGCACAAATATGACACCTTTCTACCAATCGAGCAATATCTTTCTTCATCGTTGGCCACTAATACATCGATTTTAAGTCATTATACATCTTGGTACTGCCCGGATGGACAGTCAACCTCGATTTGTGTGCTTCATTTAAGATCAATTTCCTTAAATCTCCAAGCATAGGCACCCAAATTCGGTTCTTAAACGTCTTTAGTCCACGGGAATCGTCAGTCAATTGGTTCTTGATTTTGTTCATCAGTTCAGTCTTTAAATTCTCCTCCAATAAAGCTTGGGCTTGAACCTGTTTTATCTGTTCAATTAGGTCAAAAACTATTTCGGTTCTCATAAATTTTACGGTCTCCACGGTCTTTTTACGACTTAAAGCATCGGCAACAACATTAGCTTTGCCCGGATGATACTTTATTTCACAATCGTAGTCTTTAATAAGTTCTATCCACCGTCTCTGTCGCATATTCAGTTCTTTCTGCGTGAAAATATGATGGAGGCTCTTATAATCTGTACATATTATACACTTTATACCGTATAAGTAATGTCTCCATGGCTTCAACGCAAATACCACTGCAGCCATTTCTAAATCATGAATCAGATAGTTACGTTCGTGTGTCTTTAACTGATGAGAAGTGTACGCGATAACTTTATCTCTCTGCATCAATACACACCCCAACCCGGCAAATGACGCATCACAATAAACCACAAAGTCATCTGAACCCTCTGGCAATGCTAACACTGGAGCCTGACACAACAACTATTTCAGAGTCTGAAAAGCCTGTTCCTGTTGATCACCCCATCGGAAACTTACATATTTTCTAGTCAATTTGGTCATCGGACCCGCTATTTTTAGAAAAATCTTTTATAAACCGGCGATAATAACCCGCAAGACCCAAGAAACTCTTAACTTCTGTCGGTGTCTTCGGCGAATTCCAACCCATTACCGCTTCTATTTTCGACGGATCTACTTTAATACCTGCCTCACAGATAACATGACCCAGAAACTGCACCTCTCGAAGCCAAAACTCACACTTCGAGAACTTAGCGTATAACTGCTCTTTCTTTAACAACTCTAACACTAATCGAAGATGTGTCGCATGATCAGCTTCTGTCTTTGAATATACTAATATATCATCGATAAACACAATAACAAACTGATCTAAATATGGTTTACAAACCCTGTTCATCAGATCCATGAAAACTGCCGGAGCATTTGTTAACCCAAATGGCATAACCAAGAACTCGTAATGCCCATATCTAGTTCTGAACGCTGTCTTCGGTATATCTGATTCTGCAACCCGAACCTGATGATATCCAGATCTAAGATCTATCTTCGAAAAATACGATGCACCCTGAAGCTGGTCAAACAGATCATCGATTCTAGGCAAAGGATACTTGTTCTTAACCGTCCTCTTGTTTAACTCTCGATAATCTATACACATTCTTAGTGAACCATCTTTCTTCTTTACAAATAACACTGGTGCACCCCACGATGAAGAACTCGGTCTTATAAACCCCCTGTCTAATAGTTCCTGTATCTGAGACATCATCTCTCTGATTTCAGAAGGAGCTAACCTATAAGGAGCCTTGGCCACTGAAGTTGTTCCCGAAACCAACTCAATCTTATACTATACTTTTCTTACTGGCGGTAACCCCGGTAACTCATCAGGAAACACCTCGGGAAATTCCGAAACCACCGGAATATCGATAACAGATTTCTTCTCTATCTTAGCATCAATAACGTAAGCCATAAAAGACTCACACCCCTTAGAAAGTGACTTCTTCGCCTTCATCATAGAAATCAATGGAAAACTGAACCCACTTCGTTCCCCTTGGGCCACAATACGGGTTCCATCGGTCAAACGGAAAGTCACAATCTTCTTGTCACACTTAATGTGGGCCTTATGTAGGCTCATCCAGTTTATCCCTAATACTACATCAAAACTAGGGATAGGCAACACTAAGCAGGACATAGCAAGCGGTCTACCATCAATTTCTATACTAGCTCCAGACACATACGTTGTAACTAGAACCGTCTTACCATCAGCTACCTCTACTCTAACAGGCTCAGGCAGCACAATAGCAGGTAACCCTAACTTAGTACAGAAATCTATAGACATAAATGTCCTATTTGAACCCGAATCAAATAATACTCTAGCAGGTATGGAGTTGATCAAGAACATACCGGTTATGACGTCATCATTATTAGTGGCGACCTCAACTGTCATCTGAAAGGCCCTAGCTTCCGCAGTCAGCGGGTTCTTTCTTTTCTGTCCACTTGAGGCTGTGGAACCCCCGAACGATGCCGAACGCGCCCCTGACCCTGCCCCGGAACCTTTGACGCCTGACAACTTACAGAACAATGACCTGGCTGATGACAAATCCAACAAACATTTTCCCTAAAGGAACACCCCTGAGATTCATGACCTACCATTCTACATCTCAAACATCTTCTTGTTGCCACTGAACACTGCCCACTATGTGAAGACTTACAACCTTTACACCATTCTTTCTTTCTAGAACCTAAACCTGAACCACCTTGATTACCCTTACTCTTTTGTCTAAACCCAAACGATTTCTTTGACTTAGAACCTGACTGACTGGTAGCCTGGCTACCCTGTGGTGCAATGTTTCCCCAGTTCATTCCTCTAGCTGCTCTTACATTACTTTCCACCATCTTTGCCATCACAAAAGCTTGAGATAATTTCAGGGCTGACCTCATAAAGGTCCTGTACTCTGGCAAGATCATATTCACGAAATGCTGAATTTGGGATTGTTCATTCGACACCCACTGTTGCACAAACCTCAACTTGTCCATGTACTTCTCAATTACCTCATCAATTGACATCTGCGGCGTCATCCGCATTTCAAGGAACTCCATCTTAATTCTATTCATGTCGAACACATTACAGTACTGCTCACATACCTTACTATAAAACTATTCCCAAGTAATCATTTTGACTTGTTCTGGAGGGACACTAGCTATCAAAGAATCCCACCACACCATTGCTCTATCTTTCAATAACTTGCTTGCATAAGTCACCTTTAATTCTGGCTTACACTGACAGGCATCAAATGCCTTTTCAACTTCCCGTAACCAGTTGAGAGTCACAGCTGGATCGGTACTTCCCGAGAAAGGAGAAGGTCCACAATCTCGAAATTGCTTGAACGTACATCTTTTTGGTGACTGGTATTGTTGTTGGAATTGCTGTTGTAGGAATGGTTGTTGATATGTGGGCGGCTGAACTTGGTTCATCATCATGGGATTTGGGTACTGGTAGTTAATCTGTGGTGGCATAACATGCTGAGGGAATTGGTTCTGTAACGGGTATTGGTACTGGTTCTGGTTTATCTGTGGTACGGTATGTGACTATGCAGTAGCAAAACCTGGCGGTGTATCCTCATTACCCGACTGCCTAGCTAACTCAAGCTCAGTAATCTTTTCCCGGGCTTCCTTAAGCTTACTTTTAAGTTTATGTACATAATCAACCTCGTAAACTACCGCCTCATCCTCCATATTTGGAGCACTGAATGTTCCGGGGTGGATCGGGTTTGTAGCGTTCGCATCCCTATCATCTGCCATCTGTGCTACAAAACACTCGCACAAAAGCTTAGTGGATAACTATTAGTTTACTAAACACTAACATGCACAATATCCTATATTCACTTAGCCCCACCCCACGGACATGGTTGACTTAACTCAGGGTTTAGGAACATATACGTGCACATACTTGCTGCTAAACCATGCTCTGATACCAAGTTTGTAACACCCTGATTTTTTTTAAACACAACAGAAGACTGAATTTACATAAATACCCTTAGATAACATTTACAAACATAGTTAAGAAATCAACTTAGTTAACCATATTACAATATTCCAAAACGACAGTGTTACATAAAAGCACTATAAACTCAAAACACATCAGAGTAAGCTTGCGGTCAAACATGTCTTCAACCCGTCCGCAACACCCATCCTAAACAGCAGTACCTAAACCTGCAGTGGGTAGAAATGTGGGGGAGTTAGCACATAGCTAAGTGAATGGATACTATCAAACAGACCAAGCATAAGCAACTGAACAGGCAAGGGTCACAACTATGCTAACGCCCTGAACTAGCATACAACAACAGACAATATGAGGATCGGCGGCTTGTACGAGCACACGACTTAGTTGATCAAGCTACAGTCTACCGATAGTCCGCTTTACTGATTCCACTGCATAACCATCCTGACGCAACACATGCGTCCTTCTATGCTATACTGAATAATCAGTAACATCGTGACCCGACCAGGCTACCACGGTCGACCTCACATCAACCCTACCTTGCCACCTCGGTGGGTTCCCAACCTTGCCGCCTCGGTTGGTGTCCAACTAATAATGCGCACATAAGATCACAGATAAAAAGTCATGCAATCGTCCTAACTAGCATGGTAATAACTAACTACGCATGGCAATCATACTGGATTTAAATATAATATAAAGAGTCTGAACAAGTAGCGTGTCAGCTACTTAATACTCTATCCGGAGATAGACCCACTCACCGAATACCAGTAACTAGCTCAGATAATCTATCACTGAGCGGCTTCCTTATCCTTATCACCTGAAAATAAGGCAAATCAAGTTAGTTTCTGTCCGTTAACACAAAACAACACAGTACAGAAATCAGTCACAAAAAGCGCCACTAAAAAGTCTACTTAACACTTATGCATTTTCAGAATTTACATCCTGAAAATCATAAGTCACGCGGACAGCATAACGGCTAGAAAACAACACTTGGTAAAATATTCTGCTCTCAAAGACACACGGCCGACTGACTCACACAGTCGGTCGACTGTGTCTACACACTCAGTCTAGTGTCCACTCACACGGCTGACTGGGTAAAATAAAGCATCTGATCAGAACTCAGACACACTCGATCGAGTGTGCCACTCAACCGGTCGATCGTCTACATGGTCGGTCGAGTGTCAAGAGACACTCGGCCGAGTGTGTTCATCTAATGAAGAAGATGAACACAGCTACAGGTTTAACCCAAAATTCGCCATTTCTTGCTCTAGAGCTCGTTTCTTACCTCAAAACTGACCAAATCAAGTATACTAAACATCACCAAGCATAAACCCACAAGATTTTGACACAAACAACATCAAAATCAACCCATTTGACACTAAAACCCACTTTTCACAAACTTGACACAAAAACCTTAATTTCACAAATATTAAAGCTTGATACACTATGATTCATACCTCAAAAGACTAAGTAAATCGTAAAGAACAAGATGATATGAATGATTTGAGCTCTAGAACAATATTTGGAAATCTAGGGTTTGATGGTGAAGATGTAGTGAGTACAGGAGTGTTTGGGAATTTTCCAGAAAATGGTAGAAATGAGCTGACTTCAGCTTTTATATGTGGTTAAATATAATACCCCATCACACACGGGTATTTACCAGTTATCTGATAACTTTTGTACTTAATTTGACTGCCCTAACAGAGTCCAAATTAAATAAACAAACCTGTTCTGTGACCCTTGTCACAAACTGGTCTTAACCAAATAATAAAATAATATTACACATATAAATAAAATAAAGGCATAAATAATCGCACAAAGTCCTCTTCAGTACACTTACTTATGGCAAACCCCGATTCGACCTTCTCGGTCCACCATTTCAATCCGATCGGTCCTTCGGTTCCATCAAATTCCAAAGGTTTGCAGGCAGTGAATTCTTTGTAGGTGCATCCTACACGATTTTCTGTACTGCTAGATCCAAGGTTATTGTTGGTATGTAGGGCAGCCTGTACTGCGGCTATGTTTGAAGCTAGAAAAGCACGGAATTCCTCTTCATTCATAATCACGGTGTGTCGAGTAGTCGGTGCCATTTCCTTCAAAATAGTCAAATGGAACAAGTTAATCATACAGAATATTAAGAGTAGTTAATAGTATTTCGTAGCATAATATGAACTCATTTATAAAAGCTTTTTCTTCATATTAGCGTTTTATAAGTTTAAATTCGGGTAGTACCTACCCGTTAAGTTCATACTTAGTAGCTAATATACAATTCAACTACTACAATTCTATATGAAAAACTGATTATAATAATATTTCGCGTTCAAACTTTTACACAATATTTTTCAAACTTACAATACCGCTTATTTTACATATAGCATGAAATATAGCACACAATAAATTTGATACAAGATGGTTATGAAGATAATTATAGCTAGTACACAAGTCGTTCAGCAAAGGCAATAAAGACACGTAATTCATACGTCCAGAAACAAGTCATGCATTCTGGTTTTACTAGGATTACTTCCCATCCTTGGTCTTGTGGAACATAACCGTTATGGCCGTTGATAAGACAGCGTGTTGTAACGTCGTCAAAGGGACGAGGGTTGCGTAATGTCCAACAGTCCCGTAACAATCTAAAAACCTCATTTCTTACCCCAATTACCGACTCCGTCACTTGTGGGAACGTTTTGTTTAATAGTTGTAGCCCGATGTTCTTGTTCTCACTTTGGTGAGAAGCGAACATTACTAATCCGTAAGCATAACATGCTTCTTTATGTTGCATGTTAGCCTCTTTTTCTAAATCACGAAGTCCAATATTCGGATATATTGAGTCAAAATAATTTCTTAACCCGTTGCGTAAAATAGCATTTGGGTTCCCCGCAATATATGCGTCAAAGTAAACACATCGTAACTTATGGATTTCCCAATGTGATATCCCCCATCTTTCGAACGAAAGCCTTTTATAAACCAAGGCATTCTTGGAACGTTCTTCGAATGTCTTACAAACTGATCTCGCCTTAAATAGTTGTGCTGAAGAATTCTGACCGACTCTAGACAAGATTTCATGAATCATGTCTCCGGGTAGGTCTCTTAAAATATTGGGTTGTCTATCCATTTTGTGTTTTTATACTGTAAAATAGACAAGAGTTAGATTCATAAAAAAAAAATACTTATTAATACAAGCAATTTTTACATATATCATAAAGCATAAGCACACTATATTACATATATTACACCACACGAATACAACTATCTTATTCCGACTCGCTTGTTTCTTCTTCTTCGGTTTTGGTTTGTTTTTCCAAGTTTCTAGGGATATATGATGTTCCCCTAATACGAGCCGTCGTTTTCCACATTGGTTTAGAAAAACCTGGTGGTTTAGAGGTTCCCGGGTCATTGTTACAACTTAAGGACTTCGGGGGTTGACGATACATATAAAGTTCATCGGGGTTGGAATTAGATTTCTCTATTTTTATGCACTTTCCCTTATTATTTTCTTTTGCCTTTTTAAATTCAGTTGGGGTAATTTCTATAACATCATCAGAATTCTCGTCGGAATCCGATTCATCGGAGAATTGGTAATCCTCCCAATATTTTGCTTCCTTGGCGGAAACACCATTGACCATAATTAACCTTGGTCGGTTGGTTGAGGATTTTCTTTTACTTAACCATTTTATTATTTCTCCCACCGGTTCTATTTCTTCATCCGGTTCCGATTCTTCTTCCGGTTCCGATTCTTCTTCCGGTTCCGACTCTTCTTCCGGCTCCTCTTCGGGAACTTGTGAATCAGTCCACGAATCATTCCAATTTACATTTGACTCTTCATTATTATTAGGTGAGTCAATGGGACTTGTTCTAGAGGTAGACATCTATCACATAATATCAAACGCGTTAAGAGATTAATATATCACATAATATTCACATGTTAAAAATATATAGTTTCCAACAAAATTTGTTAAGCAATCATTTTTCAAGTAAACACGGTCGAAGTCCAGACTCACTAATGCATCCTAACAAACTCGATAAGACACACTAATGCAAAATTCTGGTTCTCTAAGACCAACGCTTGGATACCAACTGAAATGTCCCGTTCTTATTGATTAAAAACGTTCCATATTAATTGATTTCGTTGCGAGGTTTTGACCTCTATATGAGACGTTTTTCAAAGACTGCATTCATTTTAAAACAAACCATAACCTTTATTTCATCAATAAAGGTTTAAAAAGCTTTACGTAGATTATCAAATAATGATAATCTAAAATATCCTGTTTACACATGACCATTACATAATGGTTTACAATACAAATATGTTACAACAAAATAAGTTTCTTGAATGCAGTTTTTACACAATATCATACAAGCATGGACTCCAAATCTCGTCCTTATTTAAGTATGCGACAGCGGAAGCTCTTAATAATCACCTGAGAATAAACATGCTTAAAACGTCAACAAAAATGTTGGTGAGTTATAGGTTTAACCTATATATATCAAATCATAATAATAGACCACAAGATTTCATATTTCAATACACATCCCATACATAGAGATAAAAATCATTCATATGGTGAACACCTGGTAACCGACATTAACAAGATGCATATATAAGAATATCCCCATCATTCCGGGACACCCTTCGGATATGATATAAATTTCAAAGTACTAAAGCATCCAGTACTTTAGATGGGGTTTGTTAGGCCCAATAGATCTATCTTTAGGATTCGCGTCAATTAGGGTGTCTGTTCCCTAATTCTTAGATTACCAGACTTAATAAAAAGGGGCATATTCGATTTCGATAATTCAACCATAGAATGTAGTTTCACGTACTTGTGTCTATTTTGTAAATCATTTATAAAACCTGCATGTATTCTCATCCCAAAAATATTAGATTTTAAAAGTGGGACTATAACTCACTTTCACAGATTTTTACTTCGTCGGGAAGTAAGACTTGGCCACTGGTTGATTCACGAACCTATAACAATATATACATATATATCAAAGTATGTTCAAAATATATTTACAACACTTTTAATATATTTTGATGTTTTAAGTTTATTAAGTCAGCTGTCCTCGTTAGTAACCTACAACTAGTTGTCCACAGTTAGATGTACAGAAATAAATCGATAAATATTATCTTGAATCAATCCACGACCCAGTGTATACGTATCTCAGTATTGATCACAACTCAAACTATATATATTTTGGAATCAACCTCAACCCTGTATAGCTAACTCCAACATTCACATATAGAGTGTCTATGGTTGTTCCGAAATATATATAGATGTGTCGACATGATAGGTCGAAACATTGTATACGTGTCTATGGTATCTCAAGATTACATAATATACAATACAAGTTGATTAAGTTATGGTTGGAATAGATTTGTTACCAATTTTCACGTAGCTAAAATGAGAAAAATTATCCAATCTTGTTTTACCCATAACTTCTTCATTTTAAATCCGTTTTGAGTGAATCAAATTGCTATGGTTTCATATTGAACTATATTTTATGAATCTAAACAGAAAAATTATAGGTTTATAGTCGGAAAAATAAGTTACAAGTCGTTTTTGTAAAGGTAGTCATTTCAGTCGAAAGAACGGCGTCTAGATGACCATTTTAGAAAACATACTTCCACTTTGAGTTTAACCATAATTTTTGGATATAGTTTCATGTTCATAATAAAAATCTTTTTTCCAGAATAACAACTTTTAAATCAAAGTTTATCATAGTTTTTAATTAACTAACCCAAAACAGCCCGCGGTGTTACTACGACGGCGTAAATCTGGTTTTACGGTATTTTTCGTGTTTCCAGGTTTTAAAACATTAAGTTAGCATATCCTATAGATATAGAACATGTGTTTAGTTGATTTTAAAAGTCAAGTTAGAAGGATTAACTTTTTTTTGCGAACAAGTTTAGAATTAACTAAACTATGTTCTAGTGATTACAAGTTTAAACCTTCGAATAAGATAGCTTTATATGTATGAATCGAATGATGTTATGAACATCATTACTACCTTAAGTTCCTTGGATAAACCTATTGGAAAAGAGAAAAATAGATCTAGCTTCAACGGATCCTTGGATGGCTCGAAGTTCTTGAAGCAGAATCATAACACGAAAACAAGTTCAAGTACGATCATCACTTGAAATAAGATTGTTATAGTTATAGAAATTGAACCAAAGTTTGAATATGATTATTACCTTGTATTAGAATGATAACCTACTGTAAGAAACAAAGATTTCTTGAGGTTGGATGATCACCTTACAAGATTGGAAGTGAGCTAGCAAACTTGAAAGTATTCTTGATTTTATGTAACTAGAACTTGTAGAATATATGAAGAACACTTAGAACTTGAAGATAGAACTTGAGAGAGATCAATTAGATGAAGAGAATTGAAGAATGAAAGTGTTTGTAGGTGTTTTTGGTCGTTGGTGTATGGATTAGATATAAAGGATATGTAATTTTGTTTTCATGTAAATAAGTCATGAATGATTACTCATATTTTTGTAATTTTATGAGATATTTCATGCTAGTTGCCAAATGATGGTTCCCACATGTGTTAGATGACTCACATGGGCTGCTAAGAGCTGATCATTGGAGTGTATATACCAATAGTACATACATCTAAAAGCTGTGTATTGTACGAGTACGAATACGGGTGCATACGAGTAGAATTGTTGATGAAACTGAACGAGGATGTAATTGTAAGCATTTTTGTTAAGTAGAAGTATTTTGAAAAGTGTATTGAAGTCTTTCAAAAGTGTATAAATACATATTAAAACACTACATGTATATACATTTTAACTGAGTCGTTAAGTCATCGTTAGTCGTTACATGTAAGTGTTGTTTTGAAACCTTTAGGTTAACGATCTTGTTAAATGTTGTTAACCCAATGTTTATAATATCAAATGAGATTTTAAATTATTATATTATCATGATATTATCATGTATGAATATGTCTTAATATGATATATATACATTAAATGTCTTTACAACGATAATCGTTACATATATGTCTCGTTTAAAAATCATTAAGTTAGTAGTCTTGTTTTTTTACATATGTAGTTCATTGTTAATATACTTAATGATATGTTTACTTATCATAGTATCATGTTAACTATATATATATATATATATATATATATATATATATATATATATATATATATATATATATATATATATATATATATATATATATATATCCATATATATGTCATCATATAGTTTTTACAAGTTTTAACGTTCGTGAATCACCGGTCAACTTGGGTGGTCAATTGTCTATATGAAACATATTTCAATTAATCAAGTCTTAACAAGTTTGATTGCTTAACATGTTGAAAACATTTAATCATGTAAATATTAATCTCAATTAATATATATAAACATGGAAAAGTTCGGGTCACTACATATAATCAATATGGACTTCGTCCGGATGGATTAGGATGGGTCTCTACAGTTGGTATCAAAGTGGTGGTCTTAGTGAACCGGGTCTTGCATTAGTGTGTCTAACTGATAGTCGTTAAGATGCATTAGTGAGTCTGGACTTCGACCGTGTCTGCATGTTAAAAGTTTTGCTTATCATTTTTGTCGGAAATCATCTGCTTATCATTCTTAGGATATTACCTGCTCATTATTCTTAGTCTAGACACGTTTTACTGCATTGATTGCATGAATAGTGTATAGACAAATCCATATCTTAGCGTATCTGTTACTGTAGACTTTATCTGACACGTTTCCTTAATTTTCTCCGTAATTCACGGGATCTTTGGAAGTATGTATAGATATTCTATATATACTTAGAATATCATTCGATATTCGAAAAATCATTTCATATCAAAACCCTTTAAATGATCGTGAGAGATGGATCCTACACCTAGCTTGGATTCCATTAGTTCCGAAAGCGATTTCGAGATGTATATTGAAGCAGACTCCGAAGTCAATGAACCAGAAGTGCCTCAACCATTTAGTTATATTTCTTTCTGAAGGAGATGAGGGTGGGTCTGAGACTTACTCACTCGATGGAGAAATGAAGAAGTCGAGCCCTACTGCGAACCAAACTTACCTCCTCACATCGGAGAAAACGATGTACTCACCGGTGAACCTATGCGCAACACTGTATTCACCCTTCTTGCTAAAGTTTTCCACCTCGAAGGTCGTGTTACTGCAATCTCAGAAAATATTCAACCTCTACTTCCGAATACCAATCGAAGGGGAATATTAGAAGAAGTTAGGGAACTTCGAATTGATAATCAAGATCTATCGAATCAGATGAGTGGATGGATAGAAATGATAGAGGGTAGGATAGAAAACCTGACAAGAATGGTGCGTGATCTACAAGCTATACTTACTACACCAACATCATCACCAACCTCAGCACCAACAACACTTGTAGCACCGACAGCAACATTACCACCATCAGCAGCACCAGCAGTACCAACAACAACAACATCATCACACGTCTCAACCTCGCAATCTATACAACAAGCATAATCATCGTTCTACGAATCGTTCTACATAAACTATCTTCGTCCTTCATGGCGATTATGTAATCTCTAATGTTTTAGAGATTATGTACTCTAGTTCTAGTCGTAAATCTAATGAGTTTAATATCACATTGACTCATTAAATCCATGATTTCGTCTGAAGAAAATATATATGTATATATATTGTTTCATAAAGATTGTAATTTAAAAATTCTTTCGTACAAACTGTTAATGGTGAAAAATATTTTAACGGGTAGGTAATACCCGAGGAATACTTAGATTTCACATTAATAAGTACACTGTACATTCTTTCAAATCTAATTCAACAGTCATTTATTATCCTATTTACAACCACCGATATAGGTATCCGTTCACCGTAGAATAACCCTTTTCATTCAATTTCATATTTGAATTTTGATCTATCAGAATCCAACAAGTGACATAATGAAGAAAACATTGGACAAAAATAAAAATTTGTTAGAAACAAACAAATTAACCATGAGAAAATTTTGTTAAGAATCCACGCTAACAAAATCCTAGCTAACTGTTCCTAGATAACTGATTACATTTTATTTATTGCAGTTTATTTATCGCAATTTTATTTATCATCATTTAATTTCTGTTATTTATTTTACGCACTTTAAATATCGGGACACGTATACAAGGTTTTGACATATCATATCAACGCATATATATATATATATATATATATATATATATATATATATATATATATATATATATATATATATATATATATATATATATATATATATATATATATATATTATTTGGAATAACCATAGACACTCTATATGCAGTAATGATCGAGTTCTCTATACAGGGTTGAGGTTGATTCTCAAATAATATATATACTTTGAGTTGTGATCGAGTCTGAGACATGTACACGGGTCACGATACTTATTAATTAATTCGAATATTATATATGAATTATTGAATTGCTAACTGTGGACTATCAACTGTGGACTACCAATATTGGACAATTAAAATGAATTAAAATATTGATTATAACATATGAAACTAAACGATTCTTCAGGTTTCCCACTTGATTTCATCTTAAACCTCATTTGTATTTTGACGATTACAATCTGCGTTCAAACCCTACATGATTCTTGAAAACACCTTAACCAAGAGGATGATTCAACCGCACGTTATCTACTAGAAGAAAAATTGATGCATATAGTTATGCACCTGAAAACACTCGAAACCTGAGTAAACGTTTAACGCGTAGCTGTGCTAACTCCTTTAGCGTTATTATTACCGAAAACAACTTTACAATTCTTTTTCAAATAAGTAAATTTTGTCACAGCTCCAACAAATCAACTTCGACTTTCATTCGGATTGGCCTTATTATAACTTTGATATATAAGTTGCCTTTCGTCATCGTTATCGGGGAACCGTTTATGTTCCACCACATTAGCAGTAAACTTACCAGTAACTTCATTACTCATTGGCCTAAGTCTCTCCGAAGAACCATTATAATTGTTCGTTAAACTCTATCATGTACTTATTCTCATCTGATAACGAGAACTGCCATACCAATTACCGGATATCAGCAATCAGTATTTTAAAATCTCGCAGCATGTCTACATCAACAGTTATATGTATACATATAACATTTATCACTTAGAACTATGATCTTTCATTCTGAAATTCTGAAAAGCACCCAGTCTGCGAATTAATGCTCTGAATTTTGAAAAGCTGAATGAAGCAACAAAACTGTATACGACCTCAACAGCCAAAAGTTGATGATAAAGAATTGTATGTTGGCAAAGCTCAGAAAAATTTTGAAACTGAAAAACTGATTGAGCAAACTACGAAGGAGTATCTGAACAAATCACAAGGACTAAACTTGTACATTAAGAATCCTGATGATTCTGTTTCTGATGAAACCTTTAGCGAATACCTTGCTTCTGACTCCAAACTCTTGCGGACAAATTTTCTTCACCATCCTTCGATATTAGAAATTCCAAGATATCATCGTATCTTTCATTATAAATATCCTCCATATTTCTGAAGATATTTTCATAACTATTCTTATCTGAAATCATTAATCTCTTCGTGATATCAGTGTTACATCATATAGAAACTGTTAGTTTCTATATTCTGTAAACTTTCGAACTTAAAATATGAATGTTATTGAAGTGATGTTGGGAACTGATGCATGAGTTAGTATAATATAATGACACTTGATCAACGTGATTATATTACAGTAAGTCATGCTGAGTTTCTAAATGGAACATGATGATTCACAGACTATAACGTCATCATGTACCATGTTACATAACTCTTTCATTCTACTTAACTTCTGAACAAATCAAGAAAATGTATTCTTGATGGTTCTATCTTCCGTGATGTTGATAAATTTGAAAATCAAATCGTGCTATCACGTTTCTTCCTGCTTAGAACATTATAATTATTCGAAACTCTATATTTATAATTTCTGGACCATTATTCGCTGGATTTAAAGTCAGGAAGATAAAACAAAAGCATGAAGCTTCAAAATATCAATGGGGGTATAAATCACAGTAAATTGGAGAGAGTATTAACTGTGGATGTCAATGATTATGGAAAGACAGAAGCAGAGACTTCGAAGTATAAGGGAAAATATAAAACCCAACAACAATGCCGAAATTACAAATCGTGTATATTAATATGAATAGCAATATAAAGACACGGTAGAATTAAGAATAGTATCACCCAAAGGTAATAGTAAAACTAAACAGATTTTTCAGGTGGAAGATTGAAAAGTAGGATGACATAAATGATAATTAGGAAAATATCAAGTATTAGAACTGGATTATGCATTTTCACAACCTTTTGAATGTGTGAACTAAGAAAGAAAGTATATGAAGGATGAGAATAATGGGACGAAAGAGTTTAACTTATAATGGAAATATCAGACAGAGTAATCGAGGCAGATCACTGTATTTAATTATAGAGATCTTAATTTCTTTATTCGCCGAAGAATCAAATCTTTTAGATTTCGAAGATTTTCTTTATATCCCTTGAATTCCGAAATTCAACCAAGGCAATGTCATAAGATAAAACGAAACTTCATTTATTCATTTCACTCTTTTGTGATAGCTTCATTCGTGCTCCTCGAATAATTGAATTATTTTATCTGTATTATTCAATAATGATAAAACTCTATTTATCAGCTCATATTAGTCAGGAAAACATATTTATTGTTAGCCATGACGACCTCACTCAAATTTCGGGACGAAATTTCTTTAACGGGTCGGTACTGTGATGACCCGGGAATTTCCGACCAAATTTAAACTTGAATCTTATATGATTTCGACACGATAAGCAAAGTCTGTAATGTTGAAGTCTCAAAACCTTTGAACTGTGTTCATGTATACATTTGACCTTCGACTGCTCTCGACGATTCACGAACAATTAATTGTAAATATATATGTGTGTATGTATATATAAATAATAATTCAAAATATAATTTGAAGTATTATATGTTGTTGTTATTAAAAAAATTAATAAAATAAAAATGGTATATTATAATAATAATTATTATTTAAAATATATCTTTATATATAAATAAAGTATATTAAAAATAAATATTAAGTAATTGTAATACTCGTTTGATATTCCGATTGATATTAAGCAGGTTAAATTCAAACTTATATTATTTTTAAATAAACGGTGATCCGAAAATTTGCTCTATAAATTTTTAGACTTATTTATAACATATTTATTAGTTATTTAATAAACTTTAACACTGACTATATTTCATTTGGGGTTGAGAGTATCCTCATTTCACACTAAAATGAAATAAGATTTTAACTCTTAATGATGGGAGACAGCATATACTAGCGTCATTTACCATTTAGCGAAATAATTTGGATTCCATTTAATTGGGCCTACTAGTAACATTCACACTAAGTGTTTTTTTTACAATAACTTAAACTTTAAACTTTAATATTATTCCTTTGCCTTTCTATAATCATAATCGATGTGTGATTGGTATTTGTTCTCATATTATGCTATATATATACCATACATACATGCACCATCACAAACACATCATCTAATTGTATCCCGTAAATGAGAACCCCACATACAATTTACCACACCTTTTCTTTTTCCCACTCTTGTCTATATCGATTATTAATGTAGGTTTCATTTTATATTATATACTCATACATGCATCCAAGATTCACACAATCAGTTGTTATTACTGTGTTTAATTAGTTGTCACTGTGTTTAATTGATACTAATCTACTACAATAATATTTTGTCCTTTAAGTGCATGCATCAATTTGTAAAATGTACTAGTGATACTCGTTTGTTTCTATTATTTTCATTTTTTTCTTCCAAATACAAGCACCCATATCTATATCTTCCATCTACTATCAATCTTTCTACTCTTGAACACCATCAAAATCAATCCAAAACAAACTTACCACCATCAATAAAAGAAACCCACCATCTTTGTTGTTGCCTTCTGCTTGAACCGAACAAGAGACCCAGAACCCACGATTCGAATCACAACACAAACCCATTTGATTGTTGGTATTAATCGTTTTCTTGTCCGAGACCATCAAAACTCACCCCCCATCACCTTTTACCATCATTGATTAACCACTACTACAATTGTTTAGACTGCTACTAGTTTCCACTTCGGTTTACTCGACAATCATCCAACCATATTGACACCCATCAACCACAACCCGCTGCCATGATCGAGCTTTATCTGTTTCTGTTTCTTCTCTATCACTTTAAACCGCCTCCACCATGAAACCTCATTAAAAACGATGCTACTACTATCTTTATTTCTGTTTCTTCCAATCTAAAATCGAGCAC